>NC_084868.1:1271428-1586785 GCF_951802175.1 Populus nigra
CCTATCATTGTTGGTAATAATTACAAAGCCAAGCAAGCTTAAGAATAATTAATAATTCTAGATGATATATCCAACTAGCTATAAAGATCTTGTACAACTAAAAAGGTTCATTTCAAATAATATATAGGTGATGGTATAATGATAAAAACTTGAGATTAGAACGTTGATTTTTTCTGTGATCTCAGGTTCGAGCCCTGTGATTACTCATATGATAGCCACTGGAGGCTTACATGATCGTTAACTTCAGGACCCGTAGGATTAGTCGAGGTGCATGCAAACTGGTCCGGACACCCACATTAAACTAAAAAAAAAAAAAACTCATTTCATTTTCCAAACCCTAAACCACCCATCATAGGAGCAAAAAAATCAACAAAACAAATTTTAGATCAACTTTCACTTATTTAAACTAGTTATTTTTCTCGTTTTCTCGATTCAATTAAACATCATTTAAAAAAATTAATTATCAAGTTTTTTATTTAAAATTTGAGTTTTAGAAACTAAACTCCAAGTCCAATCTTTAACATCGTAATAGCCTTCAAATGTGTTTGGTATTGTAGTGCAGAGTTCTTTCTAAAAATATTTTTTGCTTGAAAATATATTAAAATAATGATTTTTTATTATTTATATTTAACATTAGAATATAAAAAACATAGGAAAAAACAAAAAAAAATAATATAATGTTTTTTCAAACTAAACACAATTTTAAACACAAAAAAACAAAAAAAAAAGGTGTCTTAATAGCTGTGAATTTATACCTGGATATCAAGTGCACATGAACCACAACTCTTCTTAGCTTTGTTATTTTTCTAGAGATACTGTACAGTCTGGACTCTGGGGGCTTTAATAAATGTTCTATAGATTTGATTCCATGAGCAGGAGTTTTTTAAATTTGTTGCTCGTAATTTTACTGGATCCCTTTTCCTATCATTTGGTTCAAGTGGATTGCAAATCTCCTCCCACATGGACTCGCCGGGTGGATCCTTTTTCAACTGTAATTATTAGATCCACGTCCAGATCCTGTTTTGATTTTTGACTTGGATAGTGTTCGTGTTTTTTTAACTGTAATTATTATTATATTTTTAAATATATTTTTTTAAATTTTATTATTATTTAAAAAAAAACATAAAAACATGTCTCGAGAACAAACTTGCCTGCACACCATTTTAATCTACATATTTAATTTCCCTTGATTTTCGTACTAATCAAGGTGCCAGAGCATCCAAGTAGTTTTTAAGATAATTTTTTTATATATATTTTAAAAGTATTTTTAATTTGAAAAAAATATTAAATTAATTTTTTTTTCAATATTCTCTATGTATTAATGTTAAAAATTAAAAAAAAATCTAAAAAAATACTTCCAATCACAATAACAAACAAACAAACCAACACATTCAAGTATTGAAAAGAGGAAAATACTTTCTTGGTGAGAAAGATTTATTTTTTCACATGTCAGAGCTGACCAAACATTTGGAAAGCTTAGGATCAATTTCCATGACAGTGGATTTCTCGAGAGAAACAAGGCCGTGTAGTCTTTGTCCCACTTGAACATGAAAAATCCTCATCAACAGAGTTACACACACTCCTCCATCACTCTCTGATACCTACCTTCTATATTTTTAACAGTTTCGTACGCTTCGTTTATTCAAACGAGAATCACATCAGATCCTCATGGAGATTGCATCTTGAGCAGGCCAATCTGGCAACGGGGAAGAGTAGACTTCACATTTGCTAGCCATGTGTGCCGCAGCAACGGGTCAAAATCAAGCAGCTGCGCTGCAAATCATTGGCTCTCGTCTAGACATGCAGGCTCCTCAGCATATATCCCCACTAGCTTGCTGTCAAACATGGCATCGAGAAACTTGTTCGAAGCAGCCTCGCCTCTGTCTAATTACATGTTGCTATAAAGAATACGGAGAGCTACACGTGAAGCCAAATTAAGCAGGGTGTGAAAACAATCCTTGAGAGTAGAGCTTCCGCGGATAATTAATGGTAATGTGTAATCACTTATCCTGGATTGATGATCCTTGCTTGATTATGCTGTGAAGAAGATACTCAGAAGATCTTGAGCAACAATTAGAACAAGATACCCTTGTCTTGTTCTAGTGGCAACAACTAATTAACCTTAAAATACGTGATATTCTTGTGTTGTTATATGTTATTTTGGATCACAACTTCCATTACTGACTACTGAGTTACTTAACAATAATGTCATGGCGAAAGTTCATGGTTTTTTTCTCGTTTGTCCGAGGCTAGACAATGCATCTAATTTTCTCCCCCTTTTTCTAAACAGGACACGTTTATTAAGCTAACGGGCTTCCATTGTTAAACTGTTAATTTTGTGAAAATAAAAAAATTATTAGAAGAATTTTTAAAATATAATTTATATTATTTTTTAATATATATTTTTAAATGAAAAATGTTTAGATTTAAATCTTGTAAAAAATAATATTAATTTATGTTTAATTTTTATCAAATAAATAAGAATTGTGATATTTAAAGATGTGGTAGTAGAGTTATTAAGATTCAGATATCAAATTAAAAAATCATATTAATTTAATAATTTAAATTATTAAATAAAGTTTTAAAATATATATTATATAATGTTTTAAAAAATTATGGATAAGGTGGAAATAAAAGATGTAGTTGTTAACTGCACCTGTCATTGACAAAGTCTAAATGTTGGCTTTTGTTTCTGTTTTTAAAGGTGTTATTAATTTTAAAAAATATTTTAATATTTTTTATGATTTTGATGCTTTTATATAAAAACAAAAATAAATTATTTTAATATATTTTTAAATAAAATATTATTTTAAAAAATTCTTACACCACCCTTTTAAGATTCCTCCAAATAAATTTTAACTGCACATGGCATTGACAAAGTCTAAATGGTGGCTTTTGTTTCTGTTTTTAAAGGTATTTTTAACTTTTAACAATTTTTATGATTTTGATGTTTTTATATAAAAATAAAAATAAATTATTTTAATATATTTTTAAATAAAATATCATTTTAAAAAATATCCTACACCAACCTTTTAAAATTCATCCAAGTAAATTTTAAATGTTTTCACAGCTGATTATTTGGATTTGAAGACTGTAGACGGAAAGCTTAGTCGGTAGTCCATGACTTTCGACGAAACAATTTCTTTATATAATATTTTGGGGATTCCGTTGATGTTTAAATTAGGAAAAACATGGGAGAGATATAACTTTAAAAGCTTTGTGTTATATATTATAGAAATAGTAAATAAAGATGATAATTATGAAAAGGGTTTTCTTTTTATGTTTTTTCATGTTTTTTTAAATATATATTTCAATTAAAAATATATTAAAATTTATTTTTAATATCAATAAATTAAATATTAAAAATTAAAATTTTAAAAAACGGAAACTAGTCCTACGTTCATAATCAAGGGTAAATAAGAATAAACATGTGAGGTAATAGCCCCTTGAGATAAATATCCTGTCATGTCAATCATCGTTCACAGGCCCCACCCATAGCAAGATACTCACCCATCGAAACCAAGTGGCCTGCCTCGGAATCAGGTCAGGGTTGCCAAGGCGCGAGTCTTCATGGGAGAAACAGCCCCAAGTCGATTACGAAGCTACCAGATCGTTTGGATAGTGAGATTGCGCATGTTGGGTCTCTTAGATCACCTTGAAAGTTGAGCCTCTCTTTCTGGGTTCAGGAATGGGATTGCCTCTGGAATGGGATTGCCTTATCCGAGCGTGAGATCACCTCGAAAGTTGGACTTGGATATGATGCCCGCGCGTCGGTGCGATTTTTTATTATGTAAAAAAGCGAGAGAATAAAAAAAATCAAGTCCCATATCATTTATGGCAATTTAGATAATATAAAAAAATTGTTAATAATAAATAAAGTGAAAAAAAACCACACCCGCGGACCTATCAACTTAAAAAAAAACAAAGAGAGAGAGAAAAATCAGTAAATTTAGACGAATATTCTAAACTTAATCTAATTTTAAAAACTTGTAATTTGCTAAATTATAAATCCAAGTTCAATAAAAAAAATTTAAATATCATATAATTTAAATTTAAATAATAAAATAATTAAAAAAAAACTATTCATAAAAAATTAATAAGAAAAGGACCAAAAACAAATAGGGCTAAAATCTATCAAAAAAAACCTAATGAGAATGAAATCTTCAAAAAAAATTATCTCAAACAAAATAAATTAAAATTAAAAAAATTAAGACCAAACTTGAAAGATTAAACAAATTATAGAGGAGTGAAATTAAAAATTATTTTTAATATGATAGATTGTTTATAGGTTAAAAATGATAAATGTGAAATAGAAAAACATTATCGAGGGCTAACTCAATATAATCAAACTGAGAAAAAAATAAGAAAACAAAAGTTTTTTTTAAAAAGAACTAAAATAAAAAAAATAACGAAACAAAATTTTTTTAAAAATGAGAATAAAAAATAAAAAAATACATCAATTTTAAAAAAGAAAAAAAATACAGGGCAAACCTCTTAAACCTGGTCAAATCTATAAAAGTTGCATCCCGTGAATTTTTTGACCTAGCTCAACCAAAAGGCATAATTCTCAATAATTTAATTTTGAAGGATGTGATCGGTACAAAAATATTAATAAAAAAACTTTTTAAAATAACAAAAAGAATAAGGATAAAATTTGATAGAAAAAACTCAATGAGGATGCAATTTGATGAGAAAAAATAAAAATAAAAAAATCTCAAATAAAATAAATATTAATTAAAAGAACAATGATCAAGTTTTAAAAATTGAGAAAATCATAAGAGGTAAAATTGAAAACATTTGTAAAAACTAAGCAAACCCTAAAACAAACATTCTAAATATGGTCGAATCTTAAAAAATTGCAACCTATAAAACTCTTGATTCGGGTCCTGTCAAGAAGTTTATTATAAGTCAATTTAAAAATAAAAATTTTAAAAACATGTCAAGGAAAAAAAATAACAAAAAAAGTCTCGAGTGAACCCGGCAGCCAAACCGAGTAAAAAATTAAACACATGACTAAGGACATGAAATTGAGATAACTCTATAAATAAGAAAATGAAAAAAATACAAGCAAACAAATATTAAAACAAATGTTTTTTAAAAAATAAAAGTTGACTTAAACTAATCCTTTAGATCTATTAATTGTATCATGAGACTGTGATAACTTCATTAAAGGCAAATCTGAAAAAATAAAGAAACAAGATTCTTAATCAAACAAATATTGAGGGGTGCAATTGACAAAGAAAAAATAAAAAACAAAAACAAAAACAAAAATGCAAAACAAAAAAAATAGCAATTAAAAGAATTAGGACTACATTCGACATACAAATCAAATGAAATTAAATGCTTAGGGATGAAATTGTAAGAAAACAAATTCATAAAGAAAATAATTAAAAAATAGCAATTAAGAGAATTAGGATCAAACTTAACATAAAAAATAAATCAAAATAAATGTCTAGTGGTGGAATTGAGAAGAAAAAAAAACAAATCAATCAAGAAAATGATTCAAAACAAAACAAATAGCAATTAAAAAAATGATGAACAAGTTTGAAAACAAATTAAAAAAATTCAAATGATAAGGGATAAAATCAAAAATAAAATCTAATTATAAATAATCTATGTAAATAAAACAACAACAAATAAGAGACGAGGGACTGAATCAAAAGAAAAAAAAATGAAGGGCTGTTATGATTTTTTGTATAGCCAACACGTAATCCAATAAAGAAAAAGAAGGAAAAGAAAGAAAACAAAAAAAAAATAGGCAATTTCGGGGCGAATCACCACACACATGCCATTTAGAGAGATAAAGAATGTCAAAATGAATCAAATGACATGGTGAAATTACGGTTGAGAGGCACCCTCATCAACCTTTTTGTTTTTTATTTATACAAAACCAAAAATACTCTTATCACTAAACAATAATAACAAATAAACTATGATGAAATTAAAACCAAGGCTAAATCAAATATAAAAATACAAAAATACCGTTATGTAGAAGGCACTATTCAAGGACTACATTAGTATTTTTATAATTTATTAAAAGCACAATTAATAAAATAACCTCGCACAATCATCAAAAGACATCTATATTTTGGTAAAAGACCACCTTACCCCCGAAGTAAAGGTAAAATTTAATAAATAATTTGAAAATATAAAAAATAAAATTTAATAAACGTTATTTGTGCATTCCAAATGGCCTCTTTTAATGTGTTTGACGTTGCATGTTCAACGCAGTTTTGTTCAAAATTGAAGTTTGATCTTAATTCAATAATCATCATCATTCCTAAACAAAACATATCAATGCCTATCTTGTTTACTAATCTAAAAAAGAACATTCATCATTGTGGGGAAGATTATTTTATATAAATAATTTCTTCAAGTGGGTGGGGTATGTTTGTTTTAAAATAGTAAACATTTTATAATGTCTGTTTGGTAATGTTTGGTAATGTGGTGTATAGTATTTTTGTAAAAATATTTAATTAAAAATTATGTTTTTTTATAATTTTATTTTTTAAAAATAAAAATATTAAAATCATAAAAAAAAATATATAAAAACTTTATTTTGGTATTTTTCAATAAAAAATCAATATAAAAATTATTTAAAAAAACAGGTTGAATCTAAGCAGAGTTTTCTAAATGGACCTCACTCATGTGCTACTCAAGTACTCACCCAATCCCTCTGGAGCCCAAACCTTCATTTTCCCTACCTTTTTGCCCTCCTTGTCGGCCTTCTTCCAAGGGGTTGTTGTGTAACAATTGCATAATACCCAAAACTCTTTCGCTAATTTTTAATATATTGTTTAACTTATTTATAAATGAATAATTTTGATTTTTTTTAAAATAAAAAATTTCATTTAATAAATTTAGTTGGCTCATTTTCTTATTTCTGAAACATATAAGAAATTAATTTCACTTCAATAAGAATTAAGGACATAAATTGAAGGGAAAAAACCCTTACATTTCTATTTTCTATTGATTCGGTAAATTAGCTCTGATGAAAAAAATGGCCAAAATTTATCCTATGTCTGTAAAAAATTATTGAGTAGGACTAAATTCGATTATATTGTGAGATGAATGCCAATTAAAATATTCAAAAATATTTAAAACATAAAAAAAAATAATAATAACGTCGGCAGATTGAGGATGGAACAAGGCAGTGGATAGGGCGGCCCAAATTGGAAGGGTGATCTAAAACCCATACATATAAATTTAGTTGGGCTCCGATTGGGCTCGTGTCAATAATTGACCCATGAACTAATGAAACCTAACTTGAATTGGGTTGGATCTATAGGTCTGACCTTTAGTACCAGGTAACCTGAAAATTTTAGTGCACTGATGACGAGGGGATAATCGTAAATTAATATTTTTTTTTTATATATTTAGATTGATTTGATATACTGATATAAAAAATAATTTATAAAAAATAAAAAATACATATTATTTTAATATATTTTCTATTAAAAAAGTATTTTAAAAAATTCGTAATTCCAAACAACGTCATATATGCAGAGTTATAAATCCCTTCGAAATCTAGTCTTATATGGGTTTTAGATTTTTATAACCACCTAGTACACGAGAAGGCAGAAGCCAACTGCACAGTGCTCTAGATTTTTATCTACACAATTTGACAAGTGTTCTGTTTGGATAGAGACTTAGCATTGTTCCTTTTTTATTTTTCTGTTTTTTCCATCATGTACCGTCACCGTCACCGTCACCGTCACCATCTCTTCCTGTTCCTTCAATGCCATCGTTGTTCTGTGTTTCCTAAATTACACATGTATAACCTCGTAAATATTCTCTCTTTATTTGTTGGAGAAAACAAATTTAGAAATAAATGAAAGAAAACTAATTTAAATTGACTGTGGATCTGAAATTATTAGGGGTGGTTGGGAGTGTAGTTGTATTTGTTTTTTTTATTTGAAAATAAATGAAAATAATATTTTTTTAACAAAATTATTGTTGATATCAATAATAAATATTAATTTAAAATAAATAAATAAAATTTAAATTTTTTTAAAAATATTTTTAAAACACAAAATCAATAATACAATTTAATATTATCTCTTACCGTGATTTGAAATGTCTATTAATGCATTATGACTTGCTCGATGCCCTTGAAGTTCTTAGATTTGAGACCATTTACTTTGCTTTCATGTCACCTGTCGTGTTGTTTAGCGTCGCGTCCTTGATGTCCTGTCGCTTACAAAAATCAAGTACTATATAATATAATTAGATCGATTATATTTATGAGAATCAATTGATTACTTGTAAAATTCATTCATAATTCGGTATCGTCAAATATTATGATATTTAGTTGAACTACTTTTTAGAAAATATATATCATAAATTTGAGTTTTTCCAAAATTCTACTGTCATTGTATATGAAAAGAGCATGACTTTTGAATTTTTTCAAAGAGGTTTGAATTAATTTGTACATGCTTTGTAGCCACAAACAGATAGCCTATAATATTTTATTTTCATGCGTGTACAAATTAATTTTGGTTAAAAAATGGAGTAAAAATATTTTTAAAATATAATAACAAACAGGTTGAGGTAGATAATATTTTTACCGTGACATAAATATTTTTTGAGAATTATACAAGATTATTTTGAGAAATTTATTTTTGAATGTACAATAAAATTACTAATATGACCCTTAAATAAATAATCAAATGGTAATTATACCTTTGTAGTGAGTAGTAATCTTTATCTTGAGACACAATATCGCTGGGAAATTGGTTTTATAGAACAATATAATTATTGCGTTACCCTTATTATTTAAATTTTGTATCCTTTATTCCAGGGCCTTAGTCGTAATTTGATCACAATTTATTTGTTATTATTATTTAGTTTTAAGGGCATTATTGGTTTTATACAAATAAAAAAAATAAAAAAGTTGCTAACACCTGCTTTTCTTTTTTTTCTTTCCTAGATTGTGTGCTAGCCATGCAAAAGATTATATCATCCCTTTAATTTATTTATTTTATACAGTCCTTTTTTTGCAATTATTTTATTTACATAGATTATTTCTGTTTGAATTTTATTTTTGATATCACCCATAGTAATTTGATTTTTTAATTTATTTTTAAATTTAATCCTTATTCTTTTAATTCGTATTTCTTTTGTTTTGTATCATTTTATAGATTTTATTTTTCAATTCCACCCATAGGCATTTATTTTTATATAATTTTCATGTCAAATTTGGTCATAATTATTTTAATTGTTTTCTTAATCATTTTATTAATGGATTTATTTTTTACAATTTTATCCATGAACATTTTATTTCATTTTATTTTTATGTCGAATTTAGTTCCAATCTTTTAAATTGTTATTCTTTTTTTGTTTTGCATTGTTTTTATTGATTTTTTTTTTATCAATTTGATCCCTTGATATTTTTTTGATTGAGAATCTTAATTCTTTGTTTTTCTAGGTTTGCCTTTAATGTCGTCACCTTGGTCTCATGATCCGGGTAACAAATCTAGAGAATTATCCTGGGTCGAATTTTATTTTTTTAAGTATTTTTTAATATATTTGTCGTCGGTGTTTTTTTAACTTTCCTATCTATAAGGTTATCCTAATTTTATGTCCAAAATCATGTGTTTAACTTATTGACCCGAATTGACAGTTGGGTTTGCTCGAGGCTTTTTTTGCTATCTCTTTTTGTTTTGTTTTTACAAGTTTTTTAAACTTTTATTTTTAAATTGGCTTATAATAAACTTCTTGATAGGACTTGAATCCGGAATTTCACATGTTATAAGCTTTTTAAGATTTGATCATGTTTAGAATGTTTATCTAGATTTGTCTGGTTCTTACAGATGTTTTTAATTTCACCCCCTATAATTTTTTTAATCTTTAAAATTTATTCCCTAATCTTTTAATTGATATTTATTTTATTTGAGACTATTTTTTTTCATTAGTTTGCATCCCTATTTTGTTTTTTTATATCAAATTTTATTGCTTTTGCAAGTTTTTTTTATTAATATGTTTTCTACCGATCTCATCCTTTAAAATTAAATTGGTTGAGATATATGCTTTTTGATTGAATATGGATAAAAAAATCTCATAGGATGCGACTTTTAGATGTTAGATTAGGTTAATGAGGTTTGTCCTGTTTTTTTTTTTTTTCTAAATTGATATTTTCTTATTTTTTTAACTTTTGTTTTGTTTAATTCTTTTTTTCAAAAACTTTTCTTATTTTTTTCCAGTTTCATTGTATTGAGTCAGCCCTCAACAATTTTTTCTATTTCACCCCTGCTATTTTTTAATTTATAAATAATCTATCATATTATAAATAATTTTTAATTTCACCCCTTATAATTTTTTTAATGTTTTGGTCCTGATTTTTTTAATTGAATGTTTTTTTTTGTTTGTGATAATATTTTGTTTCAAATTTCATCCTAGTTAGGTTTTTTCTTGTTTGATTTTAGCTCCATTTTTTGTTGTTGTTCTTTTTTTTTTTGTAATTTTTTTTCACAAATTTTACTTTTGAAAATTAAATTGGATGAAATTCAAGTTTCTTGGGTAAACTCGAGTTTATGATTTAACAAGTTATAATTTTTTCTAGATTATATCATATTTAGGAGGTTAACTTCCTTAGTTTTTTTTTAAAGCTCTTAATAATTTTTGAAGGGAAATGCATTTTTAAAAGTGAAGCCCCCACATCTAGAAATTCACGAACTTGAACAAAATGTAAAGGCATAATTAGTAGTGCAGTCGGGTAGGAATTAGGGTAAACAGTTTCTATCTTTGATTGGATTGGATTGTACGATTAAATTATTCCACTGATATATATATATATATATATATATATATATATATAAAAGATCTGATTTTGATATATTGCCTATCTCAAAATTACATGTTCGTTACATGTTCAAAATGGATTGGATTGGATTGAATTGTACTCTAGTAGAATTAAAACCTTGGCAACATAAATTTATTTATGATGCAGAAGCTTAGACATGTATAGACAAGTATACGAGTCCCAATTGCATTTAACTTATTGGTTGGAGATATGAATTTTTCTTTCTTTTTTATTAACTATAAAATAAGAGATCCAAAATAAAAATTATGATTATCTTTTTAATTCATAGTATTGTGGAATTCGTTACCTATCTATTTAAAATTTATTTAATTTATATTTGAATTATAGTTATCAAAATTAAATTGGTAAATTTAGCTAGAACCTAATTTAGACCGAAATTTATCTTAAATTATTTTAATATTAATCTAATTAAATTGGAATGACATAATAGTTTAACTCATGATTAATCAAATCCAGACCTATCACATGGTCAAAAACTATAGAAACTAAAATAAAAAACCTAAAACAATAAGGGATATAACCAAAATTGATGATAATGAAAATTATTTTTTATTATTATTAATGTGGATGTCCGGGTTAACTTGCGTGTTCCACAGATCCTGAAGTTAACGATCATATAGATCATAATATTAGCAATCACATTACTCAAATATAAAAAGAAAATCAAATTCATAAATTTCAAACTCTACTGGTCACCTGGTTATAATAAAAATTACTCTTCATTAAAAAAAAAAGAAATGGATAATAAGAAAATGAGGTCATAAGCCTTCCACTTCTATATATTTCCAACCATGCCCCAAGTAGACTTCATTAATGGATCATTCATTAAGCTAAGAAATGCAGACAATCTTGGCTTGCAGACGATCTTCTTTTTTTTCCTCCCTGCATTAATGAACACGTTGCCGCCCTCACGTACAGTAGTTGCAGTTGAGAGATCATTGGGAAATGGAAAAGGCATTGATTGCTACTGCCTCGAAAAGCATCCCTCTGCATCAGCCAAAGCTTTAAAGCAAAGATTACATGATTATATCCAATTCTAAGTTCATGTAGGGCTTTCCATCCCATTATTTCCGATTTTTCTTTTATGTAATAAGCATGATACGGTTTGAAGCATTTAGGAGATGATGAATGGATTTTTTTTTTATATTAACATGTTTTTTAATTTGGTAATTCTATAATATTATTATGTTAGTTGAAATATAAATAGAGATGTTTTGGTCTAGAAAAAAAATAGAAGGACGTGAGAAAAATATTCTCATTATACTGTAACTATAAAAAGAGATATTCTAGTTTATCTAGTGGTTTCTTAGATCTTACACTAAATAAAACAAATAAAATTAACTATTTCTCATTACGTTGTAATAATAAAATAAATTAAAAAATTTAAGGACTCCAACCCGCTTTACTAAGACGATGTTTGAGAGTATAATAATGGTTATTATTCAAAATATTTTATGTTCGGAAATATATCAAAATAATATATTTTTTTATTTTTTAAAAAATATTTTTAACACCAGCACATTAAAATTATTGAAAAACATAAAAAAAAACTAATTTTAAGTAAAAAATTTAAATTTATGAGAAACACAATTTTAACCACGTTTCCAAACGCTACGTGAAAGAAGCTGTTTTATATATATATATATATATATATATATATATATATATATATATTTATTTATTTATTTATTACTGTGTGTGATAATGCAATACATGATACTTTTTAAATATATTTTTTAATTAAAATAATATTTTTTATTTTTGACAGTAATACATTAACAACATTAAAAAAATAACTAAAAAAATATCAGTTTAATATTTTTTAAAATAAAAAATATTTTAAAAAATATTTTAAAAAACAAGTTTACCTATTTATACGGGTAATTAATACTTAATAAAAAAGAAATATACCTTTAATTTTGATAGGAAAAACTAGTAAAAAATGATGAATATTAAAGGGGTTGCTGTAATATTAGCATCAACAAATGTCAAAGCATGTTATGCAAATGTATATGAATTTAATAATCTGGTTCTACTACTATATATTAAAAAAAAATCGGAGGACATTTAATCAAATTTTTTCTAAATGTTAGTCCCGTAAATTAATTAAATCTACAAAATCTAAGAAAGAGACAGTGCATCTTCAACCACATGCTAAGTCTTTAAGATTACTAAAATCAAGTCTAATAAGCTAACGAACGTAGACGGTGTGCTGGCATGCTACTAACAGTTCTGTTAAATCCTAGACAACATATCTCTATCTGGGAGGATACTTTATAGGATTATGTCCTAACAGATTACCTAACACTGCATCATCATCATCTTGTACCTAGTTTTCATAGGCAGTTGGTGTTTGCCGTGGGCCCAGCCCTTTCAGTTAGCCTAACCCTTCAATAAATATTCTACTTTTAACCTTAACGCTCCAAGATTTTCAACCCGGTGGGTAAATGGAGCCTTGATTTTCATGTCAATATTGCGAATTGTCAATGCCACGATGAAATAGTTGATTAATTGGACTTAACATGGATGCGGGCTGTTTGGAATTGTGTGTTTTTTTAAAAAATAATTATATTTTTTTATTATTTTGATGTGAAAAATATTTTTTAAAAATAAAAAATATATATTATTTTAATATATTTTTAAGTTAAAAAAATAATCATTTCATATTTTTTTAATATTTTCTATATGCAATTAGACCATTGATAACACAAATGTGTTACAATGGAGGTCAAAGATTTGGTTACTGTCTCCATGAATAAGTGTCTATATCTCGAGTAATCACTTTTTTTTTTATATTCAATTAACTGATAGACGAGGATCATTACTTTCTAGACACCATAGAATTTCTAGATATTTATCTAGTTTTCTCAATAATTTGAACCCCTTGACCTTTTTGGTAATATATTTTTAATTCCTTGTAGCTAGTTTCTTCAAGCATGGAAATAATTTAGAATTGAAAAGGATACTGTAAGAAAATAATCATATATAAAACTATGAGAAGAATGGGTACTGAAATAAAAATAAAAATAAAAATAAAATAAAAAAACTTGAGAAGGGAAAAAGCTAGCTAGCAATCAATCAACCATGAAGAGAACAAGGAGCATAAAAAGGCATTACCGGAAAGGAAGAAAGTGATTGACAAAACCGTCTCAAGTTCTTTCCTGTGTTAGGTTAGAAAAACCTATAAAGACAAAATTCCCGTGAAGCTTCCTTGTTATTTCTAGTGTCTTTACTTCGAAAAATAGCAATACTTTTGATTCAGTTTTTATAAAAATTATTTTGATAGGTTTGAGATCTTGATAATAATAGTTTTTTAAAATATTTTTTGTTTTGAAATATATTAAAATAATTTATTTTTAATATCAGCATATCAAAATATCTGAAAATTATATAAAAATCATTTTGAAGCAAAAACAATAAAAAATTTCAAAAACAATTTTAAACATAAAATAAACATACTATTTAGGTGTGCTTGTTTTTACTTTTGCTTTTACGTTTATTATGGGGGTCCAATACTCCACAGTAAAAAATACATGAACAAACAAATCCATGTTTTTGCTGTTGTTTTTTTGTATTTAGTGGTGGCCCACCACTAAAACAAACATACACGCATCATATTGGCTTTCCTTTGTTTTTTTTTTTTTATATAGAAAAAACATGCTTGTTTGACATTGAATGAAGATATTTTTATAATTTTTGGTGTGTATATTTGTGTTAGTATCTCTTTTAAAATATATCTATAAAATAACCAAAGATATTTATTTAAAAAATAATATATAATTTCTTATCAAGATAGCTAATTTTAGAAAAATCTCTATTATTTACAATTCATTCTTGCTATTTAATATGTATTTCACTTCTATGATTCTATTTCATTTACCAAAAATAAAAAAATAAATAAACAATAATTTCACTAGTTGTTTGTTAAAATTCAATAAAAATTTTTCATATAAAAGCTAAGTCAAATATACTTAATATTAGAGTTTATTCGGTATTGTTGTAGTAATTGTTTTTTAAAGTTTTTGTTTTAAATTTGTTGAAATAATATTTTTTTAAAAATTTGTTCTTAACATTAACACAACAAAAGATCTAAAAATATATACAAAATAATTTTTTAAAAAATTAAAATTAAAATTTTTTTAAAACTAAAAAACAAACTACCTCTAAAAAAAAAACACCATACCCAAGCAGTAAGTAAAAACATATCCCGTATCCTTTCTATTTAAAAAACACAAAAACTTAATCTTAAATTATTTCAAAAATAATTATTTTTATATCTTCATTTCCCATCTTATAATTAAATATATTTCTACCGTCGTACCATGAAACACAAAACTCAAAGCAAAAGCAAACTCGTACACGGTAATTAGAATCGAAATCAAGTTTCAACGTCATCTACAGCGATTAGTAGATTACCAGACAACAAATCTTCTGGCTCTCGTGATGCTTTGGTGGGGCCCTTTCATCACACCATTAATCCCCGCGGATTATCCCTCCATCAGGTTTCAAAATATTAATCATGAAATGCTATAAGCCTATCAGGACGCGGTTGCATTACATTCATCCGTGATGTCCGTTTCAGGCCATTTATAGGCTCCACTTGAAAGCTTAATTTAATACTGCCCTCTCTCTCTCTCTCTCTCTCTCTCTCTCTCTCTCGTTTTCCTTTTCTTTTAAAAATATAATTGTTTATTTATTGATTAAAATGTTTGTCACCAGACAAGCGTGTAATTACAGGGGTACCGTGACAGTATGAGATCAAAATGCTTTAGTTTTTAAAACTTTTTACTGGGGCCCAGGATAGAAGTCCTGATGAACATAAAATTATATAATCCACGGTTGTTGTTTGAGATATCTAATTAATTAATTGTATGATTTGCATTTTGCAAGGATTAACTTATTTTGTTTAAGAGATATAATCCGCCGTGCTTTAAAAAAAATTATTTATTTTTTCAATTTAAATTAATTTTTTATATTTTTAGATTATTTTAGTGTGTTAATATTAAAAATAATTTTTTAAAAATAAAAATATTATTTTAATATATTTTTTAAAAAATACTTAAAAACAACAAGTACAGCAATAATAAACACTAAAAATTTATTATTTTAAGCTCTATTTGGTGTATTATATATATATACATGCACATATATCTTAAATTATAGTAAAATTTAATTTAAAAAAGCTACATTTTATAATTTTTTTTAAAATTTATATTTTTTAAAACTATAAATGTGTAAAATGAATCATTAAAAAGCTGGAAATCATGTGTTAAAAAAAGGAGAAATTTTATTCTTTCAAGCTTGTCAATGCCGTGGTAATTTATTAATCAACTAGGTTGGCAGTTGACTACCAATACTAAATTCACTTCTATTTAAATCTTAAATTAAATTATTTATATATGAATTGATGCATTTTAATATGAAGAACTAACTTACGAGAGGCTTTTAAAAATAAAATTGTCAATTTGTATAAACAAACATTTGATATATTCAAGATTTAATAGGCACGCAATACTAATTAATTTAAAAGTCACTTGCGAGAGGCTTTTAAATTGTCAATTTGTATAAACAAATATTTGATATATTCAAAATCTAATAGCCAAGCAATACTAATTTAAAAGTCACCATAGGGTTTGAAATTCAAATTTTATTTTTAATATAATTAAATTCGTAGACAAAACACACATTGATTTTACATCCTTTTTTTCTCCTTACAAATAAAATATTTATATCAAAAGAAAAAAAATTATCCACTCGAAGTACTTGAAGATAGCAAGCAAGTCATTCTCAAATTATTTGTAAAAAAACAAGAAATGGATTTAACTAGAAATTCATAACAGGAAAATATTTTTTTTAAATAAAGATGAATAAATCATGAGGATACAATATATGATACATTTATTATACAATACAATATTTATATAAAAAAAATAATAATGAAAATAATGAAAGGTAACAATATTTTTTTCATCAACCCAATAAAAACAAGTAATCATTGTAGAAATCATTTATCTTAATACTTTTTCAATGTCCCATGTTTCCTTCTTTATTTTTCCAATTCCTCCCCAAACTTTAATCCAAAAAATGTTATGATAATTAAAAGAAAAGTCCTTCCATTTCTTTTTTTTTAATCATATCCATTGCTTGAATTTAAAGGCAATCAAGCCGATAATTTATGATTCCACTAAAAAAGGTGGATAATTTATGACTCATAGCTATTCACCACATGATGATGATGATTAAATATTAGACGAGCCGAGATCACCACATGCACGTATAATCCGTGGAGTGAGAACCACTCGATCCCAACCGACCAAAGACAAATTAAATAATATATTAATAAATACGGCTTCGAAATATCAAAACATAGCATGATCCAATACATCCCTCCTCGCACATTAAACTCCACGATGCACGCCTTGTCTTAGCTAAACGACACCACATACGAGGCGTAATTCAACCTATTTACTTTTATTCTTTCTCGTAATAAACCCAAATAATATAGTAATATTCATTTGCAATTCTATTTAAAAAACACTAATCTCGTAAAAACATTTCTAAATTATAGATCATTTTGTTTGATACATCGTGTATTATTTACTTTTATTTCATTTTAAACTAAAAAATACTATATATTTGATAATAATATTATTTTTATATTAGCATAAGCACATTCACTATTTTTTAAAAAATTATTTATGATTTTTTTTAAAATAGCATGTTAAGCTAATATTTTTTTTGTTTTTTTATCCATATTCTTTGTATTAAACAAGTATTACTATGCAACATTTTTTTTTAAGAAAAATCTTTATATCAACTCAAGCAACAATTTTATTTTACCATTGAATGGTAAAAGAATACTTTTTCTTAATTCATAGTTTGTATTTGTATTTCAATGAGAAGGGAGGTGAAATTATATTTTATACACGGAAAAACCTGAAAAATATTATATTATATAGTATTAAAATGGAAATATAAAAAAATATAAAACAAAAAAAATTAAATAGAGAAAGATTGAAAGTAATAAATAATACAAGGTGTTGATTCACACACTCACTCGGAAGAAGTCTCTCCACGTCTTTTTCTACAGGGTTCAGACTTCAGACGCATTCATTTTCTCTAACAAAAAAAATAAAAAATAAAAAATAAAATCCCTCTCCTCTCCCCTGTCCTCTTCCTCCTCTTCCTCGAGAAATGTAAGAGAGCGGAAAATCAAGCAACAGAGGCAGATACAGAGTGCAAAATCAGGGTTTATTTGAGCAACTGATAGCTCGAGATTATAGTCAAAATGCCGTTGACGAGATACCAGATAAGGAACGAGTATAGTTTAGCCGATCCAGAGCTGTACAAGGCTGCTGATAAAGATGATCCAGAAGCGCTTTTGGAAGGTGTCGCCATGGCTGGCCTCGTCGGCGTCTTGCGCCAGCTCGGTGACCTCGCCGAGTCAGTCTCTTTCTCTCGTTTTCTTTTGGCTTGAGCTTGACCCGTGTTTGTTTGTTGCGTGAAATGCTAGTTTGCTCGGGCATGAGTTTGAGTTGGAAAGCGTGTTTTTGGACTTTTGAGTTTTTAGATTGGATTTATTTTTATATTTTTTAAACCTTTAGTTATGAAAATGCTGAATAAATCTCTCTCTTTTTCTAAATTTAGTAATTGAGTTTTGTGCTGAATTAGAAATTTTAGTTAAGATTTTGAGCAAAATTAATTTGAAGAATTATGCTGTTCATTCTCATGGACTTATTTGTTAAAATTTAAAGGATTTTTTAACTGATAAAAACAATGAATTGTAGTTCAAAATGGTTGGGAAATAAATAGAGAAGAACAATGTCATTTCTAAAGAGCAGGTTCTCCTAATGGAATATTTATGTATATATAGCTGAAACAATGGCATAGGCTGTAAGTTGATTAGCAATAATGCGCTGTTTGATCATGTGTTCGTATGAAAGTCTATTCTTAGAGGAAAATAGCATTCTTTTCATTTCATAATTTAGAAAGCATGTTATAGCAGTTTTGGAAATTGTTTAATGTGTTAAATTTCACATTCGTTCGATTTTATGATTGGAGTTTATAGTGTTATGTAGTTACCTTCATGTTTCTTGAGACTGATAGTCGGTTTCTGTTACTCATGGTGTAATAAGTTTGTGTTTGGTAATTGGTTAATTAAAGATGTTGTGATGTGGTGATTTTGGAACCATTAAAAGAATAAGCTCTTAAAGGAATTGACAAAATTAATCGTTCACATAATGGGGCACAATGTTGACCTGTCCAATCTTGAGATTTTTCTGGAGTGCTGTAGTTCATGCCATGCCCAGTAGTGTCAAAAGTAGTATCTGTTTATTTAGTCTCTATGGCTTAACTTTTGTCCACATTGTTATAGTACTTTGCGACGTTTCAGCTCTCCATTGTAATTCCAACATGAGAAATGGTTTTGATGGCTTTTTTTCCTGGTTTTAAAAGGTTCGCTGCTGAGATATTTCATGGACTGCATGAAGAAGTTATGACAACTGCAGCAAGAGGCCATGGGCTGATGGCTCGGGTACAACAGCTCGAGGCAGAATTTCCTTCAATCGAGAAGGCATTTCTCTCCCAAACTAATCATTCACCATTCTTTTCCAGCTCAGGTTTGAAAACAATATGTTTTTTTAATTGTTTTATGACCTGTTGGTGTCTGGTATTGGTCTTTTCACTAGTAGGATGGAAACATAACCCAGCTGTGTCTTTTCTTTCATTTAGTTTCGATGTTCTAAACCTTGCTAGGTAGCCTACCTTATATATAAAAAAAGGGTAACTTGGTCTTCTTGTGAAATTTGTGAGAGTGATTTAGAAAGTAGGCAGAATGAGATAGAGTGCATTTATTGAAGAAACCTGGTGTGGTATTCTAATAAGTAGGAACTAGGAAATATTTAATATCAGCAACATGCGTTTCTGAGAAATCAAATACAGGTGCAATTATCCCTAGAAGGTTCTTTTATTTATTTTAGGAAACTGTAGTGTGCCAGTAAGTTTAGTATTTCTCATTAAAGCATCTGTGTACTGTATGGATGATATTCTGATATGAGAACATCAGAGTTTTGGTTGTTTAAATGCTAAATTTTATTGCAGGTGTTGACTGTCATCCTAATTTGCAAATGGAGCAGAATCTAATTGCTCGTGGAGACTTACCTCGCTTTGTAATGGACTCTTATGAAGAATGCCGTGGTCCACCACAGTTATTCCTCTTGGACAAGTATGATTATCAGTTTGCTTTGACTTTCTAATTACAATACCAAGGAAAGAAAGGCATATTTTATAATTGTGTCAATTCTGACAGGTTTGATGTTGCTGGGGCTGGGGCATGTTTGATGCGTTATACTGATCCATCATTCTTTAAAGTTGAAGCAGCATCTTCTGGAATAGCAACTGTAGAGGTTCAGAGGGAGAAGAAAAATCGAAAAAAGGTAGGTAGTGAAACGATCATCACTATATAGGATCACAATTTTGTTGGTGTCAAATGAAGGGATATTCTTGTGAATGTTCCCCAACATAGGATTCAACCAAAGCTTTTATTTGACTAAACATACTAGTCCACCTGCTGCCTATCTTTCAAATAGTTTTCTTTGGCCTGCAGGGTGGCCTTGTTGTATAGAAGTGGTTGCAATCCTTCACAATTTAGGCATGTTTGCAGTGTAATTGGACTAGTGGAACTTAAATGCTGACCTTAGCTCACTGCATCATGTGGTTTTCTCGTGGCTTGATTGTCATGGAAAAGCTTTAGCTGTGATAAATTAATGAGCAGTCATCATTATAATACAGCACATAGAATATATCTTCTGTGTGATGATTAACCCTTACAATCTTCTCATTCTTCATTTTCTTTTCCATTTGTTTAATTAAGAATAGGTTTCATTGAATCTTACTATTAACCCTGAATGCATGAAGTGTTAGAGAATGGTTCTTCTCAAACTGTGAATCTTAAAATGGTCATGTGTGAGCACCATGTCTTGAAAAACTTTATGAGTTCTTGAAGCTACATTCATATGAATAGTAGAGTTGGATTTGGAAAACGCTCAGTTCTTTGAATGTGTTTATCAGTAGAGTTGAGCACTAGGTGCTTCACTTTTTTTAATCAATTTGTTTCAATCTTAAAAAACAGTACTTCATCTCTCAAGCCTGAAGGCTGAATGTTCTAGAAGCTTATTTTACTTTTCTAGCCTAGCTATTTTCTTTTTTCTAATCAGCACAGTAACTTGAATTTGCTCCCACTTTTTAGCATTGCATGATATGATCTTGATATGTGTTAATGCTTGGGATATAATTTGCCTCATTATCTTTTTTCAGAAGAAAGGATCACGGTATAGAAATGGAGAAACTCCTGAAGTTGTACAAACATCACACACCAAGTGAGGCCTTTGTGTTTTTTTTTCCCCATTAGATCCGTGCTTTAGTTGCAAAATCCCAAGCAAACATGGATGATTAATGAAGTAATGTGCTTTACTATTATGCAGATTGCATGAGTTGTTGTTACAGGAACATTTTGAGAATGGTCATTCTGACCCTGCACGGCTAGTGAAATTGAAGAGAAGGCAGATAAATGGATCTCCATTTGATCTGAAACCTGGGAAAAGTTACATGGAGAAATTTGTGCTCACTCCTTCACCAGAGCATAAACAAGTTTGTGAAGATTCTGTCACTCGATCACCTTTGAAATTTACATTGGATAATTCTAGTGAATCAGGCTATGAAATACATGAGGTCAGTGTGGTAAGTCCTGCAAAAAAGTCATTAAATGGAGTCGAAAGCACATCTTCATCACCCAGTGAACAAGAGGCCATGCTTAAACCTGTTAAGGATGAGTTGGATGGGGAGGCTGTTGATAGTGGAATTATTAAGGTACTTGACCCAATTGTTGATCGTGGGATGGATGAATTGCCTCCAACCGTCTATAAGATGGCTATTGAAGAGGAATTATTAGTTGATGCAGATATAAAAAGAGAGGGCACTGTAGATGGGAATCATTCTGATGATATGGCAAGTGAAGTGGACAACTACATGGATGCCCTTACTACCATGGATTCTGAAATGGAAACAGACAATGAGTATAAAGCTAAAAATGCTCTGGACTTCATCGATCTGAGGACACAAGGTGCAGATTCTGATGCAAACGAGGAGCAGCTGGATTTTCAAGCTAATTCTTCAGATTCTCAATCTATTGGAAACTCTTCTCTGTCTGAGGGTGGGAACAGTTTGTTTAAGAAAGGAACTTCTAGCTCTTCTTACTCTGACACTCTCTGCAATTTGGTTGAGAATACAGCATCTGATGGTGAAGGAGCAGGTAAATGGTTCCCTTCTGCCACTTCTACTGAAAACCATGCAACAAATGTTACTGATCTGCCATCAGATCATCCACCTGTATATGCAGAGACTGGCATAACCGAATGCCATCACCTTGTAACATTCAATGATACAAGGGAAGACAAAATCCCTGATCCAGTTGAAGCTTCTTGTAGTTCTTGTCCTACAGATTCGAATCCTGTCTTCCTGCTTTCAGTTCCTGTTGCACGTTCCATGGTAAGCCCCCTGTCAGGACCTGAATTAGTCGAGGCATCCTCTGGCAGTACTGAACTTGGCTCCAAATCACCGCACTGTGAAAGAAATGGGTTATACCCGACTGATTCTTTCAATGCTTTAACTGATATCCCTTCACAGATGGGGCATGATGCTTCACTTCCAGATTCTTCTGAAAGTCATTCTGTGGATTTGTTAGATCATGAAGATCCAGACATGTTAACTGATGCTGTTGTGCATGTGTCGAACATGTCAGATCTGGCTTCTGAAAAGAAAGTCAGTGATGATTCTGTGAATGAAGTGCTTCAAACAGATTGTGCAGCTGAACATTCAACTTTGACACCAGCAGAGGAGCAATTTTGGCACTCAGCTTTGCCTGTAGTGGAGTTGGATGCTGGTGTCCCATCTCTGCCTGATAATTCGAATGTTGTGAAGCCTGATGGTTTGGTTTCTAAAGCAGATGATGAAATTTTAACGAGGGAAGGGAGCACAGAAATTTCAACACCAGTGATGGATACTTTAGAGTCTGAGTGCATTAACGAGCATCAATTCTCTGATGTAACAGTAGATGCTTCACAAGAGGAACTTGACTCAACAAAATTAAGACTCCCATGTTCTGAAGAGAATGTGAAACTTGAAGAAATTTCTGAGGGTCCAGATGCTGAGGAAAAGAATGCTTTCACGAAGAAAGTGGATATTACAAGAGGAGATGCTACTTATTTCGAACATGAATCATGTAGTTCAGATAACCCAACTCCTGAAGATCATGTAAATTTGGCTGATGATGTAACTGAAACTGTTCAAGCAGAAGACATGGCTGTATCAACTGCTGCTACAAGTGGTGTAGATGCTGAGAAAAAGAATGCTTTCACGAAGAAAGTGGATATTACAAGAGGAGATGCTACTTATTTCGAACATGAATCGTGTAGTTCAGATAAACCAACTCCTGAAGATCATGTAAATTTGGCTGATGATGTAACTGAAACTGTTCAAGCAGAAGACATGGGTGTATCAACTGCTGCTACAAGTGGTGTAGATGCTGAGGAAAAGAATGTATTCACGAAGAAAGTGGATATTACAAGAGTAGATGCTACTTCTTTCGAAGATGAATCATGTTCAGATAAACCAACTCCTGAAGATCATGTAAATTTGGCTGATGATGTAATTGAAACTGTTCAAGCAGAAGATATGGCTGTATCAACTGCTGCTACAAGTGGTGTAGATGCTGAGGAAAAGAATGCATTCACGAAGAAAGTGGATATTACAAGAGGAGATGCTACTTCTTTCGAAGATGAATCATGTTCAGATAAACCAACTCCTGAAGATCATGTAAATTTGGCTGATGATGTAATTGAAACTGTTCAAGCAGAAGATATGGCTGTATCAACTGCTGCTACAAGTGGTGTAGATGCTGAGGAAAAGAATGCATTCACGAAGAAAGTGGATATTACAAGAGGAGATGCTACTTCTTTCGAAGATGAATCATGTTCAGATAAACCAACTCCTGAAGATCATGTAAATTTGGCTGATGATGTAACTGAAACTGTTAAAACAGAAGATATGGCTGTATCAACTGCTGCTACAAGTGGTGTGAACAATGAAGATGTCAGCAATGTGATCATTCCGTCTTCAGAGTTAGTTTGTTCCCCACCTAGGAATTCTACGGAGATGGTAGAATCTCTTTCAATCTCCGAGGATCCAAATCAGACTAGTTTGAACCTTGATGAGATAACTTCTGCCAAATGTCTGTCAGAATCACAGGTAAAGATGGAAGTGACTTCTACAGATTGGGATTCTAGTTCATACAAACCAGTTTCTGAAGACTATCGAAATCAAGAGGTAATTGAAGTTCATAACCCTTCTTTGGAAGTGAGCAACCAGGAGTCTGAATCTAAAGATAACCATCAGAGTCATTGTGGGGAGGTTGGTGACGATACTGTTGGTTCGCCTGTCAGTTATCCACCAGAGTCAGGAAATGGTTTAGAACAGTCAATTGAGGTGCAAGCTGATCAAATTAGTGCAGAGTCCATGCATGCAGACGATGCAAGTTCTTTGTTGAGTAGTCAAACTTCATCTGCTGGCTACGTTTTAGGGCCAGGAATTCCTCTGGATCACACATCAGAATTTCAATCTGATCAACCAGACAGGAGATGCTTGAAGTCAGGTGAAGCAAGTTCTAGATCAGCAGATGTTCAGTCAGAACAGATACAGAATCTGCATAACATAACCGAGGAAAGATGCCCTGACCCTTCCAGTTTGAAAGATCTCTCCAGTCAAGAATTTCTACTGCAATCAGCCTGTCAGGGACATAATGTTACTGATCAAGCAACAAATCCATTTGATTCTGCTTTTCCTAGCTTTGGTGCACTCCCTGTTCCTGAGACAAGCCAGGTCAATCCAGAGGCAATGCCACCATTGCCACCTCTACCTCCTATGCAGTGGAGGTTGGGGAAAATTCAACCTGGTCCACTAGATGCAGACAGAGACATGATGGATCATAGTCAACGCACTTCTCAACCAATTGAAACATTTATTGTTGATCAGAAGGTCCAGTTTGATTTCCCAGCATTAGATAGAGAGATTGTGCATCCTTCAAACCCATTTTTGTCTCTCCCTGTTGAAGACAGTCAGAGGTCTCAACACTTGACAACAGAGTTAATGGGAAATTCCTTGCTGCCAACTCGACTCTTGTCAGAAATGCCAACCATTGACAATGATGCACAATATCAACAGGATGACCTCCTGTCAGACAGAACACAATCTGTGAACTCATCTTTGGCTTTATCAGAAATGCCTGATGAGAGGCATGAGCATGGTTTCCTTCAACTAGGAGGAGAATCCACGCAATTTAGTTCCAATCCATTCTCACTAGAGCCGGGCATAAACGATACAGCTGCTTTAAATGATCCAATGCCCACACAGGGACTGCCAATCCGTCTGTTTAACCAATCAGCACCCGAAACAGGATTGGAGGTGAAATTTCCCGGACAGAGTTCACAAATTGCAGAAGGGGAACAAGGGAATTCTTCTGATAAATCTGCAGTACCACTAAATACAGAAGAAGAGCAGCATCACCATGATTTTGTAACTTCACATGGACTGCCAATATGGCCGCCAACTACATTAGGTATGACACCACCAGCATATGAAGTTGGAAAGACAAATGGAAAGAAGATTCCTCGCCCTCGAAATCCTCTCATTGATGCTGTTGCTGCACTTGATAAAAGCAAGGTAATGGTTATCTGCGGTTTCTTCTTTGCAATCGGTTTTTCTGATGTCTTATGCTGTGCAGTCCTTACTTTGTGATGATTTGAACCTTTTTGCAGTTGAGAAAGGTGGCTGAACGAGTTCGACCGCAGCTGGGACCCAAGGTAGAAGAAAGAGATTCACTGTTGGAACAGATACGAACCAAGGTTCCGTCCTGCATTTTCTTTTTTATTTATTTTCTCCTCTCTTGGTGGCATTACCCCCTTCGTGTTGAGGACTGATGTTTGTTTTCTCTCCCCTTTTCACTCTAGTCCTTTAACTTGAAGCCTGCAACCGTGACAAGGCCTAGCATGCAGGGTGTTCAGGGTCCAAAAACCAACCTGAAGGTTGCTGCCATCTTAGAAAAAGCAAATGCAATTCGCCAGGTCTGTCTGTCTCTGTCTCTGTCTCTCTCACTCTTGTGTGTGATTGTGTACATGAATATAATAATTATGAGGTCTACTTTTGAAATAGGCATTGACTGGAAGCGACGAAGATGACGATTCAGACAGCTGGAGTGATTCTTAATCAAAACTCTTGTCCACATCATGTCAAGGTTGCAGGAGATATTGCCTCGAGATTCTTCGGAGATGTTATATCCTCTCCCTTAAAGTAAATATCAAATGTCTACAATTTTTGGTATTCTTTTGCTCTCTGCACTATATCATGTATTATATACTCTTCCTCCCCCCTCCCGCTCATATATTCAACAAAGATGTACTTGCCAGTATGCTGCTCTCTGCATCCTTAGAATTCCAGTGTCGAGGTGAAATGGTTCAAGATTGACTGTGGGATAGCGTGTAAGCGCTCTACCCGAAGAATTGTATTGTTCTTTCTCTACCTATATTAGCAGGTGTAAATTGTTGGAGTCGCATAATTTGTGATGTGCTAGGAACATCATGAAATTTTGCAACCTTGTATGTTTTGTCACGATACGTAGTTTCTGCCATACATTGCTGTTTGTTTCTGGCTTAGGAACGATCCCTTGATGGTTTGGGTGATTCTTTACTGTAATTATCACTGAATTGGCACGATGATTTTGTCTACTTACGATTGAATATATTATATTGCAGCCAAAAGTTGGATATGCTTGATAGCATGTATGAGCGCCTTGGATTTATCTTGAGACTTGATCTGTGTTGGTGACTGCTACTAGCATACCTAGAAAGTAATTGAAGCTTGTATGCCAGAAAATTTATTTTTTGGCCAATCCATTTTCAACAATTGCATTTCACAACATAAGATAACAAGCTTGCACTTCTTAGCAGAATGCGTTTGTGATAAATTCACCATGGTAAGGTTCAGAATATGTGATGAAAGAAAGACTAATAGTTCTCATCTAAAATTTGATTAGTTGATAGAACCAGATCTAACTAGTGTACCGTGTTTATTTTGTGCATTGCAAAGCTTTTCATACTTGATCACAAGATATTATGATTCAAATGGTAAAACTCAACATTGATGTGTTCAAAGTAGTCTTTTTAGCATAGTTATTAAATTTTACCTATTTGGCTGGTTGGTCTAATGACCTGGTTGATCTAGTGACCTGCCTATTTAAAGCTTCTTCTGGTCTTCTGAATCAAGTTTTCTTTCTAATGCCTATTTAAAGCTTCTTCTGGTCTTCTGAATCAAGTTTTCTTTCTAATCAGGATAGATTTGATCTATAGTCAAAATCTGATTATAGTAAAAATCTGATAGGTTAATCCATGACTTGATTGACTCAGCTAAATCAATCAAATCTGAATGAGATCTCATTATGTGAACTCCAAGTAATTTGTTTTTGTTCGAAACAACTTTTATTTAAAAAACTGTTAAAATTATGACTCGGGTTTTAGACCGGGTTAGATACTAGACTAATTTTGATAGACTCAATAAGACTGAGTTGATATATGTATACTTGTAATTACAAGCTCAAAACTCCTTATTTATCGAACAAGCTTCCTGGTCATACATCGAACCGATGATTGAGCTCTGTTCAAACTGACGAGGTTAATGATGCAAATATTATCTGACCATCTGTGTAGAACAAGTTTAATACCTTTATAGCCACTGATATCTTGGCTCCAAAAGAAACTCAAATGCAAGGTCCTTTATAGAGAAAAATGAAAGGACCCATTTTAAAACTAGTATGAAACACTGTGATAAGAAGAAGATGAAAGGACCCATTTTACATAATCACTAGTATGAAACACAGTTCGATCGATTTATGGAGAAAAATGCATGAATAATATGTTGTGGTAACGGAGAATAGTGTCCTTTACAAATGCTATGTTCGTAATTTCTTCTTCATCATCATTATTTTTATCACAAATGTCACAACTTTTCTTATCTCATTATCATAAATAATAAATAATTTATTTTACAAAAATATATTCTAAAAAAATTTATTCTTTTAACTATAGCTTTTTTCTTTTTTAAAAAAATATATTCCTCATAAAATATTTGATCCGAAACAAACTTGAAACACTTTGGCATGTTAATGAGTAAACTGAAAAAGCATAACCATAAAGAGTCCGTTTTTTTGGTGATAAAAGAGAAGGTAATAGTGAGTGGTGGTGGAGAATAAAGTGATGGTGGCAGTGACGGAGCAGAAATAGATAATGGTGGTTGTGATTGAAGTAGTTGGATGATATTATATGTAGATTATTATTTGTAGAATATTTTATGAAATTTTATTAGTTGAAAATAATTTTTAGTAAGTAAATTAAGTTTGAAGGTTGACTGTAAAATATTTTTTATTAATCAATTTTACTCTAAAATATTTTATGAAAAATAAACACATAATTTTTTTTTTAAAAAAATACTTTCCAGTTAAATATTTGAAGCAAAACAAACATACTGTAAATTTTATTACTACTAACTAGTGGCTATACCTCAACGTTGCATATCCTGCAATAAAATTCTCACAACTTCTTTAATACGGTGATAAATCTCCAATCCTTAAACTATCATAATGAGGAGGAGGAGGAGGAGGAGGATGAGGAGGAGGAGGAGGAGGAAACCATTTTAAGTAATCATTTATATGGAACAAAGCTTGATTTATCGAGAAGAAGGCATGAATAATATGTTGTATTACTAGAAATAGGAAAACACAGTGTTAGTTTAGAAAGAAAGAGATAGTTGCAAAATAGTTGCACTTTTTACGTAGAGGTGGCTTGGGACCTTCAAATTGATTAAATGGATTGATACTTGATACCATGTTACTTCTTTATAATTACATTCTCTATGACTATTTAATTCAGATTTGATGGATATTAATCTGAATTGATAAGTGGATATTTTTGAATAATTACTTTGCTCGATGAGTAATGAATACAGTTCAAATATTATCAAACTCAACACAAACCTAACCTGAAATATATTTTTGTATTATATAAATATATATGTAAAATATTTTTTAGTAAAATATAATATATATGTATCTTAATAATGATACAACACATACATATATATTATTTTATTTTTTATTAAATAATAAATAAGCAATGAATATTCATATGAATACTTAAAACTCAATGGACAAAGTAAGGATACTTAAATCTCTTACTAAACGAATAATGAATAGGGTATAGATATAAAAAAATTCATCTCATGAATACTCATTACCATCATTTAGCCTTATATTTTAAACTCGATAACCACTAAATCCATATCTTAATACAACTTTTTTTATTTGATATCAATGCTAATATATCAAGTTTAGATTCAAAAAGAAATTCATAAAAAAAATACCAGATTTCAATATGTATGATTTATTTAAAATCCAAGATTTGTATTGATTTATGAAAATCAATCCCAAAATATTTCAAGTTAACATTGTAGTTGTTAAACTAATTGATTTGGAAAAATGTTTGAGTTACTGGATCATCCTGCAAATTACCAAGTTAACATGATTTAATAATTTTAGTTAAAACAATGTTGTTTAGTTTTTTTTTAATTTTTTTTGGAGTTGACTCCATCATGTTTGAATAAGGTCAATCAAGTCATTATATCTCATTCAAGTCAATCAAGTTTCATAAGGTCAATATTTGTTTTTTCAACTTGAAAACCAACCCGAGTGAGATTTTAGGGTAAGGGATTTCTTTGTTAACCTATTAACCAAGTTAGATTTAATAACTATGGTTAGAACCCACGAACAAATCCATGTATTGATCTTTTTTTTTTTATCAAAGCATATTTCAAACAAAAGCCTATAAAGTAAAAAAATAACACTCAGAAAGCTCATAAATTAAACTAATTCATCAACACGTGTTCTTATTTTGGGGCATCTTTTTATTTTGTGACTTTTATATTCTCTTTCAATTCTCTCTTGAACCCTTTAATAAGCAATTTCTTTATCTTAAAAGAAAATTATAAGCATTCTTAATTAGAAAATCTTCCACTTAATTCTCTTTTAAGCATTCTTAATTAACTCCTTTTAACTTAATTAATGGATAATTAGGATGAAATTCTTCTAAGTTTTATTAAACTAATGTAAAGGATCTCTCCTTAGCTACATATACACTTTAAGAATGATAGAAAAAAGAAGAAAAAGAAAAAAGAAAAAAGAAAAGATAATTTGCATTATTGTAATTCTTATTGCCTATTTCTTTAGCTTCTCTATAACTTTTTGTTTTATATAAAAGTTTCCTTCACATCTAAATACCTAACAAAATCCTATCTAACTCCTAACCAACTAACTAATAGCAACACATACTTTATTAATTAACAACACAAGCTTTATTAACTAACTCACGTCTATACCTCCTTCTTGCCAATTCCCAAGATTCTTGTCCTTAAGGATCTTGTGCAATTTTTTTGAAATTAATAATTGGGTTCTTCCTAATAACTTTGATGTTGTTCATCTTTTTACTAGTGTCAAACAAATAAAATGAAACTCTCTTTCTCACAAAGAGAATAACCTTAAACTCTAGTAGATGCTTAAGAGAAAAGTGTTTAACTAAATAATCATTTCAAACATTGATCAATTTTTTGTAGAAAAAGCATACTTCTCCTTAATGATCTTCTTAGACTTACACAACCAAATATGTTTTGCTTGTTAAGGAACCACCACCTATAAGAACCCTCCTTAAGCTTCTTCTTCTTGGATTTAGTTTCTTTTTCCTCGTCAATTTTCTCAATGACACTTTCCTCTTCCTTTTTTAATCCATCATCCATATAATTCCCAACTTCCTTGCACTTTCACCCTATAATTCTTAATCTTTTAATCAAACGCTCCATTTTTAGAAGATCCAAAAATTATTTTATAATAAGCAATATTGTTTTATTCAAAGAATCAAACTTTACTTTGTTTTCTTCAAAACCTACTTCTTGTTTCTCTCAAAAACTAATCTTGGATTTAGTTAAAGAAGAACATTTTACCATTTTAAAAGTGTTTTGATCCATCGTAATAAGTTCTTAATGTAATGAGAATTGAACATAAACATTCCTCTCCTTTATGATTGAATGAATACTTGTATAATATTGGAGAGCATTGATAACTGAAATAACATCTTGTATTTGAAGTAAAGCTTATTTTTCATTATGAAGCATAACAAGCTTTGTTATAATCTTGAATGACTTGAACAATTGAATCAAGTCAATTTTAGAAACTTCATGACCCAAGTAACAAACATGGATAACTTTGAAAGTTTCATTCATTTTCTCTTGTGCTTGGGTTGCTTTTATGGATGAAGGAATCACAAAAAATGATGTTTTTTAGCTTTTTCTTCTTTTTCTTCTTCTTTTTTTTTTCTTCTGAATCACAACATTGATTTCTTGAAGTTATTGGTGAATATTTCACATTTGTTCTTCAAATCTCTTGTTGTGTTCCTCCAAAACCTTCACCATGTTGTTTTCCACTATTATTAATTGTTTCTTAAACATAAGCTACCTTTCTTTACCTTTAAAAAACGACTCTGGTACCAATTATTAAGGATATCTCTTTAATAACAAAGAAACTTTAAGAAGTATAGAAAGTAGAATAGAAATAAAAGAGAATAAGAAGAAGAAGAACTAGAAGGAAAAGAGAAGAATGGAGAAAGAAGAGAATATGCATTCCTTAACTTTTAAGCTTTTCTTTTGTACAAGAGTTTCTCTCTTGTCTAACTACTTAATAAAATCTTATATACCTAATAAGGTAATGTTTAAGATTGTGTGATATATGTTGTTTTTTAAAATATTTTTTATTTAAAAATATATTAAAATAATTTATTTATTTTTAAAATTTATTTTTGATAATATATCTAAAAATATCAGAAAATATTATTTTAAAATAAATTCTTGAAAAGAGAAGAATGGAGAAAGAAGAGAATATGCATTCCTTAACTTTTAAGGTTTTCTTTTATACAAAAGTTTCTCTCTTGTCTAACTACTTAATAAAATTTTATTTACCTACTAAGGTAATGTTTAAGATTGTGTGCTATATGTTATTTTCTAAAATATTTTTATTTGAAAATATATTAAAATAATTTAATTTATTTTTTTTTAAATTTTATTTTTGATATTATATCTAAAAATATTATTTTAAAATAAATTTTTAAAAAGAGAAGAATGGAGAAAGTAGAGAATATGCATTCCTTAACTTTTAAGGTTTTTTTTGTACAAAAATTTCTCTTTTGTGTGACTATTTAATAAAATTTTATTTACCTATTAAGGTAATGTTTAAGATTGTGTGGTATATATTGTTTTTTGAAATATTTTTTATTTGAAAATATATTAAAAAAATTTAATTTAATTTATTTTTAAAATTTATTTTTGATATTATATCTAAAATATTAAAAAATATGTTTTTTTTCAAAAACACTGTTTAACTGGAAAAATAAATACAGTCTAACTAAATAACACCTGCTTTATTGATTACCAACACATGGTTTATTAACTAATTCATTCATGTGTATAACAACTAAGTATGTCTTCCTTAATCGTCACAAAATCAGCAGGCATCAAGAACCGCCTCATTCAAGGCTTCAGCTGTCTCAAACACCTAAAACACATCCACGCAGCCCTTCTCCGTCTCGGCCTCGATGAAGACACTTACCTCCTTAACAAGGTCTTACGTTTCAGCTTCAACTTTGGAAACACGAACTATTCCTTTCGCATATTAGATCAAACGAAAGAACCCAACATTTTCCTTTTCAATACAATGATTCGTGGCTTAGTTTTGAACGATTGTTTTCAAGAATCCATTGAGATTTACCACTCTATGAGGAAAGAAGGGCTTTCTCCTGATAGTTTTACTTTCCCTTTTGTCTTGAAAGCGTGCGCGAGGGTTTTGGATTCTGAGTTGGGTGTCAAGATGCATAGCCATGTGGTGAAAGCAGGTTGTGAAGCGGATGCGTTCGTTAAGATAAGTTTGATTAATTTGTATACGAAATGTGGGTTTATAGATAATGCATTTAAGGTGTTTGATGATATTCCTGACAAGAATTTTGTGTCGTGGACGGCGACAATAAGTGGGTATGTTGGTGTTGGGAAATGTAGGGAGGCGATTGATATGTTTCGTAGGTTGTTGGAGATGGGTTTGAGGCCGGATAGTTTTAGTCTTGTTGAAGTTTTGTCTGCTTGCAAGCGAACTGGGGATTTGAGAAGTGGGGAGTGGATTGATGAGTATATAACGGAGAATGGCATGGTAAGGAATGTGTTTGTGGCTACTGCTTTGGTGGATTTTTATGGCAAATGTGGAAACATGGAGAGAGCGCGTAGCGTCTTTGATGGGATGCTGGAGAAGAATATTGTTTCTTGGAGTTCTATGATTCAGGGTTATGCTTCTAATGGGTTGCCTAAAGAAGCTTTAGACTTCTTTTTTAAAATGTTGAATGAGGGTTTGAAACCTGATTGTTATGCTATGGTGGGAGTTCTTTGTTCTTGTGCGAGGTTAGGGGCGCTAGAATTAGGGGACTGGGCTAGCAATTTGATCAATGGAAATGAGTTCTTGGATAATTCTGTCTTGGGTACGGCATTGATTGACATGTATGCAAAATGTGGGAGAATGGATAGAGCCTGGGAAGTTTTTAGGGGGATGAGGAAGAAAGATAGAGTAGTTTGGAATGCAGCTATATCAGGTCTTGCCATGAGCGGACATGTGAAAGATGCATTAGGGCTTTTTGGCCAAATGGAGAAGTCTGGGATCAAGCCAGACAAGAACACTTTTGTTGGCTTACTTTGTGCCTGTACTCATGCTGGTCTAGTTGAAGAGGGTCGTCGATATTTCAATAGTATGGAGTGTGTTTTTACCTTGACTCCAGAAATTGAACACTATGGATGCATGGTGGATCTTCTTGGTCGTGCAGGTTGCTTAGATGAAGCTCATCAGCTTATCAAAAGTATGCCAATGGAAGCCAATGCTATTGTTTGGGGAGCATTGCTGGGTGGATGCAGGCTGCATAGAGACACCCAATTGGTGGAAGTCGTGCTGAAAAAACTCATAGCATTAGAACCGTGGCACTCAGGTAATTATGTTCTTTTGTCAAATATATATGCAGCAAGTCACAAATGGGAAGAAGCAGCAAAGATTAGGTCAATCATGAGTGAGAGGGGGGTTAAGAAAATACCAGGGTATAGTTGGATTGAAGTGGATGGAGTTGTTCATCAATTCCTTGTGGGGGATACGTCCCATCCTTTATCAGAGAAGATATATGCAAAACTTGGTGAATTGGCCAAGGACTTAAAAGCAGCAGGTTATGTTCCCACGACAGATCATGTGCTGTTTGACATAGAAGAAGAAGAGAAGGAGCATTTCATTGGTTGTCACAGCGAGAAGCTGGCTGTTGCCTTTGGTTTGATAAGCACAGCTCCAAATGACAAAATTCTTGTTGTGAAAAACCTTCGTGTTTGTGGTGATTGTCATGAGGCAATAAAGCACATTTCTAGAATTGCAGGTAGAGAGATAATTGTGAGAGATAACAATCGATTCCATTGCTTTACTGATGGTTTGTGTTCGTGTAAAGATTATTGGTGAAAACTGTTTGAGGTAATGGTTTCACTGGGACATGTTTGACGTGTTATACTGATCCACCATTCTTTAGAGATGAAACGACATCTGCTGGAATAGAAATCAGTAGAAGCTCAGAGGGAGAAGAAACTTCCGAAAAGCAAAGGTATGTATAGGATCAAAATTCTTGAGTGTATCATATAAAAAGAGAGTTTTATGAATCTCACCAATGTAGGATTCATCCAAGGATTTTATTTGAGCAAAACACCAGTCTGGCTGCTGTCTATCTCTCAAATGTTTTAGCTTTGGCCTGCAAGGAATCCTCCTGGTGGCAAGTTAGGCCACTTTTAAAGCTTTTTGTATGCATGCATGCAAATGTAAAAAATATCATAAATTCATATGAATTAAGAGCATAGAACTTTATTTATAATAGTAAACAATTAAATTTAAAATTATTGAGTTCAAAAAATTAAGAATAAAAACTTGAAATCATATAGATATATGAAAATATCAGGGGAATATTCTCAGATTTTGCTATCCTCGGATTTTGCTAATAAAAATAAGAAATGCCTAATAGTGAATAGGAATGTAGTAATGAAAAAAAAAACCTTAAAACAACGAAATAAAAATAATAATAACAGAAAGATGGTGAATGGTGGGTTGTTTTTATTAAATAATGGCACTTTTGAAGTTTTAAGAGTTTTTAATGGTGAAAAAAGGATGCAAGCAAGAACTTCTTTTCATTTCTGGGACGTCCTCTTGGTACGTGGCATTCTTCTTCGAAAGAGAACCTCACTGAAGCTTGCTAACGAGTTGCATTTTATGAGGTAATGCCTGTACCAGAGCATTTACTGGTACATGCATTACCTCATAAACTAGAGATGAAAAGTTATGAACCATGTCCGCAATATTATGCCAATAGAGTGAATTATTTTTGCTGCATTTTCTGTCATTTTACATCTGGGAAATATGTTCTTATATCAAGTTTGTTACCTCTGTGCTGCTTAATTTGTTGCACAATGTTAGAGGTTTATAAGCAGTTAATCGGTGATGATAGTGAAACTGTGTCTTGATGAGTAGCTCAACAGTTTTTGACATTTTTTTATGGCAGGACCAAAGCAGCAAGGCAATCATGCCAATTACATGCAATTGGTTTGGATTTTTGTTTCAAAATCCCCAGTTTGATGCCACACACGATTGAAAGCCAGGTAATGGTGTTTTGCAGGGTCCTGTTCTTCGGCTGATTTTTCTGATGTCTTAGGCTGCAAAATCCTTTCTTTGCAACATTTTTAGCCCTTTTGCAGGTGAGAAAGGTAATTGAATCCTGAATGAGTTCGACCCCAGACCGGACCAAATTTAGCAGCAAGAAATTCACTGCTAGAATAGATATCAACTGAGATTGGATCTCCTCCTGCGTTTCCTCTATGTGCTTTATTTACCACTCCATTTCTTGATTCGTTTCTGTCATCTCTCATTTTGGCATTACATATCTATTGTTCTGGGGACTTTTTTTCTTATTTATCCGTATAGCTCGTTTACTTGAGGCCTGCAGCAGCAACAAGGCCAAGCATTTGGAGTTTTCAGGACCCAAAAATCAACCTGAAGATTGCTGCCATCTTGGAAAAAGCAATGCGGTTCACCTGGTCTCTCTATTTATGTGTGGGCAAGCACTAGTATGATTTTCAATTTTGAAATAGCCCTTGGCTGGAAGTGACAAAGATGACAGGGTGGGGTGATTGTTGAGGAAAACTTGTTCAAGTTGGTGGTCATTTCAGTGAAATGCTTCAAAGATGCTATGTTCTCCCTTGAACAGCTTAATAACTACAAATCTTGGCATTCTTTTGCTCTCCACAGTTTAGACTTGAATCTCTTTCCTCTGGTTTTGTCATTGATGAGTGAAGAAATTTTATTGATTAAAAAACGAAGAAAAATATCTGCTACAGCTGACACAAACAACCAACATAATTCTAATAGGACCAAAAATCGTTAAATAAATTAGTCAGAAAAAGGACGGACCTCATTAGCTACATTCCTATTAGGATAAAGATGAAGAGTCTTGATGTTACTTTATCAGGGTCCATGCTTCCTCCTATTAGATGGCTACTCTTTCAAGTTTTCTGCAAAACTTACGTTCTGAAGATTCTATAGTTCCCTGAGTCAATCTTTGCCACAGTGGCTGATTTGCTACAATCCCATCATTGGTTCCTTCCCTTCATGATACAGACATAAGCACAATAAGAATAGCAACAAGCATAAAAAGACAGAATTCGACGAAATAGGTTATCACACAAAAAACAAAGTTGCAGAAAGTCTGATTTTTACAATCTATTTAACTTTAAATAGGATAGAAAATCAACCTTACATGGTAAGAAATAAGAACCCTGAAGTCAAAAGGAAGAGAAACCACACAAAAAAAAGAGAATCATATAAAATCGAGAAAAATCAAGAAAAAATAACAAAAGTGACTCAAACAATATCTTGAAGGTCAAATTTGATGGTGTTTTGAAGCTTGTTTGATTATAGCCAACTATGTCTTTCATAGAACGAGGTCTCATGAATCCCCTAGAAAAATTCAAGTTTGATTCAAAGCTCTCTTGATTGAGCGTGAAGTTGAAGAAGAGGGGCAAGAAACGAGGGAGGATCGAAAGCTACGGCTTTTTTAATGTTATTTTGTTGGTATGGTGCGATTGAGTCTCGTCTTTAACTTAATTCTATTCAACTTGTTTATAAATATATCTATCAGTTCATCTGCATGATTCATTAGTAGCGACCTCATCTAACTATGCCAAATCTCACCCTGCTCAGAATCTTTATTTTTAGTCTAGCTACATGATTTTATTCATTATAACATAATTTTAAAACTTAATTCAGGTTAGGGAGGCTGAGAGGATTGATTTAAATTTTTTCTCAACCAAAATTTTTAATTTAAATAGTTTTAGATCTTGGTTGGGCAACAATTAAAATTGACCGGCATTTCTTTATTTTGAAATATTTTTTAAAAATATATTAAAATAATAATATTTTAATGATATTGGAGTGGGATCTATCTCAAAGTTGTATCTTAAAAGTATGCTTCCTTCGCCTAATAATACAAAGACACTCTCCCTTCCGGCCGCTGATTGCCCTTCACCTCTCATCGACATCCACTTATGACGTATCCAATGACGAGGTGAAATAGAAATACTTTAACACTCTGGCTCAGTCAACCCTCCCACCAGGTCCTACCATTCATCGAGTTTATGGCCATCTTTCAATCTAATTTTCAACAATTTTATTGACAATTCATGTGAAGAAGAATTTTATGGTTGTTTTTCTAAATATTTTTTATTTAGAAATATATTAAAAATATTAATTTAAAATAAAGAAAGAAATAAAAAGAATTAAAATTTTTTAAAAGTATTTTTAAAATATAAAAACAAAGAGGAAAGTACAAGTAGGAATTTTCATTCTTCCGTATGGAAATAATTCTAGCTCTGCCCTGTGGCTTCTCCGCACCAGTCTCTAACAAAAGTAGAGAGACAAAAATCAGCATTCTAGATAATGGCCAAAATAGAGAACAAATGCGTGTTTTTGTTCCTACTCGCAGCTGACCGACCTCTGCTCTCTCACGTCACAACTCCCGTCAACAAACACCATATTACTCTTCTTTTACACTCTTTTGACCGTCCACTCTTCTACTTTACTCCCACCCGCTCCTCCACTCTTCTTCTCTCTATATATATACCCTCCGCTCCCCGTTCTCCAATGTCCTAAAACATCAACCAGATCAAAGAAACAGTAGTGTTGAAGACAATCCTGCAAGCTGATATTCAATTCAAACTTGAAAACCTACAGAAAAACATGGGAAACTACACTTCTTGTTGTGTTGTTTTTACCTGCTCAAGAAAAGTACCCAAGACTGCAAAACTTATGGATTCTCAGGGGAACTTGAGGCAGGTAAGTCTCCCAGTGAAAGCTGCAGAGCTTATGCTTGAAGAACCTGGCCATGCAATTTGTCCATTGCATGAGCTCAAGCAAAGGAGTCGTGTCATAGCCATGCGAGCTGATGATGAGCTTTTGCCTGGAAAGGTATACTTGTTAGTTACTTTAAGTAAGGTAAACTGTAAGATTTCTGCGTCGGAGGTGGCAATCATGGAGTCTACTATTGCTGCTTGTGCGAAAAGGTCGGGCAAGAAGAGAAATGGTGCCCAGGTTTTGCCTGCTATGGCTGTGGAGATGAGGGAGTTGGAGGAGGGATCAGAGGGCGAGGCTAACGTTTTGGAAGGAAATGATCTTACGAGCTCTAACGGTTGCCGGTTAGTGAATTATAGGCAGTGGACTCCGGCGTTGGAACCCATATCGGAGGATTTTTGATCGGAGAAATATTTTTTCTCTCTTAAATTGTCCAGATCACTGTTTTTAACCGGGCATGACCCAGGTTAATTCATGACCTTATCATTCTGGGCTTTGATTTTTTTTTTTAAAAAAAGAGAGACATCAAGATAAACCTAAATCAAATTGAGATGTAATGATAGGGCTACTCAATGAGAAGTTAGGTGTGCATATGGTTAACTAACAAGTAGGATTAAAGAATTCAATTGATTTGTAATTAATTTATCACTCCTTTGTGTAAAAGTTTTTTTTTTTTTTCCTGGCGTCAATTGTGAGATGATTAATGGTCATTATCCTAAATAGATGTGGCCTGCATTATGCCATATGTTGGTCTAATTTTTTTTTATCACATAAGAAGAGTATTAAAGGGATGCAAACATTTTCATATCAGTAAAACAAATTGAGATTTGGATTAATGACTTGACTAAATTTAATTAACTCGTATAATTTTGATAATATAAAAAAAAAACTAACAAAAAACTAGCAAAGAAAAAAAAGGTAAAAATAATAATTTGAACTGATCCATGTTAATATATCAAATCTAAAATCTGGTCGTGATACCGAGATAATCCTGTCAAAAACAAATTGAATAAACCAATGAAACTTAATTATCAAATAACACATTGTTAAAGTGCGAAATTGAAATAAATTTTTTAAATAAAAGCAATGAAAAAAAGATATAAGTCAACATGTTAACCTCGTGACTATGTGCATTGGATTGGAATAACCCAAAAAAAAAACAAGAATGAAATTTTAATGAATGAAATTTAAATAAACAATTATGAAAATAATAAATAAATAGCCATTAAAAGAATAAGGATCAATTTTGATATAAGAATTAAATAAAACCAAATGACAATTGATGAAATTGAAAAAAATAATAATTTAAAAAGATAAAAAAATAATAATAACCTGTGTTAAAAGTTGAAACCTGGAATACTGGTCATGAGCTCGGGATTAATCCTGTAGAAGACAAACCTTAAAGAAATAACAAAGTGAATTAGATAAATGATAAAAAAAAATTCATATAAAAAATCAAAATCAAATATTGAGAGATGAGATTAAAAACTAAAGTCAATTAGAAAAATGATAAAAAAAATAAATAGTAATTAAAAGAATAAAGACTAAATTTTATATAAAAATTAAATGAAAGCAAATTATAAGGGATTGAATTGAAGAAAAAAATTAACTCATAAAAAATTAAAAAAATAACAATAAAAATAATGCGAATCAAATTGTATACATGAAATAAATGAAAAGAAAATTTTGTATTTTGTTAAGGAGAAGAGAGAGAAAAGCGGAGGGAGAAGAAAAACATTCACTATAACCACATTACTAGTCCGTCATTGACATACACCCTGCCACCAGTAAGATCTTGGTGTGCCACTTTTAAAGCTACCCCAAAAGGTGGTGTTTGACTGCCGAATGAGTTTGCACTCGTCACCTAAAATACATGATCTTCTCCTCCTTGTTGTATACGCCAGACACTTGTTTTTTTAAATTATATTTTATATATGTTAAGAGATCTAATTGTTCCTTATCCTATTTGATAATTAAAGAAAAACCATAATGAAATGAAAAAAACATTCTCAGACATAAATTTAAGAAAATAAAATTGCAAGGATAATTAAGTAATTATACCGTGTAAAAAAGATGAAAAGAAAAGAAAACATGCCTTACCCAATTACATTCTTTTATTTATTTCAAGGGTAGGTTAGTAACTCCACTATACAACAAATATATAAAAAGATTGATTTACCCCATTCAATTTGGTAATGTGCAAATAAGTCTTGTGAAAAGATTATTTTACCATTGAAATTTATTTCTTTTGGTTTTAAACGGGGAGAGTAAAAATATAATTACATTATAGCAATTCATGCAGATGAGTCTTGTTCCATATTTAGTGTTTTTATTTTAATTTATAAGTTGTAATAATGATATAAATTATTGAAAAGTTGTAATTCAATTGATTTTAGTCTTATGTTTACAAGTTCAAACCTCTCTTTTATGTTGAATCTACAAGCTAACCATATGCAAGTCATAGGGTGCAAAACGGAGCAGGATTGAGACCCTCTTTTTTTTTTTTTCTTTTCTTTACCAACTTTAATTTCCCATGGAAATTCTTTTCTCTTGACCTCACAATCAATCATCATGATAATTATTAACATAGTCAATGAAACTTTCATTTAAATTTACACTATAAGGAGATAAATATATTCTCACAAAAATTAATTTCTCCCACATTTTCAAGCAAGCTCAATGAACAAAATAAATAAATAAATGATTTAATTATTCATGAAACAAATCATATTTTTTTCCCACCCAAAGGCAAACTTTAATGAAATGTCATGTTGGTTTTATTTCTAAATCAATTAAATAACCAACAAATTAACCTCCACGCTATTATGGACAACTCAACAAAAATAAAAAAATTAAATTTGTAAATCTACTCTTAAAATACAAATATTCTAAAATTAAGTTTAACTAACATTTAGTTACCGTGCCAAAAACTAGGCAAATTTTATTAATTAAATCAAATGTCAATTTATAATCACATAAATGGAGATCTTTTTCACATAAAGAAAATAATATATTCTATAAATAGATGGCGAGTAAAACAAATCGTATCTCTTTCTCTCGTAACAAAATGAAAATGATTGAGAGATGGTGATTAAAATCTAAATTTAAAATAAGATATTGGAGAAAACTATTAAAGATGATATTTGCTGAATTGCCAGAAATTAATATTAATAGATAAATTTAAAGAGGTTAAAAATGGGGTGATTTTTAGGTGGCATAAAGAAATTAAAAATCTAATTTAATTTATAAAAAAGACGTATACATAAAAGAACTCTAAATTTGTAATTTAATTATTTATTTGTTTAAATATAATTATAAATTAGAATATAAATGATGTTATTCATTCAGTATTACTTTAAAAAATTAGCTTTAATAATAACTTGTGAACGAAAAGTAAAAAACTTGCATCTCAAGTGTCAACATACATGTAACTAAATCATCTAGTAGGTGGTTCAATAGTAAAAGTTTGAGACTAAGAGATTTATTTTTCTGGTGGTTTCAGATTTGAGCCTTGTGGTTACTAATATGATGGCCACTGGAGACTTACATGGTCGTTAATTTCAGAACTCGTGAGATTAGTCGAGGTGCATGCAAGTTGATCTGGACACCGACGTTAATAAAAAAAATATACATGTAACTAGTTAAAAAAATAGCATAATTATCATGCTATTATATAGTTTTGGAATTTAAAAAATAGGTTATAATAAAATAATTTCTTATAAATGCATTTGCCAATTTCACCTATCAACAAAACTACTAAAAAATTATATTTTTTTTTATTTTCATTTTTTTTCCAATTTTATACCATGCTCTCTCTCTCTCTATGTTTTTTTTTTTAAAAAATCCTTTCGAGACCTAATTTTATATAAATAATTTTGTTTTTCAATATATGCAAAACTTGGTCAATTAGACCATGACTAATCAACATGTAGCTGTGGGTTGGAGGGAAAAAAAAATTCTCATAATTATACAACTGATTTTCATAGTTTTACTGTTTAGGATAAGGACAACGATCATTAATACTCATAGAATAAATTAATAAAAGATAATGGGTCGCATGCGTATCCTAACCAGCTGGTTTGGACTTTGGATAAACAAATTATGTCATCCTATTATCAAAGCTTAAGAGATTGCACAACTGTAAGCAATGATAACTCCTTTTCTAATATTAAAACCCAAAAATCGGCATAAATATATTGTTATTGAACTAAGCCTCGTTTTGTGGGTCAACACAATTGTAAGCATAGATCTTAAACCCGGCTCGATAGCCGGCTTAGTCTAAGATTTGGGTTTCAGGTTCCGAGTTTTGACGGAATCATCGGGTTACCGGGATCAATTTTTTTTTTTAAAAAAAATCAAAACGATATCGTTTCAGTAAAAACAAACAAAAGTTAACGGGTTGCGATCGTGTCAACCAAATCACCCCCAGGTTTCTTCTTTCTTTATTTTTTCTTAAACCTACTTTGTTCTAGTCCCGGGTTGGTGGGGTCCTGGGTCGACCCGCCGGGCTAAATCGGGTTTCAAAATTATGATAGTAAGCAATAATTACTCTCTCCTTTATTTTTCCTTTCTTTTTTTTTTTTAATTCAAACCCTTTATTTTATAACATTTGAAGTCCAAAAATATTCATAAGTCTTGAATTAAAAAAAAAGAGGGTAAGAAGTTGTTGGGCAGCACTTGATTTATAATTAAAATTTGAACTTTTAGATTATTGTTGTAAAATATTTATGTTAAATAGGTTGAGAACTTGATTTAATAATCTATAAGATATTAAACTTAATTATATATAAGTTGTTAAATCCTTATCTTATGAACTATATTGAGTTTTTATCCGTACACAGTTGAGTTAATCTTATCTTATCTACTAAGTTCATTGAATATTATTTGTTGAGTTGAATTTTTGTTTTGCATGTGACACATGTAATTTTGAGATACGTAAGTTTTTAAATTACGTTATTTTTCAAAATAAATTTTTAACTTTGATATTTTTTTAATTTTTAATGCAGCTTATCTTATTAATAATTTGTTATTTTTAATTAAGATACGAATATTCATGTTAATAAAAAAATTATAAAAATAATTAATACAGCTTATCATGTTTGAAGTTTAGAATAATTTGTCATGGTTATTAAATCTAGTTTTGACACTTGGGTTGATTCACTAACAGGTGATTTGGAGCTTAATAGGAGTTGGACTGTATTTTGAATTATTTTTTTGTTGACCAAACTAAATATTAATGATTCGATGAGTTAATGTATAATTTAGTTGGCTTATGCTCATAACATGATCAAAATCAAGAAATTAAAAAAAATTAACATAATTTTAAATAAAAAAGAATCGGATATGTTTTAATGCCTTTTATCGGATAAATTTAATAATTTTAAAAAATCAACATAATTTAATATCGGATTAATTGGTGAATCGTTGATTAACTCAATAACCACCAGTGTAATAGTGATATCCATGTAATTTAATGCCTTTTATCTATTTATTTTTTTGGAGGAAAAAAAGAAGAAGAAGAAGAAGAAGGAAACAAACAAAGTACAAGTGGCCCTTGAATTAACGTGTCTCGAGTTTTTAACAAAACTAAAATCAGACACAAACCACTAGAGGACATCCTTCTAGCCCACAAATTCTTTAAATAACACAAAGCTTTGGAACCTAAACGCCACTGTTTTCGCTTTCTTGTCTCCCTCCTCTCTGTATGTAGCCGGCTTTTGCCGTCTCACTCTCCTTTGTTTATGCTCCCTCCTTCATTCTCAACCCTCTTTTAACAGCACACAAAAATGGCCTAAAAGCAAAACCCAAATAGAAAAGATTAGTGTTTTAGGCCCAGAAAGGCACAAAGTTTCCATCTTTCATGTTTTGCTTTGGTGTGTGTGTGTAGATATCTATAAAGATTTAATCTTGGGCTCTTCAATTCTTTTATGGGAAAAGCGCTTTCTAATATATCCAAGCAGCTGGTTCATCATCACTCAAAAAAACAAGCAAGAACCACATCGATAATTAAACAGTTCGAGAAGATGGAAAACAGTTCTGGTTTAGACAAGAGCAGCAGCAACAACGGTACTGGTAACAGCAACAACACACGTGTGCCTTTGTCAGATGTTGTGTCTGATTGTATTAAGAGGTGGTTTAAAGACACACTCAAGGAAGCCAAAGCAGGAGATATCAATATGCAAGTCTTGGTTAGTCAAATGTATTATAGTGGTTATGGAGTCCCTAAAGATGAACAAAAGGTATGCTCTTTTTTTTTTAAAAAATCTTTTTATGGTTTGGTGTTGCTTTTGTTTATGATTTGATGAATTGGAGTTGTTGGGGTTTTGTGTTGGGTTATTGATGAGGAATTTGAGAGTGGTTATTTTGTGTTTGTTTGTTGGGATTGTAGGGAAGAATTTGGATGACAAGAGCATCAAGGACTAGGTCTTGGGTTTGGAAGGTTTCTAATAAGCAACCAGGTTTGGTTATGATCTGTGTTGTCATTTATTTTTCATCAAATATAAGTATGGCTATCAGGGTCATTACTGATATTGCTTCCTTGGTTTATCGTTCTTTGTTAGGGTATAATGCAAGTGATTCGGATTCGGATTCGGATGAATTGAAGGGTGATTCTTAATTAGACCAAGAATTGGGTTTCAAAACAATTGAAAGGTGAGCTTGTGTCCTGCTTGTTCTTGACCATTTTGTCTGTTTAAGTTGTATTTGTTATATTTTTGCCAAGAGTTTCTTGAGTACTTCACATGTTTTCTTGAGTCTGGTTTTATGGAAATTCATCACTAGTCATGCAAGTGGCTTTATTTGGTGCAGCAAGGGATTCTGATTGTATTTTGAAGTCATTTGCTTGATAAGTTAATGATAATGAATTTGATTGTGATTACAGAATAACAAGTCTGTCAACTGTTTTGACTTTTGAGACAAATTTGGTGTATTTCTTTATCAGATTCTCAGGACTAAGAAGAATTCACCTCTCCTTCTTTGGGTCATCTGAATACTAGACAAGCTGAAGTATATATAATAGTTCATCTCTCTCTTTTGTGCTCAAATATTCCCAGGCTGGATGTCCAGCCTATCCAGCCTTAGATGCTAATGGATGGGGTATGAAATCTGACAGATGCCTGATAGGAGAGTGTCACTACAAATATTCCCCTAGAACTTGTTTAGCGTTTGAGTTGGGGAGCATCTTTGAACATAGAATGTTAGGCTGAGTGTCCAGCCTTTCAGGGAAATAAACAACAGCTCTCCCCCCTTTCTTCCTTGGCTCTGGATTCCTGTTTTGTTTCAAAGTGTTTGTGCGGTCAATTTTCAATTATACTACATTGTGTGATCCAGACTAATTTATTTCCTTGTCCATCTAAAAAAAAGTATTATTTGTATTTATATGTTTTCCACATTCTTATACAATACTTTTAATAGCGGTAATGTGAATTCCATTAGTATCTCCAGTTCCCTTTCTGCTAGTTATTTCTGTTGCATAAACTCGCTTTTCTTTATTGTATTTTCCACTATTTTCATCCTGCTGTTTTGTTCACTCAACCCCTCTCCTGCATAATTTAGCATATTTCTGATCTCTATCGGGTATTTTTATCTCAGAGCTCTGTAGCTGTAGAGTAGTAAATTAGGTTTTGTAAGGATGTTGTTTCTTATAACTGTCCTGGTTTAAAAATTAAAAAATGAATTTCGTAGCATTTGTCTTTTGACCTGATCATTGCTCTTCTATTTCCATGCTCTATGGTTTTTCATAAAATTTTTTTACCTTAAAACCATTGTCATGAGCATTCTATTTGGCAAGGCTATCCCTCTTCCCTTCTACATTAGAAAATACACAGGGAAATTGCTTCCATTGTGACTGGATTTAGATGTCATACAGACTCTATAGGTTGTAGGATTTTGTACATCCATAGATCTCCAATAGCATTGTGGATTAGCTAGCAAAAGGACACAATGTTTTTCTTGTGCACTATGAATTTGGTTTTCAGGTCATCCTCAAAAATTCGAGGAACTTTTGTATGTTGATGCTTGTTCTCATGAATGAAATATTCTTTTTTTTTTTTTTAAAAAAAAAATGCCACACAAAAGGACAGAAAAATTGAACGAATGCGTTTGTGTAATGTCACAAGATACCGACACCGCGAGGACTGTTGTCTAGAAACTTTTCTCGGGGGAGAAAATGGGTTGATGTAATAAAGCAATTACATGATTATATCTGGATGTTGCCTTTGTCAATTTTAAAGCATCAATCTTTGTTGGAATTATGATCTATCTGATTTTTGTGCGGCTAAGCCAGCCCTTCTGACATAATTGTATCACCTTTGTGCCAGTTTTCATGCCCATTTATCTGAACCATCTCGTATAATTGGAAGCACTTCTTTATTGGCTTTAATCTCTTCCTTTATTGTATTTGTAGGGATGATGTTGTTCCTGATCTTCACCAGCTTTCATGTGCTTGTAACAGCTCTATCCTCTTTTACCCCCTTCCCCTCGTGTGGTGTTCTGTCCCCCCTGGATGTATTTTTGCATTTAAACTGTTTGTTACCATAAAAAACTTGGTAATTGTAATTTCGCTATTTCACAGGCAAGAGGCCTTTGTCAGTTGAGTTCATTTAAACGCAAAAATGCTGACCTTTTGGTTTCACAATTTCTTAAAACCAGTGAAATATGATTTTGCTTTTCTTATAATTTCATTAGGAAGCGCATTGGGTCTTGAACTAACAGCAGCAGCTCAGCAAGGGGAACCCTTTCTTTTTCTCATCTCATTCTAGGTGTCAGCTGAATTTGATCTCAAGTTGTTTTGGATACTGGTAACTTGTATTTTTTTTTTTTTTTTAACGTGGGGTGTCCGGGCCAGCTTACGCGCACCACGACTATTCCCCACGGCCCGCTGGACATCCTGCAAGCCCAGGAGCAGGTAAGGCACCGCGGGGGTGACAGACGTACACTTAGAGGGTCGAACCCGGGACGGGGACGGAATAAGTCACACGAATTGACCACAGCAGTTAAACTCTCAAGTGCTGGGTACACACGAGAGCTCGAACCAGGGCACTCAGGCAGGGCAAAGCCTGCCAAGGCCACTGAACTACAAGCCTCGGGTGTTGGTAACTTGTATTCTTCTACTATGGGATGATCACTTTCATGCTGAATAATATTGGAAGTTCTAAATGGACCAGAAAAGTAACAGTCATGTTCTATTCTTGAGTTGAATTTGTTGCCTCCAATTTTCTGCTCATTCCAAAGTTCAAATCCACACTTTGTAGCACCTGTCAACCCTACAACCTTTCAGAATAGAAAATTTAGACAGTCTGATTGGCACCCAGAACGAATTAAAAGGACTCTGAATATGGAGAAGCACGATACTCTAATGATCACCCTTTCATACGAAGCACGATACTCTTATGATCACCTTTCATTCAAAACCTTGCCTATGCTTCTCCTTTTGCAGCGGCGATAGCCTTTCTTTTTAGGTAACAACTATTGTTACAAGACTAGACTTGTATCGGCATGATTCAAATCCCGGGTCATGGATATGTCGAGTTGATTTACTAGTTAGGGGATCAATCCAAGCTTTGAGTATTTTTTTTTGAAAAAATCCCTTAAAACAACTTTGTTCAAGCTTTTGCCATGTACTTGAAACAATGTCGCCTAGTAGATCTTGAGTCTATGAGGTGGCCCATAAATTTGGCCGAGTTTTATAAAAATAGTAACAAATACCATAAACATCATGGGTCAATGTTAGACTCATGAATCTCATATCCACAGTGAACCTTTCTAATTTGCAACTAGATTTAAGAAAAAACGGGGGCAAATTATAATAATCCTAAGATTAATTTTCACAATGATGGAAAATTGGGATACGTGAGATTATCATCAGCCAGATTAATTTTCACAATGATGGAAAATTGGGATACGTGAGATTATCATCAGCCATATAGGCTTGAGAAAAAATATATTATAATTTTATAGTTTATTATTAACATATACTAAAAAGCTTTGGAATTTTATTGTTGCAATGAGCAGTGAAATACCAAGATTTTTTTTATTTTAGTTCTCAAAACTTTTGAAGATTTTTTTTATTTCAAACTTATTTTTTTTAATTTCATCTTTCAACATTAAGTTTACTGGGTATTAGAATTTATAATTTATTTTGATTTTTTTCTATGGAGTTATCTCGTTCTTATAACCGGGTTGCGAGTTTTGCAAGTTAGTTATATTGACTTAAGTTATTTTTGCTGTTCTTTTTTTAATTTATTTTTTCAACTTCATCCTTCAACATTGGGTTTATTGGAAATTGAACTTCATAATTATTATTTGATTTTCTTTCTACGGGGTTATTATGGTTTCATAACTCGGGTCGCGAGTTTTGTGGGTTAACTAAGTTGACTCAAGTTTTTGCATATATTTTTTTCAATCTCATCCTTCAACATTAAGTTGATTGAGAATTATACTTTATAATTTTATTTTATTTGATTTCTTTGGAGTTATCCTGGTCTCCTAACTCAGGCTTGATAGGTTAATCCAAGTTGACTTGAGTCAGTTTTTTTTCTATTTTTTATTTTTTTTTCAATTTAATTATTTGAAATCGGGTTAATTGAAAATTGAACATCATATTTTTTTTTAGTTTTCTATAGGATTATCATAGTCTTATGACTTAGGTCGTGGGTTACGTAGGTTGAATCGAGTTTTTGTTTTTCGTCGTTTTTTAGTTGATTTGTTTTCAATCTAATCCTTCAATATTAAGTTGATTGGGAATTAAACTTCATAATTTATTTTGGTTTACGTTTTATGAGGTTATCTTAGTCTTATGATCCGGGTTAGGAGTTTGATCGATTGGCTCGGGTGTTTTTCGTGTCCTTTTTAATTGATTTTTTTTAATTTCACCCTTCAACATTGTATTGATTGAGAACCAGCTTTGACAGATTAACTTGGGTTAACCCAACTCATATTGAATTTTGTTTTTAATTTAATTCTTCAACATTATGTTGATTGAGAAATAAGTTTAATACTTTTTTTCTTTCTACAGGGTTATTAGAGTCTCATGATTTGGGTAACAGATTTAACATTTTAGCTCTAGTTGATCTAAGTCAATCTAATATATTGTTGTTGTTTTTTTTTTCAAATATTTCATCTTTATTCTTTTAGTAAAACTACATTTTTATTGGTCATTCAGGTTGTCTTTGAACTTATCAAGTCGACCATATCACAACAGGTCAATTTTCATATAGTTTAAATTTTTTCTCTACTAGAAAATACATTAACAATACTTGATTTTTTTTATCAAAAAACATTTGATCTGATCCACAACGTCACGGGGACAATGATTTAGTAAAACATAGTAAACCAAAATGCTATTTTACTATTCAAGTCGACCATATCACAACAGGTCAATTTTCATATAGTTTAAATTTTTTCTCTACTAAAAAATACATTAACAATACTTGATTTTTTTAATCAAAAAACATTTGATCTGATCCACAACGTCACGGGGACAATGATTTAGTAAAACATAGTAAACCAAAATGCTATTTCACTATTCATGTACTGTGGTGCCACTGTGACTTGACAAAATTAGCTTTTGATCCCTAATATTTATGTTTATTAACATCTCAGCCTCTTAACTTTTTTGTTTTTTATTTTGATCTTCAAACTTTATTTTCACCACCGGTCAATTCTTGGGTTTTGAGAGAAGAGAGAGAAAATCACTAGAAAATAACGAGGCACGAAAAAAATTTGACCGGCCATAGAAAAAGTCAATTTTAGTATTAATGCTCATGTCTTAGAGATTATAATTCAATGGTAGTTGTTTTGCCCGTTAAACATGATAGTCAAAGTATATCAGGGTCGTGAAGATTTTCTAGATTCAATTCAATTTTTTATTTTTGAAATAATTTTAAGATATTTTGAGATTTAAAATGAGGTAATTTAGATTTTTAATATGTTTTAGAGGTCTTTACGCGATAGGGCACTTTTTGAAGACTTTCACCTTTTGAAGCTCACTTGACAGAAGAGGGGTAGCAGGGGCTTTGGAATCACATTTTATGGTCAAAATGGGCTAAAAGTAGTAGCCATAAACCTCCGGCTAGATTTTTTAGCAATCAAAGTTTGCCAAAGCATTGTTACAATAGATAATGCGTCGTTTATTATATATATATATATATATATATATATATATATATATATATATATATATATATATATATTTAATATTTTTTAGATGATATGTCATTTATTGTGAATTGTTTTTACATCATTGCCCACTCAATGTTAAGGGTGCAAACATGTGGGTTTGGGCTAGGCCCAAACATGCCTAGTCTAGGTCAATTCACGCTTGCTATTTTTTATTTTGAAGTCATGAGTATGAGTTTGGTCTTTTAGCCTATATTTTTGTAATTTAAAGCAAATAGTTTTTTAAATTAATAATTTTAATTCTATTTAACAAATGATCCAACTCATAATTTATTTTTAATTTAAATAAATTTTTATTTTAAAAAATAATTACAATGCTATTCAACAAATCATATGATTATTTCATACTTTTTAAATAAAATTATACATTTTTCAACAAATCATATGATTATTTCATACTTTTTAAATAAAATTATACATTTTATGTTTATACTTGCAATCACTTTAAAAAAATAATATATGAGCTTAATATGTAAATGCTTTTGAAAACTTTCATATTAATATTCAATGTGAGCTAAACCGTCATTTGATTGTTAATTTTTATATGTTTTCATAATTTAATTATTCTTTGATTTTGTTTTTCATATAGCCACTTAAAAATTATGAAACTTTCCTTTTACATTATGGTAAGTTTTTGCTTGAAAAACATATGCTAGCAATAAAAAAAGGTTCATAAAAAAATAAGTTAATAAGGAAATGAGAGTTTTGCAGAAATAAAAATTTTCACTCGACTTAAATTATTGAGATTCTTAAGAATTTATATTTAAATAGTCTTATAGTTTTATTAAAAAATTGTTTTTAATAAAAAGGCTTTTTTTTATAAATAAGCAATTTACTTAAGAAATGCATTTTGTCTTCTAAAATGTGAATCAATTAATCTCCTATAAATATTTATTTTAATTATAATATAATTAAATAAAATTAACTTTAATTTTTTTTTTTGCACGTCATCATGGGAACCTAGAAGCTAATGGCTACTAAACAAAGCAGAACATGGAGTTAATAAGAAAATAATATGAATCAATTTTAAGGATGTAGCTCAATTAGTTAGGTTTTAGATTTGCTTTCTAAAGGTTACCAATTCGAGTTTCACAAATCTCAAAGTCATCGGAGATTTACATGGTCGTTAACTTCAGGGCTCGTTGGATTAGTCAAGATACTCATAAGCTGATCCATACACCCACGTTAATAAAATAAAAAAAAAACAATGTAAAGCCACTAGACATACACAATATGATAATCAACCTGTTTTGATTCAATCCAAATTTAAGTTATTATATACAAGTAATCCTATTAAAAGCTAAGAAAACTAGTAATAAGATCTAATCTAGGATTTGACATTAGAGCTGGGATAGCGAATTGGAAGAGCTCGGATAACAGGTTGGGTGAAATGAGTTACAGGTCGACGAGATGTTCTAGTTATTGTTGGTGGATTTTTTTTTCTCTTCTTTTCTCTCTCATCCTCTGAAATTACATTTGACCATCTTTATTGTTAATATTTCAACTTTAATTCTTATTCTTTTGATTTGTAATTTTTATTCTTGGCCATTTTGTAGATTGTTTATTCAATCTCATTTTTCAATCCTAATTTGCCACCTGTTCTTTTTTCTAGTTTGGTTTTTATTTTTTGATTATTTTTCAGGTTTTTTGTTGATTTTTTTTCTTATAATTCCACCATTCAATAGAAAGTTGTTTTTATTTTTATATTTCAAACTTGATCCTCATTCTTTTGATTATTTTTTAGTCTTTTTGTTCAATTTATTTTGCTTTTCAATTTCATCCTTCACTAAAAAATAAAATTGATTTTGTATTTTAGTTTTAATCCTCATTCTTTCAATTGTTTTTTTTTTTGGGATCATTTTATGTAATTGATATTCTTTTTCCAAAGTAATCCTTTACCATTTAATTGGTTGAGGATTGAGTTTTGTGGTTTTTCAAGATAAGATGCTTCCATCTAATACCCCAAATTATGAGTTTGAAAAATTAACACGAGTTGACATTGTTTTTTTTTTTTTTACTTATTTTCTTTTTAGCTTTTTTTATGTTTTCTTTTCTACTGGTTTATCTTGATCTCATGACATAAGGTGTGAGTTTGCCAGGTTAACCAGGGTTGACTCGCTTCTTATTCCCCAAGTTACATGCTTGTCATGCTAATTCGGATTGACTAAACTTATTTTTTTATTCTTTTCTTTTTACCCAATTTTATCTTCTTGTATTTAATGGGTTGAAAATTGAGTTACATTGTTTGTTCTCATTTACAAAAATATTTATTTCTCAGGTCATTGTTATCACTTTGTTTTTTAATCTGGTCCATTTGCTATTATTATCTTATTAAAATAAAACTAATTTATTTGATCTAGTTCGGCCTATAACTCGAGTTATATATTTTTTTCTTTTTTAAAATGTATTTGCACTACCTAAAAATTATTTGTAATAAAAAAAAGTCTATGTTGCGTAACATGGGTACAAATTTAGTTACAAAACAACTAAAAGGGCTCTATGTATTTGTTGTGTATTTTTTTTATATCATATTTAGTCTGTATTAGTCTGTTTTTATATCATATTTTATAGTTGGATATTTTACTTTGTTATTTTTATGTAATTGCCTTTCAACAAGGCAGTCTTCATTGATTTTTTTTCAAATTCATTATTTGATATTTGATTATTAAGCCCTTAACTTCATTGTTTGTTACATTTTTTTTTTGTTGATTTATCCCGGTCTTATATCACGAGTTAATAGGTTAGCTTCCATGATTGCCTCATATTTGTTTTCCTTAATTTTTTTTATGAAATTGATTGTTTTTACAATTTCATACTTTGGCGTTAAATTATTGGCCTTTATGCAATGCAATTTTTTCACTTTTTTTTTTTTTTATGTTGGGTTATCCCGAGTGCGTGTTAGTCAAGTTAACTCAAGTTAGCTTATATTTTCTAACTCAATATTTTTCTTATTTAACTTCAATCTTTTTTTCTAAGTTCTTCTTTTGAAAGTCTATTTTTTTTATCTTAATCTCATGTTGTAAGTGGTGGGTTAGTCAAATTAACCCGTGTTGACTCGGTTTTTTTCTCATTTTTTTTATGACTTTATTTTTTTTATTTTCATCATTTTGCATTAAATTATTTGTTCTTGAACTTGTCATTTTTTTGCTTCTCTTTCTGTGTTGTTATTTCAAGAGCGGGTTGGTTAAGATAACCTGGGTCAACTTGCATTTTCTTTCGCATTGTTTTTTATTTAACTCGGGTTTTTTTTTGTTAGGTTCTTCTTTTAGAAGTATATTTTTTTTATTCCGATCTTATGTCGTGGGTGGCGGGTTACTCGAGTTAACCCGGGTTGACTCAGATTTTTTTCCTTGATTTTTTATGACCTTTTTTTTGTTTTAATTTTATCATTTTGCATTAAATTATTTTCTTTTGAGCTTTGCCATTTTTTCACTGTTCTTTCTTTTTGGTTATTCCGAGAGCAGATTGTGAGTTCGTCAGGTTACCCAACGTTGGCTCAGGTTTTTTTCTTCAGTGTTATATTTTTTTGATTTTTTTTAGTTTTTAATTTTGACATTAGGTTGTTAGGCCTTAAACTTTATAATTTGTAAATTTTTTTTTATACAGGTTCTTTTAGTTTTATATGAGTTGTATTTTAGTTAATTTAACCAAAGTTATCTCAAATTATAATATATTTTTTTCCATTCAAAAAAAGCTTAGCCGGAACAGTGATACAGCGATGAATCGCTTGCCCACTATCTAGTTTTATAACTATTTAGAAAAGGATCTTTCTGTAGATTTGTGACCAAAGTGCAAGACATCCAGCTTAATATTTAAAAGAGTTAGTTTTCCAAAGTCAAAGACCAATCAACTCTTTTTTTTTTATTATTATTATTTAAAGCCTCCATATGATAAATTTTAATAAAATACTAATAACCCCTTATATTTTCCCAAAAAGAAAGAGTGACAAAAGACCCTTTCTTTTTTATACTGATATCGACTGCCTACTTATTTGTTGTATTAGCACCTGCTACACGAAACTACAATTTTAATCAGATCTAAGATTACCTCCCTTCAGATCTAAGATTAACTTCCTTGATAGTCATATAATAAAAAAATAAAAAAGTCTGCCTCAAAAGGGCATGTTTCTACGCTATGATTGTCATATTATCATGAAAGTTAAATAGTGTGGGTTTTCACTATAACTCTAAATATAAATTACTATGAATTATGATTGTGAAATTTCTTTGGGTATGGTGTGTAATTAAGAGGATAATGAGGGATGTTTTAGTATTGTCATATTGTATTTTCTATTTTTTATTTAAAAAGCTGCTGGCGCGTATTCTACACGTCTCAGCGAGCAGGCAGTGCCCTCACCATTAGGAGGCGTGTGAGACGCCTCTTGGTTGTCAAATCTGGCCATTCGTCGTCTAGATAGATGTGCGGACGTGTTTTCTTTCACATGATGCAACGTGTGTAGATATATCATAGTTGGATTGCCTTTAGTGATCGATTGTTTGTGTTTTTTCTTTCTTTTCTATCTTCTGACAACTAAAGTGGACAATTATCATCTGTTTGTTTGTTGTTTGCTTGGGTATGGTAAAGATTGTCAGACCCAAACACCTTAGGTATGGCAAGCACACCAGACCTAAGCTACTTGAGTCTGGGTACCACGCAAGACGTAAGATCTTTGGGTCTGACAACCATGTTTGGTATTAGACCCAGGCACGAGTTGACAACTATGTATGGTGGCAGACCAAGGCGCATAGGTCTGTTATGGTTGCCAGAAAAAGGGGTCGGTCCGACATGGTTGCCAGAACTAGGTGCAGGTCTGTCAACGCTTTCAAATCCAAGCGCGGGTCTGTCAAGGTTATCAGATCCAAGTTTTTTAGGTCTGACATTACCGCTAGATCCAATTGACTTAGGTCTGATATGACCAACAAACTCAAAGAGTTTAAAATATTTTCTATATTTTTAATATTTTTTTATATTTATAAAAACATAATATTGATCCATTGTAGGGTCAACATAATAATTTGATCCTTTACAGGATGGCCCATTTGGTTGGTTCTACAAATTATTGGTCCTACACAAGACAGTCACCTAAATTATTATTTTTCAACAGCAAGTCAGCCATATCCTAGTGCAAGTGTCTAGTAGCCTGGAACTGCATCTCTAACCATTTTTCACCACATCACCCTCGTTGATATTATCATATTTGTGACATCCAAACCAATACTTTTGAATTCTAACTAAGATTGAGTAAGATTTGGGCTAATAGTTTTTAATGTCTAGAACTAGTCATCATATCATGAATCATGCAAGCCATCATTAGTTTATTACCTTAATCCACTCCTTGATGGTCAACTAGGTTAATTAGCACTGTCAGGGTTAAAGGGATTCAGAACTTAGGAGGCGGTTTGATTTGAAGAAGCTGAAGTAAACGTAAAGAGAAAAGATGGTGGGAGAGTCACTTCTTGATCAACAACAGCAAGAACCATCTTCTTCCAAAGATTCTTCTTTGCCCACATCTCTTATCAGAAAATTGTACATTGGCCACTTCTTAGCAAGATGGGATGCCAGGTTCTCTCTCTACCCCCTCAGTTTATATTGCAGATCTCTTTCTCTAGTTGCTGTTTTTTTTTGTGTGTAAATTTGGCAGATTTTTCTATTTTTATCTTTTGTATATTCTGAGATTGGTTTTGAGGTTGAAGAGTTGTTGCTCATCAGTGAAAGTTGTGGTATTTCTTCAAGCAATATTTCCTCCATGAAGTCAAAAGACGATGACCAAATCATGTTTCTATTATGTATCTACTTTCCTTCTCCTTCTTCTTCTTCTTCTTCTTTCTTTTCATGAAGATTCAATAATCTGTTCTAGTGACTTGTTTAGAGGCCATTTTGCCCATAGACTGGAAGATAGATTAGACAATTAACTGAGTCAAACTTGTGCCTAGGAAAGAACTGTGAGAAAAGAAATTGCAGTCCCTTTAGCAGGATTGAGATATAACTTTCTCCTCATCTTGCATCTCTGCATCCTTCCAATTTTCAGGATATAACGGGGTTTCATTTTTTGAATTGTTTGTTTGTATCTGCAGAATGTGGGAATTCTCTGTGGGTTTATACATGATCACTCTTTGGCCAGACTCCTTAATCCTTCCTGCTATTTATGGTGCAATTGAATCTGCTTCTACTGCATTTTTCGGTCCCATCATTGGACAATGGGTGGAGAAGTTGACATACATTAAGGTTTGCTCAAGAATTGCTACTTTGAAGCTATGCTTTATTGAAATCACAAAAGTCAAATTCTACAAGAAAAAAAGAAAAGATGAAATTTTAGAAAGCGTATAAATTCCCTTTCTTTTTTGTTTGCAATATCATATTGAAGAAATTTCAAAAGATCCTTTGCAAAATGATCACGTTTCTAGACATTTGGTACTACAACTGCAAATTTTCTTCGAAGTTCATGATAGTTTGTGACTAAGTAGTAAAAACTTCAAATGAAACTTAGGCTTTTTCATTGTTGGTGCTTGGAGATATATATATATATATATATATATATATATTTTGAAGTTAGGCTTGGCCAATGACTCACGATCTCCTACAAAACAACTATTCTAGATCCGAGAACCCTTTAATGCTAAAGTCAGCAAACATGTAAGAAAAAACAACATATAATAAAAAAAAAATGAGAGGGTAGACGAATATACATTGTGATTATTGTGTGTGGTTCTGTAACTTATAAAATAAAAAATATCAATAACTTATAAAATAAAAAATCAAGTGGGTGCTTCGTAAAACAAAGAATACTAGTAAATGGTTACAACAATATAAGTATGCTTAAATATTGTTTGGAGTGCCAATATTTTTTTCTCTTTTTTCCTTCACTTATCTCTCCCCGAGTGTGGCCTTCTTTGAGCTTCGTTGGTCTAAATTAAAGAGTTGTTAAAAGAATCAAGAACTGAAATAGAAAAAAAAAGAAGAAGAAGGAAAAATGTATGTAATACATGCGTTAGTGCATGGATGAAGCCGTTGTCTTGAGGCGGCATTGTGCAATCTCTGATGATGGCTTTCCTTGGTGTCCTTAGCTTCATCTCCTCAAAGGGAATCTATTGGTCTCGAGTGTGCATCTATCGAAGGTTCGGTGGAGCTCCTGTGTCGTGTTTTGCTTTTCTTTCCTTTTTTCACTCCTTTCTCCTTGGTTTTAACTAGTTTTTCTTCTCTTTTTTTCCACACAACACTCGAGAGAGATAGGCTTGTTGGGTCAATTAAGCTTTTGTTTTTTTTTTCCAGCTAGTTGGGCCAAATCCCAACCAGTGCCCTTTCTCTTTCTTCCTGAACTTTTTGCCCTCCTCCTTCTCTTTCTTTTCCTTGTTTTTCCCACTTGTTCAGTTGAGCTTTTGGCCCAATAAGACCTCCGGTTGGGCTTTGCAACTCTGTTCGAAATGCACAGAACATTACTAGAATTCGGTGAAAAGTTGTAAAATGTTTAAAATTGTGGTGTTTTTTTATTTAGAAAATTTTTAAAATAATATTTTTATATTTTTTTAAATTTATTTTTAATATCAGTATATTAAAAAATTATGAAAATAAATTTTTTTTTTTAAAAAAGCCATTGAAACAAACAGGTCTTCATATCAAATCTAATTTCTCTCGCATTAGCTCTAGTCTCCTCTGACCAATATAATCACAGATGCCTTTCACCATCTTCTGAAATGCCTCAAGAATTTATGTTGTGTTCATCTCGAGAAACAAAAATACGATGAATAAGCTTTGATGGATGTTTTTATGTGGCTGGCTTTCAAGCATGTGCATTTGCTCAATGGACATTTATTGGCAGGTTCTCCGAATTTGGTTGGTGACCCAGAATCTCTCCTTTATAATAGCTGGATGCACAGTAATTGCATTACTGTTCTATCCAGACTTGAAGTCGACAGATTTCACAGCATTCATCTTACTTGTGATATTAACCAACCTCTCTGGAGCTGTTGGGGTGCTTTCCACTCTTGCCGGCACCATCTTAATAGAAAGAGAATGGTAATTAGAGGATCACGTTTGTACTTTGAAGAGAGAGTAATATTATTTCCAGTGGAGCAGTAGTTTTGCATTTTCTAATGTGATGATAGTTATTTTCAAAATGCAGGGTGGTGGTGATATCAGAAGGCCATCCACCTGGTGTTCTAACAAGGATTAATTCGATTATTAGACGAATTGATTTAACCTGCAAGCTTCTTGCTCCTGTTATTAGTGGCTTCATCATGAGCTTTGTATCAGTTAAAGCCTCTGCTATGACTTTAGCAATCTGGAACACTATAGCAGTGTGGCTAGAATATTGGCTTTTCACATCTGTACATGATGGCATTCCAGCTTTAGCTGAAAGTGGCCAAAGGAGGATTTCACGACTTTCACGAAGTGATATGGAAGAGATCACGTCTATTTCTCCAGAAAGAGAGGGCTTGATTTCTCCAGGAGGCGAAAATTCGGTTTCGGTGGATTTGGGATGGAGAAGGAGATTAACTCAGAGCTTTTCAAAGGTTCCCTTTGTCGGTGCTTGGCTTGTGTATTTACAGCAAGATGTTCTGCTCCCTGGTGTAGCTCTGGCCTTATTATATTTCACAGTGCTTAGGTAATGCCCCGCTTATGATTTTGTGTTTATGACTAATAACTGAACAGCATCAGACACTGTGACTACCGCCATGAGATACTGACCTGAGACAGTTTTTTTCTGTTTGCTCCATTATCTCATATGATTTGGGTTTAGTTCCTTAATGATCACATTTTTCCAGCTTTGGCACCTTGATGACAGCTGCCTTGGAATGGGAAGGTATACCTGCATATGTGATCGGAATAGCCCGTGGAATAAGCGCTATGATTGGAATAGCCGCGACGGTTGTGTACCCAATCTTGCAATCTCGTATTTCAATTCTCAGAACAGGACTCTGGTCAATCTGGTCTCAGGTACATTTCTTAGTAATTATGATCATCTGAAAGTAATTCTGTCTACTAATCACTGTCCCTCCTCCTTATTCTGTGCATTGCAAGCAGTGGACCTGCCTTCTAGTGTGCATTGCTTCAATATGGGTCCAAAATCATCTTTTATCTGCATACATGCTGATGGCTGGAGTAGCTATCTCTAGGCTTGGCTTATGGATGTTTGACTTATCTGTAATCCAACAAATGCAGGTGAGAAAACCTATCATGCTAAAAGAACAATGAATTCTGTTAGTGTTTTCCTAGATCACCTCTTTTTATGCCTGCCGATCAAGTTTATCGTGCCTTAAAGAAGGCATACTAATCAACTCTTTTCATTTTCGCCGGCACAGGATCAAGTTCCCGAGCCTGATCGTCTGGTTGTGGGAGGTGTTCAGAATTCTGTTCAGTCTTTTATGGACTTGTTGGGTTATGTTATGGGCATAATCATCTCCAACCCTCGGGTAATCATCCTTGGATCATACATCTTTCAAGCATTAAACTTTCCTGTTTCACTGGATATTTGAATCAGAATTCTTATCTTCCTTCCTGATTTCATACATTGATGTATATTAACTTAACCTGCATTGTTGTTCAGGATTTCTGGGAGTTGATCATATTGTCCTTCTCAGCAGTAACAGTTGCTGCATTGCTTTACAGCATACATCTATATCGAGTTAGAAAGCACCTTTTTCACTTTGAGAAGCTGTTCATGTTGGTGAAATGGGAGATCATGTCACCTTCGCATCAAAATTTACTGGAACCAAATATTCCTAGGTAGGATTCATCCCTACAGCCTGCCGCTCTGACGCCAAGTTACTGAGATTCCTCAGAGATTAGGCCCGATAATAACTTATCAAATACGTTGGTCTTCTGGGTGGGGATATTATCCTCCTTTCGTTGCCAGGAACAGCAGGGCAATTTATTAAATTTTGAGCAGTGGAAAATGAACAAATAATAGGAGGACAACAGAGAATATTGTGGCTCGAATAATGATTAATTAATAAATAAAAATTTAATTTATATATATTAGGACTTCACCGATCCTTTTTTATTATTTATCTGTGAAGAATATTCACGGGATAGCTTACATGTCAAACGCGACTAAAGTTTTTATTTTAGCAAATGCCAATTATGCGGAGTTCTTATAATTTTATCAGTAATTATCCTTTTCTTTCTAAAAATTTTGTGATTTTTTTTTATTTTTAAGAAAAAAATTAATTTATATTCTTTTAAATATAAAAAAAGTAAAACATCAAATTTAGATATTTGAAATTTTAAATTTAAGAAAATAATTTTATTTGAGTTTTATATAATTACATTAAAAATATATTAATACTATTTCTTTAAATAATCATATTTCTTGAGCATAGGATAACAATCTACAATTAAGGAGCATCTAAAATTCATCTTACCGAACATTCTTTAAAGTGATTTTTTAGACACGGGCTAGTTGAATAGATTAATCCTGACAAATCAGGATTTAAAGCTTGACTATGAAAACTAATGGTTAAATCCAGTATTATTAACTTATAAAAATTAAATTAAATATTAATTAATTTAATAATTTAATAATACATACATATTTTAAAAAGTGTGATAGCGGTTAATTTTTAAAGTAGTTTTTATTCAGAAATGTATTAAAATAATATATATTTTTTATTTTTTAAAAATTATTTTTAATACTAATATTAAAGTGATATGAAAACATAAAAAATAATTTAAAATAAAAATAAAAATAAATAAATTTTTATAAAAGTATTTTGAAAATATAAAAATAAGAATTATTAGTCCGTTGAAAAAGAGAAAAAAAAACGTATATATGCTTCTACGGCATCTGTCCTTGTCACCGCTTCCGGTCCAGTAACCATCATTATGGTTGACAACGATCTAAAAATCTTCTTCATGCATGGCCCGCAAAGCATCGCACTGTCCACGCCTTTGCAATTAACACAGTTAGTTAGCACCATAATCAGGGCTAAAAGATTCAAGCCCTAGGAGGTTTGAAGGCGAGTGGATTTAGTGAAAAAAAATAAAGAAATTGAAATAAAAGAAGAGGATGGTGAGAGAGCCACGTCCTGACCAACCGCAACAACAAGAATCTTCTTCTTCTTCCAAAGACTCTTCTTTGCCTACATCCCTTATCAGAATTTTGTATATTGGCCACTTTTTAGCAAGATGGGATGCCAGGTTATATCGCAATTCCCTCGGAATATTTATCTTGTATCCTGCAGTTGCTCGCTATAGCTCTCTATTGTGTGTATTGGTCTGTGGTTGTGTGTAAAATTGTGACTTCCCTTGTATTTTCTCAACTACGATTTTCTTGATGAGGGAAAAGGATGACAGAATTAAGATTCTTTCATTTGTTTGTCTGTTTTTTCCGTTGAAGACCAAATTGGTGAGCTAATTCAGTGATCTGCCACCTTTCGCATGGACTGGATGAATAGAGAATTAATTGATTGACACTTGCGACTTGGCATGTATAACTGTGAGAAATGAATGAGGGTTTCTTTTCATTTGAATTGCTTGTTTGTTGTCTGCAGAATGTGGGAATTCTCTGTTGGTTTATACATGATCACTCTTTGGCCGGATTCTTTAATCCTTCCCGCTATTTATGGTGCCATTGAATGTGCTTCTACTGCATTGTTTGGTCCCATCATCGGACAATGGGTGCAGAGGTCGACATATTTTAAGGTTTGGTCATGCCTTGTTAATAATGCCCATCCTAATGGAGAAAAGGCAAATTGTGCTTTATAAAATGTTCACATTTCTAGTTATCCGGTTCTGAAATTGCGAATTTACTCAAAGTTTCTGGTAGTCTTAACCTCATACAATAGTACTAGGATTCGAATCATGATTGCATCGTCACTACCCTTGGACAGGTTGAATGAACCATGTTCTTTTTATCGAATTTAATTGCTTTCAACATCAGCTCCTGTCTCCTCTGATGGTAAAATCGGGGATGCCTTTCAAGTAATCACCATCTGAAATGCCCTCAATCAACTCATGCTGTGTTCTTCTGTATGACAAAACAAGAAAATATAACAAATAAACATTACAAAGTGCCTGATGTTGTTGCCTTTTTATACATGTATATTCTCTCAGAGAACATTTATTGGCAGGTTCTCCGAATTTGGTTGGTGACCCAGAATTTTTCCTTTATAATAGCTGGATGCACGGTAATCACATTACTGTTCTCTCCGGCATTGAAGTCGACAAATTTCACAGAATTCATTTTGCTTGTGATATTAACCAACATCTCTGGAGCTATTGGTGTGCTTTCCACTCTTGCCGGTACCATCTTAATAGAAAGAGAATGGTAATTTGGAGAATTGCATTTATACTATGAAGAGAGAGTAATATTAGCGAATGGACTGCCGTTATTCTATTGAAGTTGTGATCAAAATTTGTCTTGCGAGTTTACATTTTCTAATTTGATGATACTTCTTTTCAAAATGCAGGGTGGTGTTGATATCAGAAGGCCATACGCCTGATGTACTAACAAAAATCAACTCAACTATTAGACGAATTGATTTAACCTGCAAGCTTCTTGCTCCTGTTATCAGTGGCTTCATAATGAGCTTTATATCAGTTAAAGCTTCTGCTATGACTTTAGCAATCTGGAATACTGTCGCAGTGTGGCTGGAATATTGGCTTTTCACATCTGTATATACTGGCATTCCAACTTTAGCTGAAAGCAGCCAAAGGAGGATTTCGCGACTTTCACCAAGTGATACGGTAGAGATGGCAACTACTTCTGCAGAAAGAGTAGGCTTGATTTCTCAAAGCGATGAAATTTCAGTTTCAGTGGAAATTGGATGGAGAAGGAGATTAACTGACTGGTTTTCAAAAACCCCTTTTGTTGGTGCTTGGAGTGTGTATTCTCAGCAAGATGTTGTGCTCCCTGGAGTAGCTCTGGCTTTGTTATATTTCACAGTCCTCAGGTGATGGTCTGCTTGTGGTTTTGTTTATGATTCATAACTGAACAGCATCTCAACCTACTTCCATAATTTGTTTGGATGGTCTTCTTTCCTTTATTTCTTGGCAATTCACTAGTTCTCTATGATGAAAATAATAATAATAATAATAATAATAATTACATTGAGTCTCCTCAAGTTTGATAAAAAAATTTCTGTCTCTGTATTTTAAAAATTGACTTTGTTATTATTTTCAATTTCATAATTAAAAAGCCCTCGTAGATTGAATATTATAACTTTGTTATCATAGTAAAAACCCAGAAAACTTTGATGAACAATGAACCAGCAAAAGAAGCTTCAACAACAATATGCAAAGAAGAGAAAACCCCAGTTCAAGAAAGGTGTCCAGACTTCAGTCTTGAACTCATAATTAGCCTTCCAAAACCCAGCCTGATCATCACCAGTCATTCAAAACTCAAGGAAGTACAAGTCTTTGTTTTGCTTGCAGTTTAGGGCTACAAAACAGCAAGGATTGCAGTTGCAATGTCATTGTGGGTGGAAGCAGTAGTAGTTCTAGCACCAAAACTGGTTATGATTTCTTAGGGATGAAAAGTGGTGTTTTGGATTATAGAAGTTTGGAGATGAAATAATCAAAGATATCTGGAGCTAATTAATGTTGATGCTGTAGTGATTTTTGCAGGGAAACGAAGGAGGATTCCACTCTCCAGAGAGATCAAAGAAACTGAAATAGTAGATCAGGTTGAGAAATTTAAAACCGTTGGGTTCGTTTTTAAAGTTTCAAAACATCATGACGATGAGAATTGGGGAAAGGAGGCATTTCTGTTAATGGGTTTTGGATGCATAATAACAGGTTCTGTCATGATTTTGGTTTTTGAACAGAAGAACATGTCATGAGAAAATAAAAAATGGATATCAAAAGTGGATCTTGTATCATATCTTTTGCTTATCACTTGAAACCAGACATTTTCTCATCAAATGCTTTTTGATTTGGGGTTTTTTTCTTATCATTTTATATAGTTTGAAATTTTAGTCTGATTTACAATATAAAGTGTAATTTTCAAAACATGGATATCAGGCTCAAAGCATATGTCTCTTTGGCTTTCTTGTATTTATTTACAGACCTTCCCGAGGCATATGGATTGAATAGGATGGTGATCTCAGTATATTGCATGGCATAAGATGCTGACTAGATTTTTTTTTTCTTCCTATTTTTCTACTTTATCTCATTATGGATCTGGCTTTGGTTCCTAACTGCTAAAAGTTCTTACTGGTTATACTGTTCCAGCTTTGGCACCTTGATGACAGCTACTTTGGAATGGAAAGGTATACCTGCATTTGTGATTGGAATAGCTCGTGGAATAAGTGCAATAATTGGCATGGCTGCAACAGTTTTGTACCCAATTTTACAATCTCATGTCTCAACTCTCAGACCAGGATTGTGGGCAATCTGGTCTCAGGTGATACTTTGCTGTCATTTTCTCCATTAACACATTTCTTGGCGGAATCCATCCCGATTTCGACCTTTAAAAATATCCCCATTATGTGCATTTCAAGCAGTGGACCTGCCTTCTTGTATGTGTTGCTTCAATATTGGTCCAAAATCATCTTTTATCGGCATACATGCTGATGGCTGGAGTAGCAACATCTCGGCTGGGTTTATGGATGTTTGACTTATCTGTAATTCAACAAATGCAGGTCAGAAAAACCATCATGCTAAAATAATGCTTAGTTCTGTTTCAGTGTTTTTCACCTTTTCTGTTTCAACTCTTTTTTTGTGCCTTGCTCAAGTAACTAATTTCATGAAAAATAATCGTTCTATTAACCTTATTCTGGTGGCACAGGATCAAGTTCCTGAATCTGATCGCTGTGTTGTTGGAGGTGTTCAAAACTCTCTCCAATCTACTATGGACATGTTGGGTTATATCATGGGCATGATCATCTCCAACCCTCAGGTAAAATCATCCTTGGACCATGTCTCTGTGCCAACACTTTAACATGACTCGGCGCTTTCTATAGGATAGGTACTTGTACATGTAATTAATAACAGAGACTCATAATATACATGTAACTAGTCACACACTCTCATAAACTTATCCTTTTGCAATTATCTGTTTCGTGCTGTTTCACCACATTTGAACTAGAATTATATTTTCCTTCCAGGTTTCCATGCTTTACAGCTTTACTCACACAGTTTACCACTTGCATTGTCATTCAGGATTTCTGGGAGTTGATTCTGTTGTCCTTTTCGGCAGTAACATTTGCTGCATTGCTCTATAGCATACATCTTTATCTAGTTCGGAAACACCTCTTTCACTTTGAGAAATCGTTCGTGTTGCTAGAATGGGTAATCAGATCATCACCTGAAGATTTACTGTAATCAGATCTTCCTAGGTAGGGTTTAATGATTGATACCTACAACCAGTCAATTACCAGCCTGCTGCTCTGCCACTAAGCTGCTAAAGATCAACAGAAGATTAGGCCTCATAGATTTCAATTCTCACTCTCACTTTATGACCACTCAAATGCTTTAACTCGGGGAACTGGGGTACTTTTTTTGTTGCCGAGAACAGCAGGGCAATTTTGTTACTAACATCTTTCTGCTATTAGACTATCAATAAATGAGGCATTCCAATCAAGCTCTATGTGGCACTGTGATTGGCTGATATAAGAGAGTAGCTGATACATCCCAGATCTAACACTATTCTGTCTTAATTGCTCGTTCCGTATTCTCCAGGCAATTTCAGAGAGAAGAAAACAAGGAAGACAGCTAGCTTGGCTAATAGTCTGCCTCTGGTTGTGTTATGTAAACCAAAGTTAGGTCATGTACAATCCCAATCCTCTAGAATTGCTACAACATGATGTAACTTATTCTTTGAAAAGAACATCAGCACTTTTCTTGTATTTGTAAAGCAATTTTCAACTTGAACTTTAGGAAAACATCATATCCTGTCATGTACTCCTGTTAGAAAAACGGAAAGTAATCATTCTCTCAGCCAAATTCTTTTCATAGAGAATATTCCTAGGGAATATCTACGTATTTTCTTGATTCCATTAAACTTTTATAATGATTTCTGGAAAGCATTTTGACTTCTTGCTCTGGACATCGAACGAATGTTAGGTCATGAGCTATAGAAAGTTGGAAACCATGATGGTAACTTTGGTGCTTTGCCTTATTGCTTGATTGTGTAATAAGTGATTCAAGCTTATCCAACTTTAATTGGAGAGGCATCAAAAGTGATTGACCCGCAGTGGAGGGGCACTAGCCTGATTCTTCCTGGTTAGGTCAAGCTGACTTAAATGTCACCTGCACCAAATGGAAAGCCGGCAATGATGCCGACAGGTTTATTAAACTATCTTGTATGGGGCTGAGCCTGTTTTTAACTATAAAGAAATAAATAAATGAAGATCCATTTGCTTGGCCTTTCCATTTACTGAATTACCTGGGATGGTTTTAGAGGCGTGTCTGCCAATAAACCTCCTTGTCAACCCAATATACATGTAGGGATTCTGGGGAAGGTTGCTTCAGCTTGATGCAAAATTCCAAGGATGCAGGTTGTACCATACCTGATACCCGTGCTTAAACAGTTCTAACTTGAACCTTCACTGAAAAAACCTACACTGGCCTTTTGTGAAGGGTCGTGTTTTTTAAGATTTAGTTTTTAACTGAACTTAATGCTTAACTAGGAAACAAATGTTTGTTCATCTGTTTTCTTACAGCTACTGGCCCGTATCTTACAGCTTGATTTAATTAGTTGATGCACACAAACAACGGGGGGTGAAAGAGGAAAGAGATAATAAAAGAAATGAGAGAAGAATGGGTTGTCGAAGTCTCGTTGTAACTCTGTTGTCGACAAGCGTTGCTCTATTGTAGAGCCCTTGGCGAGATGATTCCAACAACACTTAAAAAAGCTACCATCGAAGCTTGGATGAAGCCGCATGCACCATCTTAACATGGCGGTTTACTAACTTGCTAGTGTGTATTGCATATGCCAGATAGTTTATTTTACCCTCATTCTTTTGTGCTGTTAAAATTTAGTCATAGACTTCAGACAATTTTTTTCATTTGGTCACCAATTCTTTAATAGCTCTTTGATTTTGTTTTGAACTTCAGCATTCCCGAGGTTAATTAAGGCCTAATTAAGTGTCAGCTTGGGATAAATTAAGGGATGAGAAAAAAAAATGTATTCTCCAATCAAGTTACCTCATTATAATCATGTGTGTGTGTATATATATATATATATATATTTCATCCTAAATTATTTTATAACTTTTCAATTTAATTATAGATTTTCTTCGATCTGAGGTCAATTATAGCCTAACCAAAGAGAAAATAAGGGAAAGAAAAAAAAAAGGATAGATTGTCTGATCGAGTTAACTCATTGTGGTCATGTCCTTTACTCGACTTGTAAATTTTATAAGTTAAACCGTATCAATATAATATATTATTGTCTTTTCATTTCACTTCCTAAAGTTTTTTATTTATTTAATTCTTGAATAATCTATCATCTCTGCATTTAAGTTTGATAAAGTTAGACAAAGATTAAAAAGATGACATATAAATAAAAAGAAATTTAAAGTTAAATTGTCATTTGAATAAGAACACCTGTTCACCTCTTGGTCCATTAGATTGAACAAGTTACACCAACTCTATTTTACATTTATTAATATATATATATATATATATATATAATGATCAATTAATTTTATTTGGCACACCGGTTAAGTTTTCTATTTGCATTTCAGATTTTTCATTATGTACAAAAGAAAAAAAGAAGAAAATTTACAACACTCCCATGTTTTTTTTCCCCAATAATTCACGCGGGCTGCAGAACTAGTAGACTAGCCTTCATATTGGATATTGATGTGTTATGGGTATATCTATGTGTCCATTTTAATATTAATTTTAATTAAAAAAAAAAAACAACAGACAGAAGAATAACACAGGGAGTTGAACTTTTGACTTGAAGAAACACAGAGAGTTGCTGATAAGAAAAAGCTTCGTAGTTTCCCATTGCCGTACACCTTTGCAGGCCTGTGAATATGATTGTTTGGAGGTGGAAGACAGGAAAGATTGACCCTTTCTATCCGTACAATTTCCTCCTAGTGATTTGGTCAAAGGCTACGTGATTATTGACTTTTAGAAATCACAGAGACCATGGTCGTGGAAGGACTTGAGAGCAGCAGCGCAGATAGCTTGCAACGCACCATGTATTAAGAATTGTTAAACCAAAAAAAAAAGGAGGAAGAGGAAGAGGAAGAGGAAGAGGGGATTAATTCGTTGAATTCTTCTGGCAATCAAATTTAAAATAATTGTCAATGGGAAGAATCATTCATCTAAGAACAAGAAATGTAAATGGGAGATCGAATTTGGAGCAGCCTTCATTGACTCTCCTGTTCTAATGTTCTTCAAGTCCAATGGTACATGGTTTGCCACCGAAATCATCATGCCTCGATCAGTCTAATTCGGTGTTAATATATTAAAAATTATTTTTTAAAGTATTTTTTTATTGCCAATATATTAAAACTATTCTTTATATTAATATATTAAAATAATTTAAAAAAACAAAAAAATTTAAATTTTGCTCCATCCCCTGTTTATAACACAATAACAAAGTCTAATAAATGGATGAATTCTATATTTATTTCTTTTATGCCACGTGTGTATTGGTAAACTAATCACAACGTTATGAAATTCTTTGGAATTCATGTATTTGTTTATAATAAAATCTTTAAAAATACTGTTTAGAATGCAATATAAAACGGCATCGTAATAAAATGAAGAAAACAATGGAAAGAATGGTCATCAGGCAGGTATACTCCCCGCGTAAGAACCGCGTGCACTTGGAGGCCCTCTTGCATTAATTCTTTAGTCCTTGTACAAATCTATGTAATAATCTTACAAGAAAAAATAATAATATATGCTCTAAGAACCCACGTACAAAGGTTGTTCAACTTTACCTTTGGTAAGCATATTCCCTTAATTAATTTTTTATATCATGATGGTTCAACAACTCTTCTAATTTCATCTATTTGCAGAAATTAATTCAGAAATTAATAGTTTTATTTAGAACACAATTGGGACCTAGAAAGTACTTCACTTGTCGGTTTTATCGATTTCTTCTTTGAATTTCTATGATTTTAATATGCTTTTCAAATTATTTTTAAACAAATTATATTAAACTTATATTTTTAAATGTTTTTTTTATAGTTTTAATATGATAATATAAAAAATAAATAAATATCTAAAATAAATATCATCTTCGTATGTTTTTAATTGAAAAATATTTTTATAAAAGCATCGTAAACTACATTACCAAATACATAGTTAATAATAATAAAACTATGGTTTACATTTGGATTACCATGATTGCAAGCAACTTATTATTTCTTAAATAAATATACTGAGGAGGTTGATTCTGAAATCTTGCTGTAACTGGGTTAATCATTTTGTAAGTGAAGTATACGGCAAGAAAATTATTTTATTAATAAGAAGTATGCAACAAGATATATAATATATCTTAGAAATAATCAATACTCCCCCAATTACCAAATAAGTAGCCCCTTTAAAAAATGACATATATTTTATTTTATTTTATTAAATTCAAAAAATAAAACTTGTATCCAACCTAAGATATTTTTTGGGGTTCAATTTCATACTAGTAGAACATAAAATTTGATTTCAGTTAAAAAAATGTATATACCTTTTAATTTCTCACCGATTCTTTTAATTAGATGTAAGTTTTTATTTTTAAAGTAATTTTTCTTTGTTTTTTCTTCTTTCAATTATGGATGAGGACAAATACAATGGAGAGACAAAAGAAGCACATGATTTTATATTACACATGCAAAGATAAATTAACAATATTTTATATTTGATATTAGAACCAAGAAACCTCTAACATCATATTAAAAAATTATTTTAATCTAAAAATTTAAATAATTAAATAATTTTTCAAAAATTAATTTATATTACTCCACGATAATCACAACAGCAAGGAAAACACCTTCACCAGCTAAATAAAATATAGGGAAAAAGAAAAGAGAATAAAATCCGATTGATTGAAGAACACATGATAGATCTAAGCTAGGGTTTCAATCTTTCCCTTTCCTCGCTACTGTCTCAACTCTTTTCTCTATGGTCTTAGGACACCATTCTTCTCTATCACGCGTTCAAACCATGCTAGTACACGACTCCATTGTGAAGGACACATTTCAGTACCCTTGTCTTCTTTATAGTCCAAGGGTGTGAAGGTATATGCCTTGTCTTTATAATAAATTTGGACCCACCATAGCAAGAAGAGTTTTTGAAGGAAAAATGGCACAAATTTGTGGCAATTTCATGGGAGATAGGACCCTCCATGAGGCACAACCTCCCTCCCTGATGAGATATTTGGAATTCTCTCTCAACCCTACCTTGCTAGCTATTATCATGCAGTTCGTATCTGAGTAAGGTGGGAACTATGGAAGAAGTCCATTTTATAAGTACGGCAATCTCTTTGCCTTGTTGTTAGTGTATAAAATAGCATCTTCTACTTTTGCTTTTTAATTTTTTAAATTAGCTTTTTTTAATATAAAGTATAAAACATTCTCGTATTTCCGTGTGAATAACACGTCAAAGTATTACACGTAACTTTTTATTAATGCTTCTTTTTATATCATGCTATACGATAAGTCTTATTTAATTATAAATATTAATTTATAAATGATTGAGTTTTTTACGCCACGATAAATTTTAGTATGGAATTATATGAATTGCAGTACAAGTGATTTCTTGAAAATATAAATGATAGTGTGAGTTAAAAATTAATAAAAAAGAACATGGTTTGCATGTATCAAGGATTCGTACAAAAAATTTGATAAATGGGTAGGATTTTATTGTAGCAAGAAAATGTTTCGAATTTCATGGTGAATAATCATCAAATGGAATGAAATATATGAGCATAAAAGGTGTGTATATATATATATATATATTGGGAAGTTGCAAATACACACAAGGACCCTCCACGAGTTATAGCCTTCCTAGCTAAATACTCGAACATTTTCTTGAGCCTATCTTCCTCAAGGTACACACCGTTCTTATCCAGGGCAGGTACTATGCAAGTCAATTCTATAAGTACGGGATTTTATTTTCATATCGTAGTTGCATAGAAGAATCTTTTGTTTTTTTTAATAATTTATATATATATATATATATATATAAAGGATGATTGATGCATTTCTATGACACCATGAACTTATAGAATTGAAATATTTTATTTAAAAGACGTATTCATATCGAAGCATTAAAATGGGCTCAAATATTTTTTTATATTGAAAAAAAATTGAGAAATCAAATTGGTTTAATGATAAAATGGAATGAAACAAACCATAAATATCCCACGTTGTGTTCAAATAAACCACAAATTGATGCTCAAGTTTATTCATCAAAGAAATATATATATATATATATAATCTTCTTTTCCTTGGATTAGACCAAATAAATGGAGAAGAAGGTATAAAATATGATGATGTCCGATAGGACTATTCGAATTTGAAAATTCAAAGTTTTCTTATTTTAATAATTGAAGCTTCTGGAAACAACAGGGATAGGTATTTGTATGAGTTAATACTGTATTTTTTTTTGTTCAAAAACTATTTTTGAAATTTTTTATTTATAATTTTAGATTATTTTAATATATTAATATTAAAAATAATTTTTTAAAAATAAAAAATATTATTCTAATACATTTTTAAATTTAAAAAACTTTTAAAACAACCACTGAAACAATACTTAACACTTAAAATAATATTAGTATGAATAAATAAATGATGAAAAAATAAAGAAGGTACAAGGCTGCACTTGAATCTGTCCTTCCTCACATAGTTCTCCACCGAATGAGATGGTCTTCCTTCGCGATAAGACAGCGACATCTCTATTGACAAAGATGCCCTCGTCAACTCTCCCCTTCCAACTCCTCGTCCTTCTCGTCCTTCGCCGTACGGTTCCTTCCTTTCTCTTTTTAAAATACATAAATACCCCTACGTTACAAATACTCCATCTCCTTTCCTTTTCCTCTCATTTGAGCTTTATTTTAAACATGAAAAGTAGAATAAAAAATTGATTTGATGAAAAACAATATTTGCTCTAAAAGTGTGAAGGATTGTGGATCTAAGTCATTTATTATCTTATTATTATTAAACTCAATTCGGTTTGACAAGTTAATTTGATGACTTGTTAACTTCATACTGGATTTAAACTAGATTTTAAATTAAATAAAATAAAACTTTACTCGATCAAACCTGGTCGATCCACGACTCGATCGTTTTAATTAAAATCTAAATTTTAAAAAAATTAAAATAATAATATTTTAATTTTTCTTAAAAACAAATATTGAAATGACATTGTTTGGATCTATCCATTCTAACGAGTGGGTAAACCACTTAATTCATGACCTAGTTTTTGACCGAGTCATGGGTCAAACCAAGTTTAATGATCTTTTTTAATATCATTACACATGATATTGATTTGTCTCAGGTTCTTGATTAAAAATCAATTTATTACTATTTTAAATTTTAAAAAGTTAAATGCTTTACTAGAGTATTTTGTCAAAAAAAACTATAAACCGCTAAGGAGATTTAAAATAAAAATAAAAATACACAAGCTGTGGAATATGTAATTATTAAGGATTTTCAAAACTTTTCACAAACCAATACTCTCAAATGAAGATTTAATTCTTTTATTTCATGTTCAAGTTTATTGAGCTCACATCACATGGTTTATTTAGTTTTTTCCTTCTTTTTTTTTTAACTCCTTTAAATCTTTTTGATTATTATAGAATTTGATTGTGATTATCTAGTATTTTCCTATCTTAATTACCCTATACTCACAATTTAATTTAAACAAAATTATTATTTTTTTCATAACAAAGATCATCCCAACAATTTCTAAATAAAATGAAATTAAGATAATAATGATTAGTTTAATAAAGCAATTTTAGCATTGGGAGCTAAAAAAATACAAAAAAAAAGGTTTGTAAGAGAATTTTAAGATTTCTTCGAGGTTGGGATTAAATCTGTTTTCTAATAAATTTTGAATTTTTTATTTAAATTAATTTTTTTATATTTCTTAATCATTTTGAAATGTTGATATTAAAAAATAAAAAAATATTATTTTAATATATTTCCTAACATAAAATATTTTAAAAATAAAATCTTAAAAGAATGAATAAGGATAAATTGGTCCTTTGAGATGAGAACAAACAGAATAAAGTTCTTCTTAGGAAAGCCACACAAGGGCAATACCGTAATCAGAACATATCCATCTTCCTCATTCGACACTCCCTCTTCAACTACCTAAAGCAGACCACCATTTCTTTTTTATCCTTCTGTAACGGTTACTTCTCAGCCTCCAAAACCTCCATTACTTGTATAAAACACCACTACTTCTCCTCCCTCTCCTTTGAGAATCCCCCAACCAAACCAAACCCGAAGACCCCACCTTTTTTCTTTACCTTCTGAATCTCTCTAACCATGAAGAGACAAAAGACCTTAGAAACCAACGCCAACAACAGCAACCTGTTTGATCTCTTGTCTGAAGAGATAGTTTTTACAATCTTAGACTTCATCGACACAAACCCTTTAGACAGAAAGTCTTTTTCTTTAGTTTGCAAGTCATTTTACATTACAGAATCAAAACACCGCAAAAATCTTAAGCCTTTAAGACAAGAACTCCTTCCAAGAGTCCTTAACAGATACCCACATGTAAACCATCTTGATCTTTCTTTATGTCCACGTATAAATGACAATTCTTTGAATGTAATATCAAACACCTGCAAAGATTCATTGAATTCTATTGATCTTTCAAGGTCAAGGTTCTTTTCTTATAATGGGTTGATGAGTTTGGCTTCGAATTGTAAGAATTTGGTGAGTATTGACTTGTCTAATGCCACTGAGTTGAGAGATGCTGCGGCGGCTGCGGTGGCAGAAGCTAAGAATTTGGAGAGGTTGTGGTTGGGGAGGTGTAAGTTGATTACTGATATGGGAATTGGATGCATTGCTGTTGGTTGCAAGAAGTTGAGGTTGATTAGCTTGAAGTGGTGTATAGGTGTTAGTGATTTAGGTGTTGGTTTAATTGCTGTTAAGTGCAAGGAGATTAGAAGTTTGGATCTTTCTTACTTGCCCGTAAGTTAATTATTCTTGGTTTAATGTTAATTAGTTTCTTTGTGTTTTTGTTTCATTTTTCTATTTGTTTTATATGGGAATGGATTTATTTTGTAGCTGTATCAAGTCTTGAATTTAGTTTAAGTTAATTTGTTAGCTGGACCCATCAAGTTAGGATTTTTCTCTTTTTCTTTCATATTTATTTTATCACTTTTGTGTTGTGTTTTAAGATGTTGATCATAATTATGATGTGAATAAATTCTGGAAATTTATTCCTACATGTTTATGTTTCCATTTAAGAAACGGTGGGTTATAATGAATTAGATTAGCTGACATGAAGGTTTGCGAAGTCTGCGATTTCATCTAATTGAAAGTTTTCGATTAAATTATACTCACGTTATTGTTTTCCTGCTGTGCAGATTACAAATAAATGCTTACCGTCCATTTTGAAACTACAACATCTTGAAGATATAGTTCTAGAAGGATGCTTTGGTATAGATGATGATAGCCTTGCTGCTCTCAAACATGGCTGCAAGTCCATGAAGGTATATTGATTAGCGAAGCATTAATCTTATAATACGACCAGACTTCTGATATATCGTACCTAATATAATACAATATGTCTGCCAAACCTCTGTAATCAAAATATTTGTAAGGATTGGGTTATGACAGATAAGAAAGATACTCAATCAAGTTCTTCTTGCATATTTTGTTTGCGGCTATTTTTATGGCATGGAATGTCATCAAGCATGTTCTATTTAATTAAGTTAACAATATGTTATATATATATATATAACCGTAAAATATACACTACGATTGAATTTGACCACTAGGGCTCATGCCAAGTTTTATTTTCAACTGAATGAAAGTTCACTTCAGTTGCATGCCGAAGTAATCTGTTTGACAAATTACCTTAACTCTTCCTTTCGCAGGCACTCGATATATCAAGTTGTCAGCACATCAGTCATGTTGGCCTGTCTTCCTTAATAAGTGGCGCTGGAAGCCTACAGCAACTCACCCTATCATATAGCTGTCCTGTAAATTTTTTTTTACTCTATTCTTTTTGTAATATGTGAGAAGTATTTTTTTATTTCTCTGATCTCTGTGCTTACAATTTCTTGATGGTGTTGATTCAGTTCACCCTAGCTCTGGCTAATAGTTTGAAAAGGCTTTCCATGTTGCAATCTGTCAAGCTAGATGGTTGTGCGGTTACCTCTGCTGGACTGACAGCCATTGGCAATTGGTGCATATCACTAAGTGAGCTGAGCCTGAGTAAATGTGTAGGAGTGACAGATGAAGGTCTCTCTTCTCTTGTAACAAAGCACAAAGACTTGAAGAAGCTAGATATAACATGCTGTCGGAAGATAACTGATGTTTCTATCACCTACATCACAAATTCATGCACCAATCTCACTTCCCTGAGAATGGAGTCATGTACCTTAGTTCCTAGTGAAGCATTTGTCTTGATTGGACAGCGATGTCAGTTTCTTGAAGAGCTTGATTTAACAGATAATGAGATTGATGATGAAGGTTTCTCCTTTCACCTTCACTTTGCAATGAAGAAATGCTTGTATAGACTAGCATACTTATGCTCATTTATTTGCAGGTCTGAAGTCCATTTCTAGATGTTCTAAACTCTCTAGCTTAAAATTAGGAATTTGCCTAAACATAAGTGACGAGGGGCTTTCACATGTTGGCATGAAGTGCTCAAAACTTACTGAGCTTGATTTGTACAGGTATTTATTTGCAACCCCTGATTTGGTTCTAGTCAATGGAATTTAAGTAATTGAAATAACAATAATCAGTAATTTATGATGAACTGATTGGAGTTGCTTTATTCAGGTCTGCTGGAATAACAGATTTGGGCATTCTGGCAATTTCTCGAGGTTGCCCTGCGCTTGAGATGATCAATATGTCATATTGTATTGACATTACTGATAGTTCCTTACTATCACTTTCAAAATGCTCAAGGTTAAACACATTCGAAAGTCGAGGGTGCCCTCTTATCACATCTCTAGGTCTTGCAGCCATTGCTGTGGGGTGCAAGCAGCTCATTAAGCTAGACATAAAGAAGTGTCACAACATTGGTGATGCTGCAATGCTTCCACTTGCACACTTCTCTCAGAACCTCAGACAGGTATTCTCCCCTTGGCAGTCTGGCCTATATTATCTCCCTTGTTTGCCAAAACAACACCTTGAAAACAGTACTGATATTGGTGGTTGTGATGTGGTCTTTTTGCAGATTACTTTATCATATAGCTCAGTTACTGATGTGGGGCTCTTGGCCCTTGCCAGCATCGGCTGCCTGCAGAGCATGACGGTCCTGCACTTGAAGGGCTTGACTCCAAGTGGATTGGCAGCTGCCTTGTTGGCATGTGGAGGCTTAACAAAAGTGAAGCTCCATTTGTCTTTTAAATCATTGCTTCCACTGCCTCTTTTTGAACATTTGGAAGCACGTGGTTGTGTGTTTGAGTGGAGAGATAAAGAGTTTCAGGTATGTCCTTAATTATGATGAGCTGGTGCAATATTTCCTAAAACTATCTGATTAGCTTAATATAAAGATATTGTCTGCCATGGCCACAAAATTATGGATATGTACCTTGATGGTATTATTATAGTATGACCGTTGGTACATGTGTGCATTCTGTCTGGAGACAGAATATTTGTGCACATCCATGCTTTCTTCTGAAGCGTCAAAAGAAATAGTAGTCAGACCACAATTTACTTTTTAGATTTTTGGTTCCCAAAGCTATAAAGCTCTGATATTCATTTTTTTCCATCAATAGCAGTTTTTAAAATTAGATGGATTTAGTTCAATGAATATATAGATTTTTCCCTTTTTGGTGAATAACACAAAGAATGTGTCGATGATTGTGTCTTCCTCTGAACACATTTCCAGTGATTGAAACTTTTGATGATTATTGTTATGTTTTTATGATTGACAGGCAGAATTAGATCCGAAGTGTTACAAGTTACAGTGGGAAGATATAGCTCAATAGAGATTGAGGGTTGTGTTCTCTGGGGAGGATAAGTTCTCTTGCCAGCAAATGTAGAATCTAAGCTGAGAAGGCGTAGTTCATACTTAGTACAGAAAGTAGGAATCAAGTTGAGAAGGCGGCAAAGTGTCATACTTCATGTAGCAAATAGGAATTCTGGGCTCATGTGCAAGTTTTGATGCAGCTAGTAATCATGTTTAGCCTTCCATCCTTAATTGTATTATGCAAGACAAGGTAAAATCATGATGGCCTAATGGTCTGTTAGCTGGATAGCTTGGAAGCAAGCAATGACTTTGTAGCGTGTAAACATGGAACCAAAAAAATAAAAGCAATGTTCCTCAATTCTTCAGTTACTTAATTTTTGTATGGAAGCTCACATGACAGGTTCATTTTGTGATCTTCGTCATCAACAAGAGAACGATCTCCTCTTGTATATCAAAAAATATGAAGGCCACTTGTTCATAGACCATAGTTTGGACATCCAGAAGAGGTGACGATTCTTGGCCCATCTATGCCTCGCAATCTCCAATTAGGCTTCTGCATGGCTCATATAGGTATGCACGGGCCTTGGACTAAGGTTGTCATTTTTCAAGAGAGAGAGAGAGAGAGAGACGTTTCTCTTGATATCATATATATGATAAATATTATTTTTTAAAAAAATACATTAAAATATTATTATTTATTTTTTAAAAAAATTTATTTGTAACACTAACATGATAAAATAATTTAAAAATAGAACAACCAGGAAAAAATTTCAACAATCTTCTGAAGTGTGATTGGCCTGATTTTAGTCACCTAGTAATTGAGCAAATTATTCTGATTATTTGGAATATTGTAAACATGAATTAAGTGTATTTAGTATTGTGGTAGTTTTTTTTTGTTGTGGTTTGAAAAAAATTAATTTATAAAAATTATTTTTGGTTGAGGTTGATTTGATATTTATATATGTTTGGTTAAAACTGTAGTTAAAATTAAAGTTGAATAAAAATTAGTTTAATGTGTTTGGTTGAAAATATTTTTCAAATTAAGGTTATATATATATATAATGAAATGAATAATATTTTATATAAAATATTTTTTATTGTTCCATTAAATTATCTGCAATTCCATCACGTATGAAATACATCCGACAAGGACTATAATTTTCTTGGTTTTTTAAGCGTGCAACAACATCAGTTAAAATATCATCAGGAACAAAATTGGGATTGCAATCAAATTCTACAAATGATACGTCATCATGTGATCTCTTTCTAATTTATGTAGTTTAATTGAATAATATTAAACACTAGTTTTTTGAATAAAATACAATTTAAAAAAATAGATTTTTTTACTGTTCACATTAACAGTGCACATGAATAAATTTACTGCACTGTTCACGTGAACAATGCAAGTGAACAAAGATTAGTTGTGTTTTATATCAACATGTTGCTCTTTCTACGTGAACAGTGCAAAATTTCATTGCATTGTTCACGTGTTCACTTGTATACAAAATGAATTAATTCACTCTACACTATTTATTTAATAAAAGTGAACAGTGCTAGCAAAGCAGCTAAATCTTGCTTCTCTTAAACTGCGTTTCATTGCTATTTTTTATGGGTTTCATGTTTGAAAAACATCGGTCTAAACTTTAACCAAACACAATTAATTTGTGATTTCTTCAAAACACAGTCGTTGTGATGTAAACAACCACACTTTTAGGGTGTTATTTTTAATTAAGAGAGATAGATAGATAGAGAGGGGGGATGTGCTTTTGGATCCCATATTTAGAACTTATTTAAAAAGTGTGTTGTTTTTCAAAATATATTTTTCTTGAAAAATATATTAAAATAATATATATTTTTTATTTTTTAAAATTTATTTTTAATACCAACATATCAAAACAATAAAAAAAACACAAAAATAATTTAAAATTAAAAACAAATTCAACATATGATTGGACCTTAATGTCAAAAAGGGTCTTAATCATCTAGAAATTGAGCAAATTATTCATATTATCTGGAATATTGTAAAAATTACTTAAAATTAATTAAATGATTTTCTGAATTTATTGAATAATTGGGGTTAAAAACATTAAAAAAAAAAGTTTGTTGGATTGGATTTTTTGGTCTAAATTAAACATTTTGAAGCCTATCCTTCTTAGTAACCGATTTTTTTATGTTTACATGCATGATTTCTTCATGTGATAAAAAAAAATGTAAAACATTATATTCTTTATATATATATATATATGGAGAAATGCAATGCACTTATGTCGTGAAGTTTAAAGTATTTTTACAAATAGGATACGTTCAATAACATAAATATGTTGCTTTTTGAGAAATCGATGATGAGACTCGAATCTAAAATTTCCAACCAAGAGTGCTTTTGTAATATATTATACAAAAATGTTTTTATTTATAATTAATTTTTAAATTTAATTTATTTATTAAAAAATATTTTACAAAAAATAATTTATTTATAAAAACATCTAATAATTTTAACCATCATCACGACCACCATAACCGCTGACATTACATCGTTTATCACCTTATCATTATATTATTTTTTTTAGTTTAATGTGGGTGTGTTAACGATCATGTAAGCCTTCAGTGACCATTATATGAGCAACTACATGATTCGACCCTAAGATCACAGAGCAAACAAACCTCTTGATTCCAAGCTCTTACTATTAGACCACCCCTATATGATTATTATATTTTTCACATCACATGTAAATGCCTGCAAAATAAATCTTCGTTTATATCGTTTTGAACCACTTAAATAAGGTTGTTCTGCGACAAAATATATCATATGCCCATCGAAGGGTCAATTTCAATGATGACGAAAGGGCTCGGTGCTAGCTAAGACTGAGCGTGCAATTTGCGTCTTAGGTATAATCACAGATTGATTTTTTTGTTTGATAAATCTTAAGGTGTTATCACAGTAAACATGACCGCGTCTCCCCTCTCAACGAGTCAGAACTTTATTCGGAGGAACTTTACTGCTTGAAAAGTCAACAAAACTGCCATGCATGGTAAGACACTGTACCTTCCCATATGAGAGGTCACTGTGCTTGGCCATTGTTGTCGCCTCTTCTCTGGCTGGCTGTTCCATGCTGTAATTGGTGGATTGGTGGTTGGCAAAGGGAGTAAAAAAGGGTTCCAAATATGTCAAACAAGTCCACCGGGAGAGACGAACCCAGGTGCTAGCCACCGCCACACCATGCAACCTCCTCACTGTTTCCCTGTTTCGGTGCTGCATGTCTTGGGTACTTGGAAATGATTTAAAGTGTTGTTATGGTTATTTTTTAAAGTGTTTTTTATTTGAAAAAATATTAAAATAATAATTTTTTTAAAAATTATTTTTGATATTGGTATATCAAAATGATATGAAAACACCAAACTAATATTAATTTGAAAATAAATAAATAAATAAAATTTATTTTAAAAATATTTTTAAAACACAAAAATAAATATTGTGTTAATATTTTCAATCAAAATTATATTGAGGAACATTAGCTACTTTTAAAAAGTCAGTTCAGGAAGAGTTAATTAAAGCTTAGTTTCTCAAAAATAATTAATTAGCCTTATAGTGTCAGAAATAATTAGATCGTCTCTTGACTGATATTGGTCGTCTTTAACTTGGTTTTTTTTCTCTCCCAAAAATCCCTCCTTTTGTAGACAAGTCTCCTCTTTTTACTTTATTCTTTTTTATTTACTCTGTTTTTCAAGATGCAAAAAGAAAAAAGGAGCACTGAATTGATAAAGGACTCAATTATAAAAAAATATAAAAACATGGAGATTAAATATATAGTTTCTAAGTACAAGGACTAAATTATAATATATTATATTATCCTATTCCATGCACGCAGCGAGTCAAAGGAGAAATGGTCAGACTTGATGCCTCAACAGTGAATAGCGGCTAGCTCACAGCTTCACTGGCTTTGGAGAGTAAATTATTATTTGAAGGTTCTTTTCTTCGTGGGGAAAAAGTTTTGAAGTTCTTCAGTCCATGCTATTAATTTATTCGTGACATGAAGAAAATTAAGCTTCAAATAAATTATTATTGTTAGGGAAAAAATTAAATATAATAAATTAATTTAATCAAAATATATAACTAGATCAATAAAATTTATTAATTACTAAAAAAACTATCATTAAATATTATAATTTTAAATCAAGATTGAGTTTTTAGACTTGAGAATTGAGTGTGTTGAGTGAAAATTAGTTCTAGTTTTTGAGATAATGAGAAATAAATATGTAGCAAAAACAGGTATAAGATTCTTGCTGCTTTCACATAGTTATTTTTTAAAATTAATTCTTGGATGGATTTGACAATTATAATGGTGATTTTATGTTATGATATCAAACTTAGAAATATAACTTATTAATCTAATATATATAACCTAAAAATTGATTCTAATTAATAAGATTTTCATACATTTAATAAAATATCAATGGAACTTCAAATCAAAACCAATCCTTATTTTTTTTAATGAAAAATAGTTAACAACTTATCCTAATATTTAGATTTTAAATCTCTTAATTTCCCAAATCAATACTCAATACCATTTCATCTTATTTATTTACATATACAGTAAAGCTCTATAAATTAATACTCTTAAAATCATGAAAATTTATTAATTAATTAAGAGGTTATTTAAATTTTAAACTTTAATCGATACCAAATAAAAATATTATTTAATTAAGGTTATTAATATTTCAATGTAAGAATAAAAAAAATAGACAATTACTTGCTAGATTTATTTACTCCTTAGATTTGTAGCTTGCTGAAATATCATGAAATAAAATTCAGGAGATTTATGTTAATTCCAAATTGGAATAGCACCGATAAAAGAAATCTCCTGCAAAATGGTCCCTTCTAAACCATCCAAAGCATGGATCATAGAGCTATAGATTGAGCAAATCAGAGGCAAGACAGATGGCTAACCATGCAGCCTCCCGGCTAGTGATTGATCACTGATGAAGCTGAGTTGTTAAGCCGCCATTTTCAAAATGGGACAAGTCCAGTCAAAGCTTGTGGCTTTGACCAAAAATATTTTTCCACAGTCAAACTTTGCTTCTAGCTTCTCAGAAGAAGCATAGAGAGAGACCTCCGTGCATCAAACCTCACGAAAAACATTAGCATCCACCCCTTTATATATTCCCTTACAAAACTCATTAACCTCTCCAAGACTTTCAAACTTCATGGCATCTTCAGCTTCTGCGAGCATATCAAATTCTATGAATTCTCCATCTAACTTTTCTTTCTCGACCCAGTTCATGACTTCTTCTTCCTCTCCTTCTTCTTTTACTAATCTTCTTTCTAGTAATAACAAAGACATGGACAACCTTAGCTGGGGACTTTATGACCATGGAACGAATGATAGAATTGGTATTGAAATCCCAAACTATAAGTCATTTCAACCCTTTTCTCCTCCCCCAGTTTCTCCTTCTTCTTACTTTGCCATTCCTCCTGGTTTAAGCCCAACTGAGCTCTTGGACTCACCTATGCTTTTCCCTACTTCTAATGTAAGTTCATGGACTGAGGTGTGCTTGTATGGACATGTTTTTTTATAGTGATAAATGGGTTTGCATTTTTTGTTTTTAGTTTCTTATTTATGTCATGTTTTTTCAGGGTCTTGCATCTCCTACAACTGGGGCTTTTGCTGGTCAAACCTTCAACTGGAGGGGTAATTCTAATGACAATCAGCAAGGTGTTAGTGGAGAAGACAAAAACTACAGTGATTTCTCTTTCCCAACCCAGACAAGGCCTCCTGCAATTTCATCATCCTTCTTTCAATCCTCTTCAAACAGTGTTACAGTGGTACTTTTCTTTACATAACATATTTTACTACAGTTCTATATATATTGTAAGAGTTTGGAGCTTTTGAAAAGTCAAGACTGTTCACTATTTGACCCTTCTAATTTTCGTTGATAATTTATGATGCAATTGTAAAATTCAAGATAACTATACTGATTTTGTAACAAATAAATGGAAAAACTGGACTGGTTTTTGTAAAATTCACCATCACTTTTTAGGATCCTGAGAAATTGTAGTCTAGTTCAAGTCTAGAATTATTTGCATAACCTTCTGTGGTTCCACTTGACAGGAGAAATCCCTGAAAAGGAAACAAGAAGAATGGAACTTTGACCAATTAAAGCAAACTGACTTTTCATCAGATCAGAAAACAGGAGTAAAATCAGAATTTGCACCAGAGCAGAGTTTCTCCTCGGAGTTGGTGCCACTCCAAGCTAACACGCAAAGTGGTAACACTGCTGCTCAACCAAGTTTCAACCAATACAATCAATCAGCTCATTATATGAGAGAGAATAAAAGGTCTGATGATGGATACAACTGGAGAAAATATGGACAAAAGCAAGTGAAAGGGAGTGAGAATCCAAGGAGTTATTACAAGTGCACATATCCGAATTGCCCAACAAAGAAAAAGGTGGAGAGATCTTTGGATGGACAGATTACTGAAATAGTTTATAAAGGAAGTCACAACCATCCCAAGCTTCAATCCAGCAGAAGATCATCCTCTCAATTAGTTCAGCCTTCTGGAGGTGCCAGCTCAGAAATCTCTGATCAATCAATCGCACCAATAGAGTCTAGCATGATGCAGGAGGACTCTTCGATTTCGCTTGGGGAGGATGAATTTGACCAAAGTTCATCAATGAATTCAGGAGAAGAGGACAATGCAAATGAACCCGATGCCAAAAGATGGTAAGCCAAGACAAGTCTCTCATGGCCTTACCCATGTTGTTGTACTGAAATTGCATGAGCTTAATTAAATATGTTCTTTTGTGATTTTGCAGGCAAGGACAGAACGAAAACGAGAGTATTTTAGGTGCTGGGAGCAGGACTGTTAGAGAACCTAGAATTGTGGTTCAAACAACAAGTGACATTGACATACTTGATGATGGCTATAGGTGGCGAAAATATGGGCAGAAAGTCGTCAAGGGAAATCCGAATCCAAGGTAATTAGTGATTTCCCTTCATCATAATTTTGGCCTAAAAGGATCATTTTTGTCATTGAAGGTGGTTACCCGCTTGGTTTCTTAATAGTCACAATCTTGTGATTTGCAGGAGCTACTACAAATGCACATCTGTTGGTTGTCCTGTGAGGAAACATGTAGAGCGAGCATCACAGGATTTGAGAGCTGTGATTACAACTTATGAAGGAAAACACAACCATGATGTTCCAGCCGCCCGCGGCAGCGGCTACATGAACAAAGCTCCATCCATTGCTAACAGTACTGCCAATGCGCCGATCCCTATAAGGCCTTCCGTCATGGCCAATCATTCTAACCAGACAAGTTATCCAAACTCCCTTCACAGCACAAGATCATTACCAGCATCAGGAAGTCAAGCACCATTTACCCTCGAAATGTTACAGGGTCAAGGGAGTTTTGAATACTCAAGTTTTGGAAAGCAGAATGGCACCTACATGAATCAAACACAATATTCCGAGGGTGTCTTCCCTAGAGCCAAGGAAGAACCAAAGAATGACTCATTTTTTGATCCCTTCCTTAACTAAAAATCACTTAACACTTGGAAAAGATAGGATCAGAAAAAACATTTTCAATTAGATATGTCTGTGTTATTGTATATTGTTATACATCTGGTGCAATTTTTTAATTTGTTTTTGGGGCCAGTTGAAACTCAAGAGACAAGGCCTCCATGAATCAATGTTTAAGGTTACTTAGAAGAAAGGTGAATGTTAATTTTTTGTATGCAGTCATATTTGACCATGGACTGAATAAGACTTTGGAAGTTTCTTTGCTACTGCATTATCCTGCCCCTTTTTCTTCTCCAAAGCCCTGTAAATCTTTGGTCCAATTTTTTCTTTACTTGCTATAATTGTGGAATTGTTCCTGTGATAATTAATCAGTAATTTGTCATTTGCTAATGATGGGAGAAGGACTTGAAAACAAGAAATGCCTTTTTCTTTATACATCTTTGCCAAAACAGAACCATGAATGCTGATCGAAAAATAATACATAAAAAGGCAAATTTGACAGATTCCTCTCTTGTTTTGAATATATTCAATGCCAAATTGCAGTCAAAGCAAGGGCTTTTGTGCACAGTGCTTTCTATTCAACACGGAAATTTGTGTACAGTATATTAAGTGGATGACAGATGAAACAATCAACATATACAAAGAATCACACACCAGAAGTAGAGTCACTGTTGTGCTGCTCATAACCCGAGAGCAAGGGCGTCGTGCTAGGAGAGTGGCTCCACGCAGTTGTTGATGAACCAAAGTCACCCCAATTGTCGTGTAGGTCCTAACCAACCATTTTAATGTCCCGGTTGGGTACAAGACAGCAACTACTTAGACTCACCGAAAGACAGAAATTTAAATGTAAGATTGAGTTGATAGTTTATATCCTGAAATAAGAGCTGATAATGCCAATGTTATGAACGCGAAGAACCCCATACTAATGGCTGCTGCTGAGGAATCAGTAAATATGTTATCCGCTCCTTCTCTCATCCTGTTTGTCAAGGGAACTGCTGAAGAAGCTGAAGATACCAACAGGTAGGCCACAATCTGCAAATTCAGGAACAAGGAAAGGAAAGATGTAACAATCTAAAACCTTCACATACAATGCACCAACAAATCAAAGCCAGTTGCGAAAAGAAAAGGTCTACACCAACCCTACTAGCTAGGTTATGCTCTCAGATTCACCAACTTGTTGGATCAAAGGAATCAAGTTCCCCTTATTGGTGGCAGTAGAGTGATGTTTTATCACCTAGCTTAATTGGCAGGATACAAAGTAGGTTAGACTACATGGAGTTGCAGTTTCCAGTTCAGGATACAAAAGATTGAGAAGTTTCTCCCCTTGTTAGTTGAAATTGAGCCTCCTCTACACAACCAATAATTAGATCTTACTGGGTCGAATGTTGGTCCCACCATCCATGCGTACACCAATGAATATCTTTAAAGGAGGTGCAAAAGGCTTAAAAAAAAAGGCAGGGATCGATCTATAACAGAAAAATAACTGGAGGGTTTGATACAATTCAGATTGGAAACTTCTCCGAAATCATAATCAAATAATTTGATAGTGTAATGAAAATCACTGAAAAGTGACACTATTTTTCCTCTCAACAAAATCATCCCCATCCATCAAGTGTTACCACTTGCTGCAGAAAGAGTTGAGGAATTGCAAATGGATCTATAATTTCAAAGTTGGATATAAGAAACAAATTAAACCATACATTACAAATAATGTTCTAGATGTAGAAAAATCTAGGTAATGGGACAACTGCGATAAACTAAACGTCGACAACATATGGAAAATCCTTCCTTAGTTTGACTGTAGAGCTTGTTAGAAATAGTAGTTAATGACAAATTTCCTCTAATTTCCTCGAGTTTGGTTAAACATTGTTGTCAGCTTCAAAGAAAAATAAAATGTATTCTTAATAATTGAATATTTATGAATACATGCAAAACACCCCCGGTCACAAGGCCTAGATACAGAATCATTGGCTGTCAAGAAGACTGGCAGGAACTTGGGGTATATCTGCCCCTACTTCACAAAATTCAACAAATCTTAACCATCAATCAAATTAAACCCATTAAAGTCCAAATCAAAGATCAAATTCCAATACTTAACAATTTCTTAGAAACTAAACAAATCACAGAAATGTATTACAACAAAAAGGAATTAGAGAGTCAAACCTGATCCCCAAAGAAATCAACCATGGCAGAAGTCCTCTTTTCTAACATTTGTTTCCCAGTCGAAAGCTCTTGAACATGTCTTAACACTTGCCCGGCCGTATAAAAAGTCGAAAGTATTGCTATTGCCAACAAATACCTATAATTATCACAATAAAATCAAGAAAAAATATTAAATGACTCCCAAATTAAAACCCCAATTCCAGTTCCATTGTTAATTACCTGTACTCTTCATATTTATCAAAATCCTTCCAATCTCCATGTTTGTTACTGGCCATGATGATAAAAGCAAGCAAAGAAAATAACAAAGCCAATCCTCTCAATGCTAATGACCCTCTCTTTAACATGTCCTCTCTTCTCCATCTCCTTGTAATCGGCGCCACACCAAACCCCGTTCCTGTCTCCGCCGCCGGTGTTGTATTGTCATTCGCCGGCGATTCTACGTCCTTCTTCGGTGGTGTATGCTCTGAATTTGACATCTTCAGCTTGATGTCTTAAATTTCAAGAAAACAGAACAACGTGAAAATAAGAAACAAGATTTTATTAAGACAAGCAGGGAAGGAGTTATGCTTGGGGGGTTTTTGCACAGTACGCGTTTAGTGTAGTGCCGATGCTTGTTTACTAGTTCGTTAGCAAATAGAAGCTGAACACGTGTTACATGAATATGATTTTGATGGCGTGGCGAAAATTTATTGGATGAAAGAGAACAGGAGATTCACGTGGAATGTAGTGGGAACTTCGAGATGGTAACTAACAACGGTAGATACGGTCCAGCGAAGCAAAAGGCTGTCCAAGCCAAAAGTGGGAGAAACCTATGGATTCGGCAGAAAGGATGTTCTTTTCTTAGCTTGACTTTTTTTTTTTTTTGGTAAATATCAAAATAAAAGATGCGTTTTTGTTGATAGGATGCTTCATTTGAAATGCAGATTAGAAAAAAAAAATTGAATAGTATAATTTAAAATTAAATTGAAAAATATATTTATCCGATGAAATTTAATTAATTTAATGAGATTTTTAATGATTTGGTTCATCAAGCCAAACCTGATCTAAATTTAATCAAATTATTATTAAGATTTTTTCTAAAAAAAATAAATAATATTATTTTAATAAAAATAATTAACCAAATAATTAATTCGATAATATAATCATTTTTTTTGTAGGTTAGTCCCTGAACCACTTCTCATAATTAAAAACTTGGGATGGCACTTCGCTGAAATGAACTTGCGAAGTTATTTGTATGGCTTTGGTTAGGCAATGGTTTGGACAAAACAATGGTGGTTATATATTAGTTCTTGGAGAAACTACAAATTAGTCCCCCGTCTGTATAGGGGATTTTAATTAATGTTGTTCTTCATCAAAAGCAATTAATAAAAAGTTGTCAAGTGAACTTAAGAAGTTTTGTTAATTGCTTACAAGAAAGAACAATGATTAGTGACGAGGTTGATGGAGAATCCTAGGAAATCAAGATATTTTCAAGGTCATAGATGGATTGGGATCTTAAGGTAGAGTACAATGAAATTGAGATTGTTGAATTTGGGGTAGGATATCCTATATTTAAGTTAATGATAGTTTAGAAATGCGATTGAAATTGTGTTTTTTTAAATTTTATTTTATTGTTTTTGTTAAAAATTATTTTTTTTTATGTTTTTGTATCATTTTAATATGTTAATTTTAAAAATAATTATTAAAAAAATAAAAAAAATCATTTTAATATATTTTTAAACTAAAAGCATTTTAAACCACCACTGTTACTACAATCTCGAACAGATTCTTAATATAAATGTAGGAGGAGAGAGATCTTTGAGATTGTATTGTGTATGATTGGATAGAAGATATAAAAGATTATAAAAAGTAAAAAAAATAGAATATGTTAGCTCTTTGATGATTTATAAAATTTTATATTTTAATAAATCACTTCTATTTGCATGTAGCATAAATGGCAAATATTAAAATAGATTGTGCAGTCTATTCTATGGTAATTACATGGGATAATAATTCTTAATAGTGCATGATGATACTATTAAGTATGAAATGAGATGTCTTTTTAGATTACAATTAAATTATTATCCTGTTAATTATTGTAATAATGGTTGTTTTTTAAAGTATTTTTTATTTAAAAATATATTAAAATAATTTTTTTATTTTTTAAATTTTACTTTTAATATCAACATATTAAAATGACAGGAAATTTAAAAAAATAAAAAAAAATATTTTGTTTTCAAAAATATTTTGAATCCATGTTGGATTCGTGTACATTGTTTGTTGGAATCCAACTAGAAGGGAAAGGTCAACTTTGAATTTTGCTGGACATGGAACCATGCCTCGGGATCCCAAAACCAATCCTCGATCCAATTCTTATTTCGGGATACCTGTAAAATGATAAATTTAGGCAACTGCTTCTTGTAAACTTCGGAAAGTGAACTAAATCGATGTGTTTTTTTTTTTCATGAATTCATAAAATTAAAAAAAAAAAACACGGTATTTATAATGGAAATAAAGTGAATTTATACTGAAGATCCACGTAATCTTTTCTTAATCAATTTTCATTAAGTACATAGATATTAAAAAATAAGTATTTTATATTTATTAAACAAAGTAAGTAATCTTAGAGGAAAAAAAAACTATGTAAATTAGGCTCAAAGAGGTCATCTTCCTGGAATCCTTACGTAGTTAACTGATAATCCTTATCGTAAGCTTTTTGTCTGATATTAACATTTCTTAGCACGTGACTGGCATTGTTTAATTGACTAGTATAAGAATGTCTGAAACCCCGCCCTCTCTGCTGCCCCTCCTTCCACGACAACTTCTCAAAGGCCACGATAACATTGCTTCTCCGTACCATTACACCTCAAATACTTTATTTTTATAATTAGATTATTTTTTAAAGTGTTTATATATATATATATATTAAAATAATTTTTGTTTTTTATATTAAAATAATTTAAAATTATTTTTTTAAAATGATAAAAATAACAAAAACAAAAAAAAACTGGTGATCATCAAAATTCCTCCGAGCCTCGAAGATGCAACATCCTACTACCCTCGTAGCGTCCGCCACAGGGAATAGAAAGGCTTGGCCTTCGGCGGAGAAGTAGAGAGCTTTTCGGCTTATTAAAGAAGTCTCATGGTTACTTCCCGTGTCGGCAAAGATATCTTCACAATTTTGTGCCTTCCCCCCCTGGGCGAATGCTAGATATTAACTACATATAAAACTAGTTGAGGAAGGGCTTTGACTCTAACCTTTCTTATGAAGTAATATTTATTAGAATATTACTTTGTTTTTTTTTAATTAATGTTTTTTATTTTAATATTAGATTTATTTTGTATTGAGTTACCACATTTTTATCATGTGGATTGTGGGTTTGGAAGGTTAACCCGGTTAACTAGAGTTTTTTTTAATTTCATCCTTTAATACTGGGTAGATTGAGAATTAGACTTCATGATTTATTTTGTTTTATTTTCTATATGGTTATTATAGTCTCGTAACTCGATTCGCAGGTATGACATGTTAATCTGAGTTGACTCAAGTCAATCTCATATCTTATTATCTCAATTTTAAAAAACGATGTTATTTTGAAATTAATTTTAGTCAAACTATATTTTTATGGGTTGTTTTTAGACCCACAAAGTTAACCGGACCATATCATGTCAACCTTCACACGAATAAAATTATTCTTCACTAGAAAAAAAACATTAATAATATCTAAAAAACATTATATTAAAAAAATATTTAATTCTGTGGATCGACAATCTAGTAATCTTTCTAGCCATAACCAACATCATTTCTCTTAAAAAAACAAAGGAGAAATAGCTCTTGATCTATAGAAACTCATAATTCGCATGTCAAAAAAGGCCCATGGGGCTGACATTATGTTCCGAGCTATTCACTAGCCCAAAAGCCTTTGTAACCATCCAAGTTTTAATGTATATATTTCTAATGTGTTTGCTCCCTCGGCAGTCGGCACTATAAGTAGGATGGACGAGTGGTTATTATAGTCGATTTATTTTATATATTTTTATTTCATTGCGAGAGAAACAGGTCGAGGTTGTTTTTGGGCTGTCTGTTATCTGATCCAACATTTCAAAGCCCATCTAATTCTCATATTAGCTTAATCATTAGGGCTGTTCATGTTCCTAGTGGCCCAAAGTTTAATTAGATGGGCTGGCAGGCCCGGACCCTAAAAAAATCTCCAGTCTCTTGAACAATCTATAGTTTTGGCCCTAAGACTAGAAAAGTTTAAATTTTATCCCTCTTGGAAAGATTTTCTTAATTTGGCCCCCTAACTAAATTTCCTGGCTATGCTCCCAAAGAGTCTATTTATTTATTATAAGCATTGATGGTTATATATTTAGCATCATAAAAAAAAACTAACTAGGAGAATAAATATAAATATAGCGAAAATCTCTCTTATTAATAACACACGTGGAAATGAAAATCGAAATGAAAACTATAGTTTTTTAAATACAAGATGAGTGAGTCCATTTGTACATTATTATATGGTTAGAGAATTAAATATGATGGCGTGAAAGGCTGGACATCACATTCAAATTTCCCCATATAGAAACAACAAAAATTAACTGTTTTGTCCCAATTTCAAAATAGAAAAACTCGAGCGTGGTTGTTTTCAAAGTATTTTTCGTGTCGAAATGTATTAAAATTATTTTTTTATTTTGAAAAAATTATTTTTAAAATCAACGTATCAAAACAAACTACAACATCTAAAAAAAATTAATTTTTAATAAAAAATATTAAACTTTTTAAAAATACAGTGCAAACGAAACCTAAGAGGGCAAGTGTGTGCAAGTCCTGGCCTGATACGACTAGCTATTTCAAGAAGACCCACTTGATGGCCATGCCAGTATGGTTGGGTCAAGTTTGCCATTTATGGTTCATCTTTCATTTCACCGTTTGGAATTGGGGTTAAAATTTATTTATTTTTATTTAAAATTAATTTTTTATAAATTTTTAAATTATTTTGATATATTAATATTAAAAATAAAAATTTAAAAATGTATTAGTTTAATATATTTCTAAATCATTTTCCAGAACATTCTCGGCCTCTTCGGCGCATCCGTCTCTCTCAAGTGACAAACATCCCACTACTCTATCAGGAGAGACACTTCACTAAAGGGGACGGCCACATCATATGCTTCTTTGCTATCCTGTCAAGGGCTGCTGGCTCATCATTGCCTTGCCGAGGGTCCCTTCTTTTTTGTTTGTTCTGATTTTTGGCCATTCAAGCCATCTCATCCGATCTTGAAAAAGGAATGGTAGTTATATACAGGTGAAATAACAGCGACAGCAGCAGGTGCTCATGTGAGGGTTCCCACTAGCCAATCTGAGGACGGTGCCACCGGCGCCTCCACTCCTCCATGGCTTGGCGGCACTCGTCGAGCTTGAAACCTTCTCTATTCCATGACGTGCCATTTTATAGATAAGGTTAAATCCTTCAACCACTTCAAGAAATCTCTCATGGTCATATATACGATGGAATATAGAGGGTTGGCTTTGGATTAATTACTTGTTTTGGATTCTAGTAATGGTTATAATTTAAAGTAATTTTTATTTAAAAATATATTAAAATAATATTTTTTTATTTTTAAAAAATTATTTTTTAATTATCCTACCAAAACAATTTAAAAATATAAAAAATTATTAAATTTAAAAAAATACAATTTACACCACCGCATTCCCAGACGACCCAACATGTCAGGCTGAAAGTGGAATCTAGCACTGCGTTTCGATAATGTCCTCCTCCGACAATAGAAACGTTTTGGTTGGAAATACGATAAATGAATTATTATGAAGATGGACAAATCTCTTATATATCAACTATTAATAATTTTTTATTTGAAACAGTAGCGTAAAGGCTTTACTTCATTTACAAGGAGAAGATAATGGTTAAAATTAGACTTTTGTGAAAGGAGGATGGCACTTTAGATCATTGTAATTGTGCATATTATGAGCATTTCATATATATATAACTTGGGTGTCTAGATCAGCTTACACGCACCACAACTAATCTCCGGGCCTACTGAATATTCTGCAAACCCAGTAGACATGTAAAGCACCGCGAGAATGACAGGTATGCATAGAAAGAATCGAACTCAGGTACAGATAAAAAAAACAAGTCGCTTCTCCTACTAGGTCACCAACTCGCATATTATGAGCATTTATTTATTTGTTTTGGTAACCCGGGGTGTCCGAGTCAGCTTACGCGCACCACAACTAATCCCCGGACCCACTGAACACCCTGCAAGCCCAGTAGGCATATAAGACACCGCGGAGATGACAGACGTGCACGCTAAGGCTCGAACCCAGGTGACAGAGGCAAGGAAATCTTGCCTCTGCCGCTAGGCTACAAGCCCTGGTGCACATATTATGAGCATTTATAATTGCATGGGTCCATGTCCAATAATTTAAATATCTTTAAGAAAAGATTATTTCCCTGGCCACCATTCTCAAAACTCTTGATTGATTCTGATTCTTGATACTTTGTTATCATGGCCAACCACTGTTTTGGTGTTATCAAAAAGCCCCACCATCCCAGCAGAATATAATGAATGATATGTTTATATATTGGCTCTTTAGATTTATTGTTTTGCTGGTATAAAAAAGTGTGTGTGAATAGTGCAATGTTAATAAAACTATTAGTTTTTATATAAATTATAGTAGTGTTTGGTAGTGTGGTGGTGATTTTTTTTAAAGTATTTTTATTTAGAAATACATTAAAATAATTTTTTTAAAATTTATTTTTAACATCAATACATCAAAATGGTTTATAAACACTAAAAAAATTAATTTAAAATTCAAAAAATTCAAAAATATAATTTGACCGTGGAAACAACCACCACTTATTATGCTAAATACACTGCTAATGATTTTGTAAAACACTTTTAAATGTTTTAAAGTATTTAGCTTTTGAACATTAATATGAGTTTTTTTTAGTTTATATTTAGAACACTTTTTTTTGTAAAACATTTTTTTTTCTTCCCAAATTTTTTCTTAGTTCATATTTCATATAAAAAATAATTATATTTTAATTTTTATGATTAAATAATAATATATTTTAAAAAATAAACTATATAAAGTGTGGATAATCTGTTAGTTATTTAAAAAAATATAAAAAACTATAAAAATAGCCGATGTAAAAATAAGAAAAATTGAAATAGTAAGATGAATACAATATAATATACTTTAGATTATATCGATTATGTAACTTTGAAGAGATAAATTAGAAATATCTTTTTTTCTTTCTCTTGTTCTTCCTCCTTATTCATGGAGCTTTTTCATCCTTTCTATTCTTGATATTTTCTTTTTCAACTTCTTCAATGTAAATTATCTTTTTCCTTGTGAAAAATACTCAAATATGTTTCTTTATGTGGTCTTCCTTGTAAATTTATGTGGTTTTCTTTTTTTAAAAAAAATATTTCCATTTTCACACTTTATCATTTTCAATCTAGAAATATTTTTAAAAATAATTATATATTACAATATCAAACCTATACTAAATTACTTTATAAAATTAAATATAGTAATCTCGCGAGAATCATAAGTGTGATCATGAAATCCGAGTAAGAAATGCTCCCCCAAGATAACTAGCACACACCATTTTGGCATATAAAAAATTATTAAATCTAGTTTATTTTAATATTTAAATTATTGGTTTAACGGGTTAATTGAAGTTGATTTAAATTAATTTAAAATGATATCATTTTAAGATATTTTTAAAAAATAAAAACATATTTTTTTATTTAAAAAATCAAATCAAATTTTGATGGGTCATATATTTATTTTATGAGTCAATTGAATAACTCTTATTGAATTTAATTTAAAACCTAAATTGGATTAGGTTCTGAATTAGAGGCACCGGAAGACTGGCGATGCCTGACGGGTTTAATAGTTGTGGACAAAAAAAAGGGTCGTTGGGCTGTGTGTGAAAAACGAAAAAGCACTCTCAATAAGGCCGTTGAATCCGGCAGCAGTTATTGCGCAATCTCACCGAATGACCTTTTGCTTTTCGTTTCCTTGATTTTGGAACTTTCTCGCGTGCCTCTGCCACGTCTGATCAATGCCACCAATTCTGTAGCCATTTTATTTATTTATATTTTTTATTATCCACGTGGCACACATAATATATACATTACGAATCATCACTGTTTCCTATAAAAATGTCACTGAAAATATAGCAACAATTTTGCAGTGATAAACTCATATTAGAGGTTAAATTTTGCAGTGATAAACTCATATTAGAGGTTAGAATTAGGGGTTCTAATATGAGTTTCATGAAAGAAAAAATTCCAAATCATAGAGAGTGATAAATAGGGATGCTTAAAAAAATTAATTTATATGTAATATTTGTATTATATAACTCGATCCAATTCATTAAAATCGGATAACGTAGATATTATAAATAATAGTGGGTTAGAAAATATAAGAAATAAATATTATAGGTCAAGTAGTAGATCATGATTTTTAAAACTTACTCAATCTGACTCGACCCAAATATCTTATATTTTTTTTTTTATATTTGATAGTTTATGGATTGAACGTTTATTTTTAATTTATTTAGAAAAGTTTCGACCGCAAAGTTCTTGTTAGTGGGCTTCTTATATATTTCTTCAACATAATAAAAAAATAATTTGTTTCTTTGTTGAAGAGGGGAGGAAGGTAACTACAATTTAATGGTGGTGTAAAGTATAAAAATTAGACCTAGCATTAGGGGTTTCAAGACATTTACAATCTATTTTGTACATTCGTTTCTAAACACGAACCCATTAAAATTAACATTATAAACCCAATTTGTAGATATATATAATATTTCATAAAAAAATTTGGTCCAACCTAATATATCTAATCTACTCGGATCCAAAAAAAAACTTGAATAAATCATGTTTAAAATTTATAAAATATTATAAATTTAGTTGAATATAACTACAAGCTCAAACTCGACAAAACTCCCAGACATTCCTAGTGATAATAGGGGATTTAAGCTTTAGACCCTTTTTTTTTTACATTCCATTTTTTATTGGTGCTAGAAAAGTTATTTTGTAACTTATTTCTTATACATCAAAAGGTGTTAACAATTAGATAAACTAGCACCCGCATATTTTAAAAGTTTATGTTGCTATTTGAGTAATTAGTGATAGGTAAAGATGAGGTTAAGAAAAAAAAGGAGAGAAAATTAAAAAAAATATTTAATTTAATGGCTAATATGATACAATCTCTTTTCAAAGTAAATTTGTATAGTAAACTAGTGATAGTTACTAATGATGAGATATAAAATTTCTCCTCACACTAACATATCAATGTAGAAATCATAAGATAATTTATGGCTCACATGAATTTCACCACAAGGGACTAATTTACATCATCATAGGTGTTTAAACTTTTTTTTCTTTTTTTAGCAACTTTTCCTCTCATCTATAACATTAATACACACCTTATCTTTTATATTTCTATTATTTAACTTAATCTTACCCATTAAAATTAGATAACATAGATATTACAAATAATAATAAATTAAGAAATTTAAGAAAGAATATTACAGGTTAAGATTTTTAAACCCAGTCAACTCAACTCAACTCGTATACTACATACTCATTTTATTTTTATATTTAATAGTTTGTAAATTGAATATTTTTATTTTATTTTTAAGATATTTCAACTTTGAAATTCTTGTTAGTGAATTTTCTGTTAGATTTATTTAATTTAAAAAAAATTTATCGGAAGAAATTCAAATTTAATGATGATGTAAGTTATAAAAAATAGATCTATCATTGATGGTGTTATGGAACTTATACCTAATAATATAATTTTGTCTTTAAATGTGTGCCCATAAAAACTAGCAATATATATTCAACCTGTAGATATTTATAATATCAGTATCTTTAACCATTAAAAAATATTAAACAAATTAAATTTATAATTTATAAAATATCATAAATTAAATTAAATATAATTATAAATCTAAAATCAACTATATTGATGGACACCTTTATTTTTGACGGAGACAGCCGATGTCAATATTTTCCGTCACGAGAGGTCACCTAATAACGGTACTTCTCACATTTTCCTTCGCTGTGTTATTTTGTCCAAAAGGGAAAAGGACAATAACGGCTAGTGCAGCTTTTGGTCGCCAGCAGCCCTTTCTTTATTGGCTGATGATGATGAGCTCGTGGTTTACAGCCTGATCCGGTAAACTTGCCGATGGAGCTACCGGTATTTCTCGGAACTGCTAATTAAATTAAATTATATTATATTGGCCCCACTTTATATTAATGCAACTTATCATTATTATTATTATTTCTTTGAGAGATTTAATGCACCTTAATTTAATTATTGGCTAGTAATAAATATTGTTCTATAATACTAGTTTTATGTAACTTTTGATTATTGTTTCATAACAGAATAGAAAATACAAGGTTGTTAAGACAAAGTACATGCCGTTTAAGAAAAAATTAAATTCTTTTCAAAATTATCTCTATTGTTTTATATATTTGTTTTTATCTTTTTAATTAAATATCTTTCAATATATTTTACGTGTATATTTTTTTTATAATAAAATATTAATCAAACACAACTTTTATGTTCAACTTATGTGATAATTGATGAATTTATTTATTATTTATAATGTTATTATTTATTTTGATCTAACATGCAGTTTGTTGCCGATAATGATCATTATAGCTTTTGGAATTGGTATTTCAAGGTTTTTTAAAATTTTTATTTTTTTAACTTTTTTTGATATGCTAATATAAAAAATAATTTTTTTAAAAATAAAAATATATTATTTTGAAGAATTTTTAAGTAAAAATATAGAAAATAACTAATAACTAAAAATATAGATGCAATATTAACAAAAATTATAGAAAATTTCAATCCAATGTATTAATTTGATGTTGATGTCATTTTATTTCAAGAAAATAACTAATTAACTTGTTAAAGATATGTCACATGACTTAATTAATTATTAATTGCTTGTGGTGTTACATTTAGAACAATCGTACGGAGAGCTTTGACTGTAAGAGGTTGAGAGTCATTCACTAAGGATAGAAAAATAAAAATAAAAAGAAAAGAAAATACTCAACCCTTTATCAGTGAACCAACCAAATACAAAGAATCCCTATATTATATATTATATTTGGTTATTTTCTTGGTACAGAAATAATCAATATAAAAGAGAAAGAGAAAAATAAAAACATATTTAATTCAAAGCATGAAGACAAAAGCATAAAATAAATCTGTCTCCATGACTATTTTAGAATAAATTATTTTCCTTTATCTCTTTTTTTTCTAGCCTAGAAATTCACAATAATCCTTCCAAAAATATATTGTTTCCTCTATTTTGTTTTTCTATCAATTTTAACTATTATTCTTTTGTGTATTATATTGTTTTGCTTTTAATGCTATTTAAAGTTTAAATTTATTTTTAAATTTATTTCTTAGTATTTTATTTAATTTAATTTTTATCAAATTTAATTCTTATATTTTTTATTGCTTTTTTTTTGTGTTTTATTATTTTTATTGATTTATTTTTTTTTTAATTTCATCTCTCATCATTTTATTTCATTTAATTTTTTTTATCAAATTTTAATTCTCATTGTTTTGATAGCTATTTTTTTATTCTTTTCTTAATTTATTTTGTTTTTTTAATTTAGCCCGTAATTATTTTTTTCATTTACTTTTTATACCAGATATGGTTCTCATTGTTTTGATTGCTATTTGTTTTTATTTTTTATGATTTGAACTTTTTTTGTTATTTTTCATGTTTGTCTTTCTTTAAGATAATACAAGTCTCACAACCCGAGCTCGGTTTAAATTTGGTTTTTTTATTATTTATGATTTTTTTAAATTCATCATTGGGTTTCTTTATTCATTTTTTTAATTTTATTATTTGATATTGAATTGTTGGTCTTTGAGTTTTGTGATTTTTTTTATTTTTTTTATAGGGTTATCTCGAGTGGGGGTTAGTTAACTATTTAACAACCTTTATTATTTTTTAATTTTATTATTTAACATTAAATTATTAATCTAAATAAAATACACTTTAAAAAACTTCTAATATATTTTCAAATAAATATCTAACAACCGATCGCAAAGGGTGCCGAACATCTTCGCAATTGAATACCTCAGCTATAGTTGTTGGAAAATAAAAGACAAGAGAAAATGAAAATAGGAAAGGATTGAAAACAGAGTGGTGTGAGGTTAGCCTGACCAGAGAGAATTTTTTTAAAAAAAATTAACACATTTTAAACAAAATAGCAAATCAATTCTTTTTTTGAAAAATAACATAATTTGGTGAAAATTATAAGTGAAAAATGCAACATTTTAAAAAATACAATTAAAATGAAGTGGCATAAATTTCAAAGAGAAAAAAGAAAAAAAAAGAGAAAAAAAAAAAAGAAGAATAAATGAGACCTGAAGGCTCACCAAGATCGGGTAACGACATTTGACCTTATATAATTAAGTAAGTGATCAACTTCTATTTGTAATAATTAGATTAATTAAATCACAACTAACTCAGTATAAACACAGAAAAGAAGTCGTTGTCCATCAATCATTACAGTTTTTAGGGTTCTGTTTAGAGTTTGTAAGTCATGTTGTTTTTTAAAATATATTAAAATAATATTTTGTAATTTTTTAAGAATTATTTTTAATACTATCATGTTAAAAAAATTTAAAATATTTTTTAAAAATTAATTTAAAATAAAAAAATTTAAAATTTAAAATTTAATAAAAAACCGATTTAACCGGCAGTCCATGTTGCACCCTCAAGCATTTAGGCTCCACGCAGTGGCAATATCGATATTGCAACCAACTCCAATGCCAAATAAAATCCAATCACCACCTCACTTTCCACGAAACTCTAACCGCTTACATTGCGCGTATTATTTATTTTTACTGGCTATGCCGGTCACCACACCGCGTCACTCCGCTTCTATCTCCTTCCCCAAAATCCAAACCCTCTCTCCAAGCTCCATGGCTTAACAGAATCAAATCCTCTCAGAAATCTGAAAAATGTCTTCCCGTTTTACCCCTCATTTTTCACCTTATTTCCTAATCTCTACCTCTATCTCTCAAAGAAAAACCCTAATTGGCGCCAACCACACCTCCGCTCGCTTCTGCTCTCGCTAAAAACAGAAAAGAAAAACCACTCACTCCCTTTCAGATTCTTTTTTTCTTTTATTTTTTTCCTCAAGTGTTTAGTAATCATCATGGAGCCTACCGCAGGGAAGCCAAACTTCTTGAGGAACATTCTAGTGAAGGTGTTGTTATTCGGCGTCTTAATCATAATCGTCCGATTCGCCTACATTGTTACAACTACCGGCGAATCATGCAATCTCGGAGACTTCTGTTTCTTACCGGATAATTTTAATTTTGTCATCGCCGGCACCGGAACCGGTGTCTCCACCCCGAACAAGGCGGTGGAATCCACCTCAGCGGGCACCTCACAGTCGGATCTTTACAGGAGTAAAGACTGGATCAAGGCCGTCCATTTCTACTCTGATGTATTTCATGATCTAGTCTCCGACGGTTATATGTCGGCGATCTCGAAGACTCTGTGTGTGGAAACGCCGATAGGAGATGATGTTTTAGCTTTGAAAGAAATCGGTATTTTGGACTCGATTGGAATTTACAAAAAAGCATCAAAGCCTTTGGTGATTTCGTCGAAGGAGAATAGGTTACCGTTCGATGAGAATACTTTTGACTTCATATTCTCCGGTGGGGACCGGTTGGATAAGACTGCACAGCGGCCGTTGGATTTAACGGTATCGGAGATCCAACGGACAATGAAACCCGAAGGGTTTTTTGTGGCTCACGTGAGTGCTAAAGATACGTATAGTTTTAATTCGTTTCTAGATTTATTTAATTCTTGCAAATTAATTAAGTCACGTGACATTGAAGGTTATGATTCATCAATGCCTCTTATTAGAGAAATTGTGTTGCAAAAGAAAGTAGGAAGTGAAATTGTTAGCAAAGATTCTGATGGCACTTCACGGAATTCGTGCTCTGTTCCTGGGTATAAAAGGGATTTGGTACGCAATGCGGAGACGTTGATAATGGAGGAGCCATTGAAGCCGTGGATTACCTTGAAAAGGAATATAATGAATATTAAGTATTTGACGGCGATGGCGGATATTAGTTTTAAGAGTAGGTATGTGTATGTTGATGTTGGAGCCAGGAGTTATGGTTCTAGTATAGGGAGCTGGTTTAAGAAGCAGTATCCGAAACAGGACAGGACGTTTGATGTGTATGCGATTGAGGCGGATAAGGCATTTTATGAGGAGTATAGAGTGAAAAAAGGGGTTACATTGTTGCCGTATGCAGCATGGGTGAGGAATGAGACATTGAGGTTTGAGATTAATCATGATCCGGGCAAGGAAGTTAAGGAGAAAACGAGAGGGATGGGGAGAATTCAGCCAGTGAAATCATCGTTGTCATCTAGGAGTTTTAATGGAGAAGTCAATGAGATTGAAGGGTTTGATTTTGCAGAGTGGCTGAAGAGTACGGTGACGGAGAAGGATTTTGTGGTGATGAAGATGGATGTTGAAGGGACTGAGTTTGATTTGATACCAAGGTTGTTTGAGACGGGAGCCATTTGTTTGATTGATGAAATCTTTCTTGAATGTCATTATAATAGGTGGCAAAGATGTTGTCCTGGACAGAGGAGTTCCAAGTATGAGAAAACATATGGGCAGTGCTTGGACCTGTTTACATCTCTTAGAGATAGAGGAGTTCTTGTTCATCAGTGGTGGTGATTGGTAACAATCCTACTCATCTTGTTGTAACTTCTAGGGAAAGTGCTCTAGGATTTTAATCTTTTTTATTTTTCCAGTGGTTCCTTTGTATGCAAATTTTCTTTACTTGTAAGAATTGCAGATGCAAATGAAAGTCTCACTACTTTTTTCACTCCATTTTTTAAATTTTAATGAGGTTTTGATTTCTGTCTACCTTTGAGATTCAATCTCTTGTCCAAAATTCAGTATTTTTATTTACTGATTTCATTTTTGTGCCATTGAGAGCTTTTGACGTGTCAATAAAAATGGAAATCCTCGGATATTAGAATGCTTATCTTCAATCTATAAGTGTGTTATTAACAAATCCAAGCTTGTTTTTCTATGGACTAGAGTTTACCATGTCCCTGATAAAGAAAAGGGCAGCTTCTCTTGGTGATTCAGTGCTGTGCCATTTTGATAAATTCAAACCTCGGGAAGTCGCAATGTGCTCTAGGACCTTCCACTTTTGGAATCTTTTTCCCCGGTTGGTCTGTATGATTGCATTCTAGTTTGCTTGCCATTTGGGGGACATAACTGCATTGCTGCCTGTTGAGCACTGTCATAGATTCTGAACTGTTGAGCACTGTTGTAAGATTCTGAACTGTTGAGCACTGATTATTGTAGTGCCATTGTGCCAATTTACTTTTATGCAACCGTGTTTCCCCCTTTGAAGTTTCAAAAACCGTGGTCTAGTCAATTATTCAATGTAGTAGATATTGAATTGATTCCAGTACAAATTTTAATGAGATTTTCTGTTTACTCTTGTTCGAGACCATTTTGAAAGCTTGGGTCTAATAATTGCTGTCGATGGTTTGATATGTACACAGAATCACGGAATAGGAATCAGAGATTGATTTCAAATTTGAGGTATGGTTGTGCTTATCTTTGACCCTGTTAATATAATTTTTTAGAAGCCTTAGCTATTAACTATATGGTATTATACAAATCCAATGTACATATTCTATGGAGTAGAGCGTGCACTCTTCTCTGTAAAGAACTGGGATTTGATCTCATTGTGCTCCTGCTCAGTGCCATGTTACTTTCATTGCTGTAGTTCTGCCTCTTGTATTTTCTTTTTAACAACACAACTGCATTCCACCATCGAAGTTGCGGTTTGGGACATGCATTTTTAAGCACCCTAACAAAAATTTACCTTTCAGCACCAGTTAGCCTTTTGTGATTAGAAATAGATCACATGTGTATAAGCAGAATCACAAACAAACTCAAGTTTTCTCTGCTGAAATTATCAGTTGCATGAAGATATGCAGGGCATAGAATCAGACTCGTGGTTCATATATATCTAGGCAAAGTGGATGGGACTCCGATAATAATTGGGTGGCACCACCGCAATCTTTAAGTGATGGTGGTTGTGGGGTTTAGAAAATGTCACTTGGTGGTTCAGGATCGAAATCTCCAGTTACATACAGGATATCCTTTCTTCGTACTTCATCTCTATTGTCTTGAATGTGGTTCTTTTTGTGCGTTGAGGACATGGGTCGAAATGAGCTTGCACTCTAAACTCTAACTAGATATGATTGAAACTACTTTGATTTCCATTCACTGTCTTTGTGCCAATCATGCTTTCAGTTTTCTTTAATGCATTGCATGATGCAATTCTAGGAGAAGTTAATTGATCCTCTACCATACACTGTGCAACGCAATCCAATATATTTCAATTAAAATACATGTTTTTATGATTGTTTTTTTCAATATCCTTAATATTTTTTTTTATTAACGTGGGTGTCCGAACCGGTTTGTGCATATCTCGACTAATTCCATGAGTTCTAAAATTAAAAACCATGTAAGCCTCCAATGACCTTAAGAGGACTCGATCTCGTGACTATTAGGGAGCAAACCCAAGATCTGACCAATTGAGTTATCCTTCAAGATTATATATTTAATTTTATCTCAGTTTCTAAAATATTATTACAATCTTTTATGCAAAAAAAAAAAAAACTAGTAAATTCTAACAATTTTGAATAAAAAAATAAAATAAAAAACTATTTTCTTCAAATTTCTCAAAAAAGCTTGTGCATGAAGGAATTTCTTCTCTATTCTTCACCATGAATATCTTTTTGTGCTAGCCTTCTTGTAACAAATTTGATCATTCAAGATGATAAAAATAGTTTTATTGAATTAATGTCCTTTGTGTTTTAATTTGGGTTCCTTTTTAGGTTAGATCCGAGCTGGCTTTGATATCCCTTCATAGAAAGGAAATTTTACCTGCTTTGACATAAATAATGAGGATTTTCAGAAATAAAGAAAAACGAATTAAGATTTTATAGTGTACAATGTTAATTTGATTCACTTGGAAAATCAAGATGAACAGGATAACAAGGTTCTTAAAATAACAATCTGTCCTAGAGAGATTAATTATGCAAGATGGCAATGAGTTACAAAGTTCAAAGTTCAGTTCAGTTCAGTTCAGTCCAGTCTTCATGGGAGCCCATTAATCATGGAACCTGAGCTGCTTCTTCTGTCTCAACTGCATAAAGAAAACACAAGTTTTTCTCAGAACATATTGAACAACAACACTAGTTGAAAACAAAACAGAAACAATAAAAATTAAACAAAAAATAATACTAGCAAGGAGATTACCTGGTTATCATGGCCACTTTTCTTCTTCCTGCAGTTAACATAGCCTTAGCAAGCAGACAAGCAAAACATCTAGTAACCAAAAATGAAAGGACAGACGAACCATGATTTAACATAAAGTATCGAAGACATTTTAAACATAAGAAGTAAAGAGAGATTAAGGAAAATAGGGCATAGTCGCCGCAGATCATCTTGTATGCAACATATTTTCGGGCCAGCTATGTTCTTGATGCATGCTCCTTTACCTCCTCCTATCAGCCTCAGCAACAAATGATGAATTGTAGATTCTAAACAATATAAGAACACAAATCCCAACAATTCAATCATCTTTGCATTTGATATAAAAACCCAGAAGCCAAGCTTAACAATTAAAGCAAAAACTATACCCCAGCAGACATAAAGCAAAACATTATTCATATTTCATGTATAAAAGCATATTCAACATTTCAAGCTCAGGATTACAATCAAGCAAGTGACCTGGTTATTTAGATTTGGAGGATTGATTATAAATCCTAAGCCTTAATTATGTCCCATTCTAGCTAATTTAACAGCACCCCAATTCTAAACTAAAACTGATAACTAATTTGCAAATTACTATGTAAACAATGGAAAAACACTAAACAGAAAGATAAAAGAACAAAAAGCAAACGGAGAAGAAGACATACCTTTCTGGATGCTGTAATCAGCCAATGTCCTTCCATCTTCCAGTTGCTTGCCAGCAAAAATGAACCTCTGCTGGTTTGGTGGAATGCTTACTCATCACAAATCGTCATGTTTGATCACATATAAAGTATTTGATTTTTTTTAAGCTGAAACTTGAAACTTTCAAGCACAAACTATCAAAAGAAAGAGATCAGAAAAGGGTTTCACCTTCCTTGTCTTGATTATTGGCCTTGACATTGTTGATGCTGTCACAACTTTCTACCCATATCCTGGAATTTCACCTAACAACTTAAATTATTAGATTGAGATAGTTCTTTGACATGGTATCAGAGCCTTGATGACCAAGCGGTCACGGGTTTGAATCTCATTATCCTCATTTATTTGATAAAAAATTAAGCACAAGGTAATGTGAGTCTGTGCAAGTTTCAAGCCAAGGGCTTTCATTTGAGGGGGTGTGTTAGAAAATAATATAAATCATATCCTGAAACCTCACCTAACAGCTTAAGTTATTAGGTTGATATAGTTCTTTAACAGGGTTATGGATTTTTCGGTGAGGGTTTTCACAAAAATCTACATCTTTCCCTTCTCTCTTTCTCTGTCTATCTAAATAAAGGTGCTCACTTTTATGTCATGCTATATAATTTTTCATAGAGAGAATCCTTGGTGACCAAGTAACTTTACATGGAACCCTAAACTAATACCCTTGAAAATACTTATTGTCCATGCATGATTATTCCATACTGGAAAAAAAAAGGTTAACATTTGCATTCTTTTTATCATTATTAAACAGTTATTTCATTCTTTTTTTTAAGTAATTGAGAATATTATAAATAAGGCGTCCCCATTAAGAAGATGAGGGATGTTAAGGAAGATTACATGGGGAATTAAAAAACATAAAGAGAGCAAGGAATCCATAGCCCCGACTAGTTAGTCTAGTTTACGATACATTTAGGATTTCTATAAAGATCAGAGTCTGTATAGCTGAAATTTTTAACAGAGAACTTCAACCAAAAGGCCAACCGATAAAAGGTGAGGTCAAAAATCACATCCTAGTCTAGAGTTTTGGTGTCAAAGATCATATGGTTGCGTGCTATCCAAATTGACCAGTATAATCCTTTACAGAGAAAGGTAATTGCCTGACGCTGAAATTTTCCTTTTACCATGCTGGACCATTCCTGAAGGTTATGATTTGGGTCTTTTGGCAGACAGCCTATACTCCCAAACCAACTAAAGAGTCTACCCTTCTTATTCCTGCAAAGCAAAAAGGGTTAAGGAGGTTAGGACTTGGGAATTGGCACTCCAATTTGAGTTCCAGATTGGACAAATAATCATCAATTCCCTATGAAATGACTCTTTTCTTTTCAATCTTACAAAATAAGGTCAATGCAATGTTCCAAAGAGGAAAAAGAAATTGTGATGGTAATTCCTATGCAGTCTGAATTCTTGGGCAAAGAAGAAAAATAAGGAGCATTTGACACAATCAACATTTTTGCCTCTTGATCGAGCAAGTATCAAAAGAAGCAACCACATATAGAAAGCCAATTTCACAACAATAACATACACTTAATCGTCTTTGATGATAGCATGGATTAGAAAATAGAACATGAAACAACGAAGTATACAGTTTTTTTAACAGCTCAATCAATTTATTGGGACGGGTCAGTTCCACAGTTGCGTAGAAATGTTCACAAATACCCGACTTAGGTTCTTCAGCAATTCAAATGCCAAATGGTAAATCCCTCTAACACAGAAGTTCAAGGTGTAAAAGTTGCTAAGAAATTAAGCATTTTGTCACGTTAGAGTAAAATTTCAATTTGATAAATAGGTTAGTTCCCCCTTCTTTTTTGTAGGGTAATACATAAGAAAAGCAAGAAACTTATGTAAGTATAAAAAACCAACAATAAAGGGATAATGGGCATAACTCCAGAATTCCCTTCTAGTATAGCCCATGTCTTTTGTTCTTCAGATTTCTTGATGTTGCCCTGAATCCACTCGGACAATGGTCTTAAGATCGAAAGTGCAATAATCGTTTAGTTCACTGCCCACCAAAAACCATAAGTTGGTTCTAATAAGGATTAATAAAGATTAAATCTTTTTTTATTATTCTAAATCCTAGTTTTATAAGGATTTTAATTAATTAGTGAAATAAGAATTTTAAATTCTTTTTATCTAGGAAAACTTTTCCTAACTCAATTAGGAATCCTTCAATAATATCTACTCATCTCTTATTTTGTTATTGTTTTACCAACCCTCCTATATATATATATATATATATATATATAGCAAGTAATACCCCAACCTTCCTCTGGTGCTCCTCTCTTATTTTCTTATTGTTTTTCTAAGAATTTAGTTGATTAATTACTGATTGTCTTCCAAACTGATCAAAATTCAAAACCATGCAAATCTTTGTGAAAGTCCCATAAAAAAAAACCCTAACGCTCGATGTGTTATCTTCAGACACCATCAGCAACGTCAAAATTAAGATTCAAACTAAAGAAGAAGTCCCACTAGACCGGCAACGCCTAATCTTCGCAGGGCAAGCATCTTGAAGACAACAAAACCCTAACCGACTACAAAATCTAAAAGGAGTGCACTCTCCATCTCATGCTTAGGTTTCGATGGGGTGCTGAGAAGAAGACACACAACACACCACAAAAGGTCGAGCACAAGAAAGAGAAAGAGAGTGGCAATATGGAGAGGTTGAGGAAGGAATGCCTAAAGTGTGGACCTGAACGTTTATGGCCAACCACATAAATAGGAATTATTGTGGTAATTGTAGGTTTAGTTTTGTTTCTGATCAAGAGAGTGGAGGTGCTGATTAGAAGATGGTGAGGGAACTGAAATCATACGATAGAAGAAGAAGAAAAAACTTTCCAGCACAAGATAGATTTGTGGCTTATTTTGGTTTTCCATAAATAATAATTTGGGTTTTTTATCCGAAATTTTGGCTTCAATAGTTCCATGGCTTGTGAATTTTGTTTCTTAATGCAATTTTATGGTTTCTCTGAAATATATTTATGGATTATAAGTTAATAAAGATCATAATTGTTTCTATGAATTGTGGCTTATGGCATCATATGGTAATGAATTTGGTTTATTTCTTGGTAAGAGAGGAAGACTATACAATAAGTTATTAAGTTTAACGTTGATAGTTTTAACACTATAAACATAGAAAAGAGAGAAGAGAAGAGCAACTCTGATGTAGAATACCCATAAAACACAACACACAAGCAGCAACATATGTTGGCTTAGCAGTATAGATCAATCGAACTTTATTTCTAACAGCAACATAATGTCTAACTCCAACATCTGTCAAGAGTCCTGCTTCTTTACTAATAAGGGTTCGTACTAGCTAGACAAACTCTATCTGGCTAATATCTTAGCTGAATAGCAGATGTAACAGCAAAATGATTTTTTTTTTATGTATTGTAAAGAAGAGATAACTATTATAATTTATTTTTAACTTTTAGTTTCTAACACAATTTAAAATTATAAAAATTCCAAAAAAAATGTCTTTTTAAATAAAACTTAATCAATTATGATAATTTTAGCACTATAAATAAAAACAAAAAAGGAAGATAAAAAGAAAATTGTTGTGTTGAACACCTAAGGTGTAATGGTTTGGTCTCGATTTAGAAACTTGAAATATTGCTTTTATGTTATTGTATAAGCTATCATATATTTGGAGAACTCAACCCATGATAGATGACTTGTTCTCATTCTTATATTTAGACGTTGACTATCACGTATTTGAATTAGCAAGTATGTATTTATGTGATTTGACTTTGTGTTTGAAATATCTTTCTTGAAGTTGCAATCTCGATTTGGAAATTTTATGCATGTGTAATATTTTTTGTAATGGTGTATAAATTGTTATTTATTTTGATAGCGCAACCTGCATCAGGTGATCTGTTTTCAAATTCCATCTTTAGATAATGATTAATAAATACTTGAATTGACAAAGGTGATCTGTTTTCAAATTTCATCTTTAGATAATGATTAACAAATACTTGAATTGACAAATACATATTGATATGCATTTATGTTGTGAGCAAATTTGGGTCAGATCAAGTGATCTCACCATCGAGAAGTGATGACTTTCAGTCCTATTTCAATCCATTTAATCCTTATGAGTTCAATACCCATTAATAATTAACAATTCATACGGGTTCAATGCCCTACTGTTGTCTATAGGGATCATATTGTCCTCAAGCTTAAATCCAAATTCACACTCTTAGTTTATACTTTATAACAAAATATGTCATTTTCAACAATTATGAGCACAACAAGCATTTTTTATTTTTTAAAAATAAAAACAAACATGTAAGATGTAAAGAGTGATTGTTATCTTTCCTATTATATAATCTTTTTTACTTGGAAATTCTGAAAGACTAGCTAAAGTTTCTAAGTATCATAAAACTAGGTGATAACTTCTTCTTTTTTCCTTTTAATTTTATCATTTTTTACCAAATAGCTCACCTCAATGCTTCACATGACAAAACTCGTATAACTTGCTCCACCTTATCTTGTTGATTCATTTTCTCTCATGAATTAGCTAGGAACATTAAAATTCATCAATGGAAAGTTCATCAATATTCTTAAATTTTTCTATTAAACACATAACAAAATTAAATTTTGATATCAACTATTGACAACTTTTTAATAATGGTGATATCCTTTGTTTTATTACCATGGATTAATATCTTATTAATGAATATCATCCTTCATGAAACATAGTTTGTAACTGTCTCTCTCGTATTCATTATAATCATTATAAGTAATTTAAATTCCATTCATGGTGCTTGATGTTGGTGTCTCATTGCTCTACATGTTTTTTTGTTGGTATTTTTTTCTCATGAAATCCTAAATATCATTAGAGATATCCTTGTAAAGAATAATTTATATGATTGATTGGTCAATGATTGGAAAAAATATTTATTTGCTTTCAAATCCTTCAATCATTATCCTTCTATTATTGGTGTTTTTTTAATATAAACAATAAGTTGAGCCATGGAAAGGCAAAACCAAAGACCTAATGGATCAGGGTCAAAGAAAAACAAGAGAAGACCTGCACAGAGCAAGGCCTAGAAAGAACAAGGTAGTAGAATAAAATGATACAATACCCAGTTGAGATGAGAATCTATCAGCTAGAACGAGAAGATCCTTACACCTCCAAGAACTGATACTCGGTTTATTCATCCATTAAACCACATTCGCAAAATCTGACTCAATTACAAACTCCTTTCCAGCGAAGTCCTGTCTGTATGATGCTAATTCCAGGTTAACAACAACAATCAATTCACTTCATTTCATTTTTTAGTCCCCACAGGAATTGAAAACACTCCCAACATAAACCCTTGATGATCTCGAAGTACACCTCCAATCCCTGCCACTCCAGGTTTACCAATAGTGGATCCATCGACATTCCATTTGAGTATTTGTTCTCTTGGGGGAGACCACCTTACAAGTGGACCGGTTTTCTTGACATTTGACCATTTTTTCAAACCATCAACAGAGATCAAGAGCACAATATGGGAAGTCAGAGTGAATGCCTTTAACCCATACACATAGCCTGGTTAAAACAAGGAGTAATATGATTTCATAATCAAGATCTTAATTACTGAAGATCAAATCGTTCCTTATCAGCCAAAGTGACCAAATGATGGCAAAAAAGAGCATAAACCGTACTTTCCTCTAAACTTTACCTTTAACAAGAACTTCCCATTGCTGAAAGAGTTCTGATAAATTACTTGGAAACACCATGAGCATAAACCATCCATTATAATTATTCCGGTCGGTGGTTCAATTATTCATTCAGGAACAACCTGCTAATACTCCTTAGACCTTAAGAAATTTTTCATTAACATGCTCCAATGATCATAATGACCATCAAAGCGTGGAATGGCTAGTTGAGTAAAATTTTCAGAAGCCATGATTTAATTTTGTTGCGTTGGATTTGTTGCTGTCGTTGAAGGAGATTTTGCTGCTGTCGATTTGCTGCAACGTTCTAGTTTCTACTATGTTTGATTTTCTTGCTTCTAGGGAATTTGATATGCAAAAATCTTCTGCTGTTGTTATTCTGCGCTGTCTCTATTTTTGTTGCTGCTGCCACTGACTTATAATTTATGCTTTTCACGTACTGCTGCTGTTAGATGTTTTGCTTGTTGATGCGTCAGCTTTGAGTTGTTGTGGAGGCCTGCTGCTAGAACGTGTGGCTGTTGTTGGTGGTGTGATTTGGAAGCTGCTGTCGTGGTCTACTACTTAGTTTGTGATCTTTTTCTTAAAAAAAAAAACTATTGCTGGGTTCTTTTCCTCTTCCTTGCTCTATGAATCAATCAAACTTTGATATCAATTATTAAAAATACTAATAACTGTTTATTTATTGAAAAATAGTTTTTTTTTTAAGTAAATTCCAGAAAAGTAAATTCTGGAAAAATAAATTAATTTTTGATGTTTAGTAGTGTAATGAAAAATAAGTTGGAAGACAATTTTCAATATTTCATTATGTCATGGAAAATGAATTAGAAAATAACTTATTAATGTTTTATTTTTTTCAAGTTTACTAAAATAATGAGGAACAAATCTTACAAATTAAAAGGTTGAATAAGAATGAAATTGAAAAAAAAATTATAAATTATCTCAAATTTAATAAATAATAATCAAAATAATAAAGATCAAATCTAATAAAAAAAGTGAAAGATGAAGAAATTAAAATAATAACATTTACTATTTCAAAAATTATTTTAAATAAAATAAGTAATAATCAAAACAATGAAGACTAAATTTAATAGATAAAAAATTTTAATTAAAAAATAATAAGAAAAAAGCAAATAATAATTATAAAAATGAGGATCAAAATTTATATAAAAATCAAATTCTAAGGGATGAAATTGAAGAAAAAAATATTTAAAACAAAATATATATAACAATCAAAAGTTTGAGGACCAAATTTGATATAATCAGCAAATAATTATATTTCTAAATTTTTCATAATTTTCAGAAAGTGTTTTCTACCCAAAATAAAAAGAAAACACTTTCCTGAAAATCAAGTCAAATTTTTTTTTAACTGAAAAGTGTTTTTTGTTGACCAGCTTTTCTAATAACAAATAAACACAGAAAAATTTAAAAAATCATTTTAAAAAATCATTTTTCATCAAACAAATAAGACCTAAATACTTGAGTATTTAACTTTTCAAACTCTTATTTCTTTATGTTCAGCCCACAGAATTTTAAAAAACCCTATAAAAATTATAGGATAAATATAAGCTGAAGCTATCATTATATTCCAACAAGATTCTAAATACTAGTTTAATATAAGAATTCTAATTAATTAGTTAAACAAAAATTCTAGATTCTTTTTATTATTTCAATGAGGATTCTAAATACTAGTTTTAAAAGGATTTTAATTAATTAGTCAAATAAAGATTTTAAATTCTTTTTTATTTAGGAAAAGTTTCCTAAATCAATTAGGAATACTTCTTCTACCTCAATAATAATTAATATCTGCTCCTCTCTTATCTTCTTATGTATATATTTCGAGTACTACCCCAGCCTTCCTCATTGGTGCTCGCTCCTCTCTTATAATTTTCTTATTGTTTTTCTAAGAATTTGGCTGATTACTGATTCTCTTCCAAACTGACCAAAATTCAAAGCCATGCAATCTTTGTGCAAGTCCCATCAGAAAAAACCCTAACGCTCGATGTGTTACCTTCGGACACCATCAGCATCGTCAAAACTAAGATTGAAACGAAAGAAGGAGTCCCACTAGACCGGCAACGCCTAATCTTCGCAGGCAAGCTTCTTGAAGACAACGAAACCCTAGCCGACTACAAAATACGAAAGGAGTGCCCTCTCCATCTCATGCTTAGGCTTCGAGGGGGTGCTGAGAAGAAGACATACAACACACCAAAGAAGGTCAAGCACGAGAAAGAGAAGGAGAATCTTGCTGTCTTGAAATTTTATAAGGTGAGTGATGAGAGTGGCAACGTGGAGAGGCTGAGGAAGGAGTGCCCAGAGTGTGGACCTGAACGTTTATGGCCAACCACTTAGATAGGCGTTCTTGTGGTAATTTGGGGTTTAGTTTTGTTTCTGATCAAGAGAGTGGAGGTGTTGTTTTGAAGATGGTGGAGGAACTGAAATCATACGAAAGAAGAAGAAAAAAATCTTGCACAGGATAAATTCTTGGCTTAACTTGGTTTTCCATAAATAATAATTCGAGTTTTTTATCCGAAATGTTAGCTTCTATAGTTCCATTGCTTGTGAATTTTGTTTCTTAATGCAATTATATGGTTTCTGAAATATATCTCAGGATCATCAGTTGATAAAGATCATAATATTTTGTAAGAATTGAGGCTTATGGCATCACATGGTAATGCATTTGGTTGATTTCTTGGTAAGAGAGAAAGATTATACAGCAAGTTACTAAGTTTAACATTGATAGTTTTAACACTTTAAACACAGAAAAGAGAGAAGAGATCAGGAGCAACTCGATCTGCTGTAGAATACCATAAAACACACAGAGAGAGATAGAACTAACAGCACCATGCCTCAAAATGGAATTAGGCAGCCAAGCTGATAAACCTGGCACGCCTTCTTTATCCAGTAAAAGCAGCAGCATGTGGTGGCCTTGCAGTATAGAGTCTAACTCCAACATCTGTAAAGTTTAACATTTATAGGGTTCATACTAGACAAACCCTATCTGGCTGATATCTTAGCTGAATAGTAGATATAACTACGCAATCGTATAGAGAAACCTCATCATTCTGTTGCCCATATATATATATATATAAATATAGATTTAATTTTCTTCCCTAGCTGTTGCAGACGCTTAAGTCCATGTTGGAAAAGAAATACAAGTCAAAATGAAATAAATACAAGGAAGGATATCTCAAACCAATTTTTTCTTAGTTTTTTTCTTTTTCTTTTTGGTAACTAAGGTGTTTTTGTTGACTGAAAAATGAAAGAATAAATATTTCTCCATTTAATCTCATTTTAGTCAATATGTCAGCGAAAAAACAATTTTGAATTTTAAAGATTTTGAAAAAAGAAATAAAAAGAAAAACACCATAAAAGATAAACAAAGTGTCTGCTATATTAATTTTAATCCCACTATTTTATAAAATTTTCCACTTAAGTTTCTCACAGTTTAGAATTCTCTATATTAGTCCTGTAGTTTCCAAAAATGAAAAAGAAAAAATCAATGCAGCGCTTGACCATTATTTAGCTAATAGCTAACTAACGTGATAATTAATTAATATCATTAAAATTATTTTAAAAAAAAATCCGAAATTCAGTTAGTCATCAGCTTCTATTAATTATTTAACAATCAAGAGACATATTGGACATTAATTTTTAAAGCACTTATGGGATCAAATGTAGAAACTTAACGTGTGTTGCATACTTTCATGATATTTTAAAAAAATATTTTTTAATTAAAAATATATTAAATAATTTTATTTTTATAAAAAAATATATTATTTATATTATTATATCAAAACTATTAAAAAAACACCTTAAAAAAATTAATTTGATATATTTTTATAAAAACACTTGAGAAGTAGAAGTGAGCTACTTAAGTATCAAACAAGCACTTAACTACAGAGATTAAAGTGAAATTTTTGTAAATCTATAAGGACTAAAAAGTCAACTTCAGAAGCAACAAACGAGGAAAAAGCCTCATTAATTTTTGTAAATCCTATTCTTAAAAATTCCAGACTAAAATGTGGCTGTCTTCTGATCCGTCTCCTACAAAAGACAATGTCCCATGATTGGCTCTGCAGGCATTTTTAATTACTGTTTTTGTCTAAAATCCAAATAAAAATGTTGTGTTGTATATGAATATCACCTTCAGTACTTTTTCTCCTTTGTCCCTTCCTAATTCTAGCCTCCGGGGTCCATGAAAAATCTCATCTTCGTTCGTTTTCCTTCTTGTTTTTCAAGAAAAAACTGTGGTTATTGACTGGGTTAATTTGGTGGTTCTGCTTTGGCGTTTTTTATTCTTTGCTAGAAATTTCTAGTTCCTCAAAGAATGGGAGCCTGTTGCAGTAAGGAACCATATTCTGACGGGGTGGTAGAGGATGCTATAGAAGAGAAAGAACTAGAGGATGAGGAGGAGGGTGATGTAATTGTTGGAGATTATGGAGCCCGTTTGAGGTTGTATGGACCTTCAAAATATACATCAATGTACACCCAACAAGGAAGGAAAGGGATCAATCAGGATGCCATGACTGTTTGGGAGGTGATAGAAAATGATATGCACATCATTCATTGTTTTTTTTTTCCCTTGTCAACTTATCATCTTTTCTCTAATGATCTATTCATAACCTCTCATTATGTTTTGGTAGTTACCATATTTCTTGGCCTTTGATTTATTTTCCTTTTTGTGATTGTAGTTTTAATTAATTTTCAATCATTGATTTTTCTCACACATAGGATATGTTGTTTTATGGATCAATGCAGATAATTCAGAAAGATTCATGAAGATGAAATTCAAAATTTTTGCTGTAATATTGAACTTGTTTATACATATTTTGATGCATGTAATGACATCCCATTGCCTCATGCATATAGTTCTTTTTCTGTTGTTGCCTGTGTCCCATGTTTTCATAGTTTTCTTTGGATGTTGCTTGCCTTGTCAATACGGCTACGACAATTTTTCGGGTTTCCAGAGAAAGTTTAATTTCCCATGTATTTTTATTGTATGCTTGTCATGTATCTGTGTGTTATGATCTGGTGTTCTTATAATCACCCTGCACCTGCTGAGCACAGGAGAAGAAATATTGAAATTTTTCGATTAATTGCTGCCTTCATTGCTATGTAGTTGGTGATCTGAAATGCATTGCTCTGACTTGAGAAAAATTCGTGAAAAATATATAGGTTTATAATTAGCATCATTCTCAGCATTGTAGGGCTATGAACAGAAGTTTTTATATCAGTTAAGCTAATTTGAGGTTTAAATTTGAGAAAGAGATACCATGCCTCATCTTCATTTATGCTCCAATTAGATGCAGTATGTTTGCCCTATATACCTACATCGTTCTTTTGAATGGTAGAACGTGAAGAATCTTGTGTATTCGACTAAACTTTGAAGCTTGATTCAGGAATTTACAGGTGATAAAGATATGCTTTTCTGTGGAGTGTTTGATGGTCATGGTCCCTATGGTCACAAAGTTGCACGCCATATACGTGACACTTTACCCTCAAGGCTCTCTAGAGAAATCAAAACATCACAGAATAATAGCTTCAAAAGTAGAGATGCTGATGGAAAAGGAGATAATAGCGATGAGGTCAATAAAAACAAAGGTGGCAAAGATAGTGTCGACGATGATGATAGCAGCAGTCTGCTGTTATCTTCATGGGAGGCTACCTTCACCAAGTCCTTTAAGGAAATGGATGAAGAACTTAGCCTTGATGCCAGCATTGATAGCTTCTGCAGTGGTACTACTGCTGTAACTATAGTTAAGGAGGTATAATTACACTCCAAGTAAATACATTGTCAATGGATAGACATTTATATGTTGTGTGTTTCTGACATGTTCTTTCTAATCTTCAGGGAAACAACCTGATAATTGCCAACTTGGGTGATTCTCGTGCTGTTCTTTGTTCTAAGGGCCCAAAAAATCAACTCATTCCCATCCAATTGACTGTTGATCTGAAACCGAATATTGCAAGTGGGTGTTTTCTTAGTATCGTTTCAATTCATGGCGAGAATCATGAAGTCTAACAATCTTCTTTTGATTCTTACTCTCAGGTGAAGCTGAAAGAGTCAAGAACTCTAATGGCAGAGTTTTTGCATTGGAAAAGGAACCAGAATTGTTCAGAATATGGATGCCTGATGAAGATTGTCCTGGTCTAGCCATGGCAAGGGCTTTCGGAGATTTCTGCTTGAAAGATTATGGCCTCATTTCAACTCCGGAAGTTTCTTATAGAAGGGTTACTGATAAGGACGAATTTGTGATTCTGGCAACTGATGGGGTAAGAGGAACAAAAAAACAAATATTTTTAAATATAATCGAAGTGTCTTATAAAACTTATCGATTAATCTGCTAGTGTCAAGAATGGGCCTTCTGGACTTTGAGGATTTTTGTTGTATTTTCAGGTGTGGGATGTGTTAACAAACTATGAGGTCATAAAGATTGTTGCTTCTGCAAGGAAGCGATCCATGGCTGCTAAATTGGTAGTAAAGCATGCTGCTCGTGCATGGAGAAGTAAATTTCCTGGCAGCAAGGTTGATGACAGTGCGGTTATATGCTTGTTTCTGAAGAATCGGACTTTGTTAACCAGATCTTTCTCTGAAGTGACCCAACTCAGTGTAAATCATTCCGAGCTTGAAGGCTACTCTGACATGAGTCTGGCCAAATTCGAAACCTATTCTGAGGTGAGCCGGGCCAGTCTCAATCACTCAGAGATTGCTGCAGTTCCTGAGAGGTTTAGATCCAAGAAACGAGAGGGAAGCTCTGAAAATGCCGACACTGATTTTAACTCAGAGGAGTATGAGTTTCCTCATTTCAGATTACAAAAAGTTAATTCATCCGGAAAGTTCCCTCGACTTCGCAAAGTTTTGAGTCGACGAAAATCAACCAGAGCTTACAAAGGTGTTGAAACTGTTGAAGTTTGATGACAATCTTCTCTGTCCGAGACCTTGTAATGAGGTTCTGCTGAAGTGGTCTGCACCTCAGGGAATTTTTATGCCTCATTTGTACAAATATAGGAAGCCAAGGACCATGTTGGGTGCTCCCCTTTTCGCATTAAATTATCCCTTGATAAGAAATATTGATAGATAAATGGTCATTGGAAGCACGCTTCACTATTTGGGGACTGATTAGAATTTTTTTGGATGTAAAAAGAACAAGAAGAAAACTGATGATCTGATTTTGGCAAACTCCATCTGTTGGTATATTATTTGAGCTAATCTCTTCTTCCTTGATGAGGGATGGGGAAAAGGCAAGTGTATCTGTCTTTGTACTCTTCTGACGAGTTCCTTCAATATCAGTTACCAATCAATTCAATCCTATAAGAGTCTTGATTCCTTGCATACATCTTTCATTTTAATAATCAATCTTATATAAAGATTGGTTTCGAATCATCATTGGAAATCTTCTTCAAGCTAGCCATATCGAAATTAAACTGTACTCCTTGTAAATATGACAAGCATCAGGAACCGAGCTACCAAAGCCAGTTTTATGGATTCGGCACCAACCTACCGTTGAATGAGGCATGCATCAAACAGTTGAATGCTTTAAGATTCTTGAGACAGGATTCGCTCTGCGACTCAGATCCATCACCTTTATACATATGGATCTCCTCTTGTTTGCATTTTCTCCGAGCAAGAAAACCATAACCAATCAATCACATATGTTTTTTTTTTGGAGCCGGAGCCACACGTATATTGCCAGAGAGCCAGAGCAGGATAACCTTTACCGTCAAACAAAAAAGAAATATTCTCTCAATGTCGAGACCACAAAAATCTGAAAAGACCATTCTGTTAAAATGAGGAAATTTTACTAACGTGCTTCCTGTCCAAGTTCTTGAGCATTGATCTCGGCTTCATTTTTGGTTAGGGTATGCACATTGCAGGCCACACATTACCAGTCAAAGATCTAGTGAGCTCAAATAGTGCACATATATTTGACAGCACTCCACGTTTCTCTCCCATTCTTGTTCAAGAACAATATCCATCCCCCCCCTATATTGACCTGTTAATATGCTATCCACATAAAAAAAAAAACTTCTCTCTCACTAAATATTTTTGTTCTTGTATATTTTCTGTTTCCTGCTCGCTCTAGCCCATATCCTTGATTTTATATTAATTTTATACATGACCTCTTTTTTTAGCTGCGACTTCAGAGTCTTTTGGTTCCCTCTTGATCTAAAAAGTACTGAAAACAAAGGATGAATCAAAATTCTACCACGGAATTAGTTTGCGAGGCATTTGAGGCGCATAAGATGATACGTTTTAAGCATGAAGATGAAAATTACTTCAGTTTCTCACCTGTGCTTGTGCAGATTGGTTTAGTTACTCTTATAAAAACATTTTTTCAGTTCCTTCTCATGCCTTTTGGACAGCAGCGTTTTGTTTCGGAAATCCTGGTAATTAAATCCTCACCTTGTTACTCATTGAGCGTGCTATTGATTGAGTTTATGACAAATAATTAGCTTGATGCCATGATGTTTCGATCAATGTTTTTGTTCTTCTTGTTCAGCTGAGATGATAATGGTTTTTTCATGCTTCCAGGGTGGAATTGCCATAAGCCCTTCATTTCTTGGACATATGGAAAGAATTAATAGATATTTGTTTGCACCAAGGAGTATGATGATTCTTGATACCTTTGAAGTGTTTGGTCTCGTATTCGTTCTTTTCCTGCTTAGCTTACGGCTGGATATAACCGTCGTGAAGAAATGTGGGAAACTTGCAGTTGTTATAGGCCTTGCTTCTTTTGTGGTTCCGACGGTGATAACAACACTAATGGCTTCGTATCTAAGAGGATTCTTTAAACTGGAGCTTCACGAGGATGTCCATGTCATGGCTGTTGTTATATCAATATCTTCCTTCCATGTTGTTTTTTCCATCCTTGAAGATCTCAAGCTCCTCAATTCAGAACTAGGCCGCCTTGCTCTCTCTTCTTCAATGGTCAGTGGATTGTTCAGCTGGAGTTTTATAGTATTTTTTGCTAATTTGAAAGAAGCCTCGAAGTTTGGTTCAAAGAAAAGTAAAATATTAGCGCATATAACCAGAATCCCCATTGTTATGATCATTGTTTTCGCTTTCCGACCTATGATGTGGTGGATGGTAAGACAAACCCCTGAAGGACAGCCTCTGAAGCAGTCATATATTTTGATTATCAGTACTATGGTTCTTTTCTGTGGTTTTTTGGGGGAAATCAATGGACATCATTTTCTTTTTGGACCTGTGATCTTAGGCTTAGCTACCCCTGATAATCCGCAGCTGAATTCTTGCTTGATGGAGAAGATTGGTACCTTTGTTAATTCATTTCTAGTGCCATGTTTCCTTGTAGATGTTGGCAGAGGAATCAATTTGTTCCTTGCCACATTCCAACATGTTGCATTTGCGCTAATGCTCATCTTTATATCTACCTTGACCAAACTTTCTGTCATTATAGCCACTTCACTCTATTACAAGATGCCATTTCGGGATGCTCTCTCGCTCGGTCTCATCTTGAATTGCAAAGGTTTCGTCGATACACTATTATACAACGCTGCAAATAAGTTCGTGGTACCTTTTTCAACTTGACTGTACATAACTGTGAGCATGAAATCTATTAGCTTCCAGCTTTTGTTAATTAATCAAGAGAGCTAACGGACTAAAACCTCTAAACAATGTGCAGGGGCTAAAAACTGAGTTTTTTAGTATCCTGGTTGTCACAGCAATGCTGCAATCGGTGTTTGTTACCCTGTTAGTGAGACTTCTCTATGACCCTTCAAGAAGATATGTAGCCTACAAACCACGCACAATCCAGAACACCGGACTCCGTTCTGAACTACAAATCGTTGCCTGTCTCCATCAACAAGATGATGTCCGCTCCATTATCAATGTCCTTGAAGCAACCAATCCAACCAGGGCAAGCCCCATAGCGGTTTATGTTTTGAACCTTAAGAAGTTGATTGAAGGCACCTTGCCGCTTTTCATATCGCACAGATTGAACAATATTTCATCTGCTGAGAAAATCGACATTGTCAGCAACGCCTTCTATCAATTTGAACAGCAAAATCAAGGTCTTGTTACTGTACAATGCTTCACATCCTTCGCACCTTATGCTACAATGCACGACGACGTTTGCACTATGGTACTAGAGAAGAGTACCTCCTTGGTGATCGTTCCTTTTCAACGCTATGATAGCCCTTCAATGAGGGCAGTAAACAGGAACATCCTCGTAAAGGCTCCATGTTCTGTCGCTCTCCTTGTTAACCGTGGGAATTTGGATCGATATATTTTATCAGGTCGACTCACAATGAAGGTCTGTGTGGTTTTCATAGGAGGGGCTGATGATCGTGAGACGCTAGCATACGCTCAACGCATGTCCGGGCATCCCAACATCAGGCTGATAGTGCTCAGATTAGTCTCTGTGGACCAAACTTTTACTGATTTGATAGAGAAAAGACGCAACTCGAACATGATCAATGAATTCAGGCTCAACAATAACGACTGCCCGCGTGTTTCATATAAGGAAGAGATGGTTAAACATGGAAATGACACCGTTCGGTTGCTGGGAGCCATGTGCAACGATTTTGATCTCATTATGGTGGGAAGAAGACATGATCCTGATTCTACACAGTTAATTGGACTATCAGAGTGGGGTGAGATTGATCAGGATTTGGGTGTAATCGGAGACATTATGGCATCTAAAGACTTTGAGTGCAAGGCATCCATATTGGTGGTGCAACAACAAGCTTCGGTGGTGGAAGAGATGATTCAAAACCAAAAATACGTATCCATTTATAATTCTGATAGATAGATCTAGTTCAACTAATGTTATTCGAACTAATGTTACCAGCTGTACTCGTTGATATATATGAAGGAAGTTTTAGTAAAAGTTCCCACGACTCAGGCTTAGATAAGGTTATATGCTGGGCCGGTATGAACCCGGTAGTAAGAGAGATAAACGAGGCCTTGCTTCACAAAGGATCCCTCCTAATTCAGCATATGATATAAGCCCAGCCCGCGTAATGTTACACAAATGTGTCGTCTGCCGAAGTTACTGTGCTGATTTGGCTCGACAGATTAATTTGAATTAACTTTCATACATGAAAATAATGTTTTGATTTTTTAAAAAATAATTTAAAAGTTTGATCTGATTGTAAGTTAACTCGTCGGGTTAATTGAATAAACCCAAATCTATTCTAGATTCATCTCTTTCAAAACTTGGCCAAACTAAAATCGAGTCGAGCTACCAAGTCATCGGTTTTAATAACTGCCCCCAGTCTTGATTCTTTCTTTGAGCCTTGCAATGCACTTAAGTTTTTTGAAAATTGTTCGAAGGGTAGGATTTTTTAAGTTCCTTATTTAGACATTTGTAATCAAAACTTGATAGGACAGACTTCAATGAACTTCTTTTTTCTTTTTTTTTGGACACCACCTCACCTTCTCGAGAAAAGGAGGCATGCGAGCTATGTAGCCTAGAATCTAAGGATATCAAGGGTGTATTTGATTCAAATACCTCGACTTGTTGCCCATCGAAAACCTCCTCGATGTAGAAAATGATGGTGAAAATTTCTCAGTCACGTCAGAGGGTCAATTAGTGTCATGGGCCTGAAGGGATCATTCAACCGAAATGGGAATGGCTATGGCTTGATTTCAATTCTCGTGCCCTAGCTAGGCAGAGAGTGCTATGCTAGTTTTACTAGTTGAGGGCTTCCATCAACATACCATACAGCACCGAAAAGGCATTGAAAAAAGCTACAAAAGATCACCGTAACAGAGAACATCATGTCTATTTCAAAGAACCAACGGACATAAGATTAATGTCATCATGAGGGCAGCACGCAGATATTGAAAATTAGGCACCACGTTCTCACTTTATCTTACCTGCCCCCTGCATACATTGAAGCTCACTACCCGTGATCCGCAGCTCCTTCCATGCTTGCAGATAGAGATCTCTTCACAAGATCCCTCATTTTGTTCTTCAAGTCTTCACACGAATCCATTGGGGTTACCCCAAGTGGTTTTCTTCCCACTTTTTCCTAATAGAAAATTCTAAAAACCAAAGCCAGTGACAATCAAAAGAAGCTATAAAATGAACTTTAACACATTAATTCTAACTCTTTTTAGTTTTTACAGCCTGGGTCACAGATAATATCCCCAGATCGCCATTTAGTTGCCAAGTTAATATTTGAGAATAGAAAGGATATATATATATATATAGAAAGAATAATCTTACGTATACCCAATGATCGAGCAAATTCCAATCCTGTGATCGATACCCACAGCTCTGCTTTAGCTGAAAAGCGAACACCGTGTTAATGGCAAATCCCTTGATCCATGATCCCAAACTATCTCTAAGTAGTCTTCCTGCCCCTGTAAATCCCGGGTTGCCTTTGCTGCAACCATCAACGTTTAATTTCACCAATTCCATGGTGGTTTTGTCATCCTACCATTGTGACATGCTTAAGATTTAAAAACCAATTATATATGAAATTCAATATAAAAAACAAAAGTACTTTGATTAACAAAATGATTTTCCTGTATAATTGTATAAAAATCAAAAGCTACCCTTCTCTTTATCTTTAAACGTTTGAGAGTACAATTCTTTATCTTTAACTCTTGTTTAAGAGTACGTCTTTAAATATTGTTTGAGAGTACGAATACTAATTTAAAACATGTTTTATTTAAAAAATATTAAATTAATATTTTTTAATGTTTTTAAAAATATTAATATAAAAAAATTAAAAAAAATTATTTTAATAATTTAACAAACACGTGCCACGTACACGCGCATCCCTAGATGCAAGCAAACTTCACACTTCCTAAAGTCTCCTGAAGGCAAGTAATTAGATGTGTTTGGAATTGTCTCCTGAAGTAACTGTATTTGAAAGAGATGATTCAATAGCAATAGCACCAGTCATAAACCCACGAGCTCCGACTCGTACTCATCATAGTTAAGGCAAGATTAAAGGAATTTTTGAAATTATAATTTCACTTTAAAATATTTTTTATTTAAAAATATATTAAAATAATATCTTTATATTTTTAAAAAATTATTTTTAAAATTAACACATTAAAACAATTCAAAAATATAAAAAAAAAATAACTTTTAGCAAAAAAAAAATTAAAATTTTAAAAAATACAGGTTAAATTTTTTAAAAACACAAAGTGAATCACATTTCCAAGTTTCTTAAAGTGTATTAACCATTCAAAAATATAAAAAAAATTAATTTTTTATAAAATAAAAATTAAATTTTTTAAAAATACAGATTGGATTTTTTTAAAACATGGATTGAATCACATTTCTCAATAATCTCCAAAAAAAAAAAAAGCAAGAGCCAAAGCTTTCTAAAGTCGATGTAATAGATTTATTAGGATTTCCGAAAGTCCAGTAATAAATATATTTGAAATTGTAACAGCAGCAATGCTTCAAACTTCCTAGAATGGCTTAAAGCTTCAAACTTTCTAAAATTCAGTTAATAAATATATTTTAAATTATAAATATAATAATAATATTTTTTATTTAAAAATACATTAAAATAAAATTATTTTTAATATCAACAAATCAAAACATAAAAATACAAATTATTTTAAATAAAAAATAATTCAAAATATAAAAAAACAAGAACAAGCTAAACCTCGTTTCCAAACATCCCCGTTCCAGCTTGCTTTCTTCTTGAAAAGCGTAACAGCACCAAGATAAGCCACAAGGGTAAATAAAGCAAAATCGCAACCATTTTATCCAATCCTTCTAAATTTTTAAGGATAAATAAAGCTCAACTGCAACAATATCCAATCCGAAGCAGACAAAAGGCAATCCTTCAGTCTTTCTCCATTTAGATTACCACCAGCACGCTGTGGTTTCTTCTTTAGGACTCCAAGTCCCACACAAAGCAAAATGCCCGTCTGTCAAAAAAACCCATTCGAGTATTTGACACAACTCCTAGACGCAAGCAGCTGGCCGAGAGAATTTTTGCCCCAGTGCAGAATTCTGGACCAGTGCTAGCCAGAGTACAAGCGAAGGTAATTTGCTTTGATTTTTCACATCATAAGAGCTACTACAAAATACCATCATTTTTATACATGAAATATTAGTGGCGCTATCAACTAGGCTAAAACAGTTCAGACCCATTAATTAAACCTCTCAAATAACAATATAAAGAACAAAATACTCTGAGAAATCTCAAGTTAATAGAGCTTAGGCAATGGCGGCTTTGCGAACAAAGTATCGATATGCTGCGACCTTCTTTTTCCTGGAGAAGGTGTTGTCCACTGAGAGCACCATTTTGCCAGCTTCTCTTGGCGTAAATGAATTGCGAATTGCTTCTTCTGATGGTGCAATCTTCCTCGCCTTCTCCACCGCAATGGTGTAGCTTCCTGCGGCGTTGGGCACAAACTCAGCACTGTACTCCAAGTCCCAGCCCCCAACCACTATGTCCCATGTTATTGTTGCACCGGCCTGTATTTGATCACCCAAACGGGACACGATAATTACAACAAAACCCAACATTTTAATTCAAACAAATTAAAACCTTTTAACAAAATTCAGAAATATAAAAGAGAAGAAAAAAACAAAGAAATTGACCTCAATTCCTTCAATCTGAATGTTCACTTTCTCTCCTCCCTTGACAGTAAACTCAGAGGCTGGCTTAGGAGGGCCATTCTGCAGATCACTGGGTCTACTCAGTCCTCCATACTGAGCTGGAACATCCTCAGGCCTAATAAATCTTGTGACACAACAAAAGGCCCCCGTTAGATAACATACTCAGATCAGGGAGATAAAAAGGGCAAAAACAAAACACAAAATTCAAGCAGATTAGAAAAGGCAAGGAGCAGAGATTCGGGATCTCATAAATGGACGACTGGGGCTCCAACAAAACAAAACAAATTAACAAAAAAATGGTAAAGCAAACAGGCAGACGATAAAATACAAGAACTTAAGAGACTAACTTGTAAAGTGTTTCTGCAACATTTCCTTCCTTGGAGATCACAAACTTGCTCTTAGTTCGCTGAGTCAAGAAGGGACTGAACACGGAGTACAGCATGCTGAAGTACCACGGCACATTGATGAAAATCTAGCCCCAACCCAAAAAACCAAGTTAAAATTAAATCTCAATACATGATCAAATTGTTGAACATAAAGAAGAAATTGTAAACTATCAAGAAAAGGGTGTTATTTATTACCTTACGCGCAACCATTTCAGGGTAATTATCTTGAAACAAGGACAGGATCTGATTAGAAGCAACTCTAAGCTCTCTTTTAGGCATGTCTTTAAGATCAGTAACTTGGATAATGGAGTTAACACCTCCAGGCTTAAAATGCAAAAGACTAATCCCTCTTTCAAGAACCTGAACTCTCCACCTTAAGAACTTCTTTAGCTTCTCTTCATCACCGAAAATCCTCTCATACATTTCTTTATCTTTAAAAACCCCGTAAGCATTGTAACAAACTGGATGACCTTCTCTATCATAACCATGCATGTAAGCGACAACACCTTCAAGTTCTTTAAACCCCAAATCCTCTTCCACTATGTCATCAGCCCCGAACTCTTTTCTCCAAGACAGACACTTTTCTAACATGTGAAGTGAATCTTGAACTCTAAAATCCCTAGCTCTCAAAAACTTGAGCAAAATCACATCAGCTTTTTCATCATTGCTTAAAAGAGGAATACCCCACATGGAACATTCACTAGTAGCGTCAGACCCATAAGAAACTGAGAGTTTGTCTCTTAGTTCTTGAAGTGCCTTCTTCTCTGAATTTTTTAGGTGGGAAATGAAGTAAGTGTCTTCTTTGAAAGAAGGAGTACGTAAAGCAGCTGCTTCCATCAAAGAGGTAACAAAGCTTTTCTTGTATGGTTTTGGCGAGGCTTCAGATACTGAATAGTCTTGGTGAGGTGTTTGTTGAAGTGAAATAGGTGATGAAGCATCCATTTCGAACGGGACCCAGGTGGAATCTACTTGCAAAGATTGGAAATTTAGTGGTGTAGTTGATGTATGTTTAGATGGGCTAGCGAAAGTTATGATTGATTCTCTAGGAGAGCAGAGCAGGGGTTTGGCAAAGAGTGTGTTGCAAGGGAGGATAAAAGAACAGGGATGGCTAGCTCCTGTCACTGAGGGAGTGAGAGAAGGCTATGAGTGTGAAAATTTGCAGAGAGAAAACAGTGTATAGAGAGTTGAGCCGCGATTTTGATTTGAACTTTCAAAAGGAGCTTATAAAAAAGAGAAAAATCAACAAGAGCGAGAATTGAGAAAAGGTAATTTTGAATTGAGCTGAGGAGTGAGGTCCCGAGCTGGCTGTGGGTAAAGCCGTAAAGCACTGACAAAAACAAAATATTTTATGGCATGTCCTAAACTCTTTTTTTCTATAGAATAAGGAAGGTTTTTTTATTATTTTTTTTTTAACCAAAAATATTTGCTTGTTTTTTATTTTTATTTTCATTTAATGGTTCTCATTGTCGATAAAAGTTTATCATTTCGAATAGCTTCATGTAAGAATTAGAGTTTTATGATTAAATTAACACTCTTTCCCCGTATTAAAAATTATCTTAATTTTAATAAATTTCAAATTTATCATTAAATATAAGATTTTAAATGGTATATATCATCAAATATATAAAATTATAGAAATATAATATTTTATGATACATGTATATACATAGACCAAAATTATCCTTTGCTTCAAGGTATAAATCTTAAAGTTTATAATTTTTTCAATTTAAATTTTAAATTCTTGAGTTTTCATAATAATCTAGTATTTTATCCCTAAAGAATTGTGACATCTTGTTCCTGATCTTTCTAAGTTTACTCATTTTTAAATCCATCTGGATAGTTTTTCATTCGACATCAATTGTAATACTATATATATGTTAAAGTCTAATAAAATTAATGTTTTTTTTATAATTTTAATTTGTTAATATAAAAAATTAAAAAAAAACTCTGAATTTCATTACCGAGCAGTCACCTAGGAACAAGGGATAATTATTCCAATCTCTGAAAACGAATAATAAATAAATAAATAAAAAGAATTGTCTTTCTAATTATTGCAGGGCATGGTCATTCAGGAAAAAATAGAATTAAATGACCAGAAACTAATAATAAATAAATAGACTTAAGCCGAGTCAAAGCCATGAAAAAGAAGCCGTAGAATTTGAGAAACGAAGGGGTGGTGGTGGCTTGCAGGGGAGGCGATAATAATTGAGGGTACACAGAGCTGGGCACGGGGTCTTTGCAGGTATGGTCCACCTCACTCCGGTAACCCTGAAAAAAAAATTTTTCTTACAAGTGTGGACCCACCTTCTCTTCTCCTCTCACACGCCACCCAAGCTCGAATCTCGGGCGGCAACAGTACTGTCTCTTGACTACTCTCCACCAGCAAAGGAAAAGACATCATCTAAAGCACAGAGAGACATATACATTATACAGTGGGGCAAAAAGACAACGTGGAAAGTGGGGTTCGATAAGATCATCTTTTTGGTTGCTAATTACCAGCGTAAATCTTAAGTTAACCATGATTAAGGTGGTTTAGGCGGTAGTGGTTTCTGGTCGGGTGGTCCTGTTTGCCAAGTACTCGTGCGGTACACATCAGTGAGCTTCACACGTTGCTTCTCTTTGTTCTTCTCTTTTCTTCGTAGACCCTTCTGCTTTATTAAGGATGTTAATTATGAACATGATAACGCAAACGAAAATACACAAATTAATAGAGAGGAGGTATGATTCAGGGAGATTATCCATTTGAGTCTTCTAACAGATTTTAAGATGGTTAGAAGCTTAAATAGTTATTAATTTAAAAATTTATAAAATTAGTTAGAATAAACATAAATTAACTTGAATATCCATATTAATAAAAAAACTACACAAATTAAAGACACAATTGCTATTAAAAAAACAAAAAGGTGTTGTTTTCACAAAATAATTGTAATTCATGCTCTTCGTGTCACTGAATAATTATCTTTTAAATGACCAGAAACTAACATTTTCAAGGTAGAATGTCAAAATCCTAAAATAAAAAGGAAACCGTAAAATAAAATTCAAGATTTAGATAAAAATCTAAAAGAAAAAACTTAAAATAATAAAATTAACACGAACAAGAATTTTCAAGCCTAATTTGAGGTTTTTTGGAGCTCGATTTGTCACAACAAGCTTACTTTTTTTATAGAATTGGGCTTATAGATTTATTTGGGTGAAATTTAAATATGATTCAAAGGTTAAATAAATCAATAGACAAATCTACCGAGCTTTATCGATTTACTAGTGCCAGATACATGTTTAAATATTTAAAACTATCATATTTTATTAATTCAGTAAAATGAAATGCTCGAGAGACATTTATGATGATAAGGCATTGATTACACTGCGTTTCATAAAAATTTTAAATTCTTTTTGTTAAAAAATAAATTTTTTATATATTTTGAATCGTTTAATACACTGATTTCAAAAATATTTTTTAAAAAATAAAAAAATATTATTTTAATACATTTCAATACGAAAATAACTTTAAAAAATAACCACAACTACACTTCTAAATAAATACATTCATGTAATTGAGCTTAAGGTTTACAAAAAGAATTTTGAAGCAATTTTGACTAGAGTCTTACTTTTGAAAGTGAAAGCAAGGGGAATAATTTTAGTATCCTGTATTTTTTTAGAGGATATTTGAAATATAATTATTTTTTAAAAATTATTTTTAATATTGATATATTAAAATAATAATAAAAAATAAAAAAATAGTTTATTACAAACAGCCTTTAATCAAACTAATTAAGTGGTTAGCATAGTAGGGAGCTTTACCTAATAATGGCATTAGGTTTCTGTGGAGAAACGTAGAAATAGCTTACAATTTACATCCCTTAATTAATAATAGAAGAAAAGATAAATATTCGCATGTTTTTTTATTAGGAAAGATAAATATTCCAAACAAATTTTGAATAAGAAAATAAACATCACGACAATGAGTATGCATTATTTGGAACTGTCAGGGGATAGGTAAACCCTTGACAGTCAAAGTTCTTCAAGAGCTCTTCAGAAAATATAGCCCATCGATCTTACCAGGGTTGAGAGCGTCAATTTGTATTTTTAAAAATTTTAATTTTAATTTTTATTAAAAATTAATTTTTTTATATATTTTGAATCGTTTTAATACATTAATTTTTAAAAAAAAATTAAAAAATTTAAAAAAATTATTTTAATACATAAAACAAGTATAACTACACTCTCAACTATATTTTTAATTTAGGTCTGGTGGCTTCCGCCGATGGTGGCTTGTTGTAATTCATACGTTGAACGAAATTCATGAATACATAGCAACAAAGGCAGCTTATACAGGGCGATGTGGTAGGCTGACGAGTTCTCGATCGGAGGCAAAATCTATTTTCGAGCAAAACTAAATATTGCATAAAAATTTGGAGTTGATGGTGTTGGACTGCGTAGAACTTCTTCCGAATATGTTTATGGACTGGATTGAAAGTCTCGGGTTCAAGTAGAAATTTATTTCATTTTGTTTTTGTGTTTAAAAAATATTTTTAAAAAATTTAATTTTTTTATTTTCTTACTTCAAATTAATATTTTTTGGTATTTTAAGATCATTTTAATGCACTAATATCAAAAATAATTTTTTAAAAATAAAAATATATATATTATTTTTATACATTTTCAAATGAAAAACACTTTAAAAAATAACTACAACTACACTTTCAAACACCCTCAAATTAAAAACATGCTCCTTACCAGACAAGTTGGGAACATGGTTAAATTAGGTATAGAAAATGTTATTTTAGATTTTTCTTTATTTTTCCTAAATATTTTTTAATTTTGGATTTTTTTTATTTCCCTCATTATTTTAGTGTTTTTTATTTATTTTCAAACTTAGGTCAATTTAATACATATTTAAAGAATTACAACTTATTTTCAAAGGGGTTTTATTTATCCACTTCCGAACTTTTATCTTCTTGTGTGAGAATAAGACCCCGTTTGTTTAGTGGAAAGTGAATTCCTGAAAATCATTTTCCAAACTTTCTTATATTTATTTGCCATTGAAAAAATTGATCAGTGGAAAACACTTTCTAGTTAAATGAAATTTTAGCTTGATTTCTTGGAAAGTGTTTTCTTTTTATTTTGGATGGAAAATACTTTTCAGAAGTTGTGAAAAATTTAGAAATATCATATTATTTGTTGATTATAACAAATTTGGTTTTCAAACTTTTTATTGTTATATATTTTGTTTTGATTTTTTTTTTCAATTTCACCATTTAGAATTTGATATAATTTGATTTTTATATTAACTTTAGTCCTTATTTTTTTACGATTGTTACTTGCTTTTCTCTTATTATTCTTTTAATTGAAATTTTTTATCTATCAAATTTGATCATCATTCTTTTGATTGTTACTTATTTTATTTGAAATAATTTATGAAATTATAATTATTTTAATTATAATTTCATCATTTTTTAATTTTTTTATTTGTTAGATTTGATTTATATTATTTTGATTGTTATTTATTTTATTTGAGATAATTTATGAAATTATTTTTTTTCAATTTTATTCTCATTCAAATTTTTAATTTATAAGATTTGTTTCTCATTATTTTAATAAACTTGAAAAACAACATTAATAAGTTATTTTCTAACTTATTTTTCATGACATAACTAAATACTAAAAAATATTTTTTAATTTATTTTTTATGATACTATCAAATATCAAAAAATAATTTATTTTTAAAAAAATTTATTTTTTAACCAACAAACAGGGTTAGAAATAGCTTTCAGGGATCTTCTCTCAATCCCTTCTTTCTGGGTTTTTCTCCAATCCTAATTTACCTATTTCAAGCAATATTAAAAACCCGATATTCTCATCTGTCAGAAGTCCCTCATCCATTGGACAGCTCCAGGCAACCTGAAAATTAATTGTGATGTTTCAATAAAAGGGTTTGCGTTGGCAGGGATTGAAATTGCATGTCGAAATAAGATTGGGAGTGTGGTTGATGGTCCAGAGATACAAAAATTTGAAAAACATAATTGCATAAATTTGTTTATATATATATAAATTATTTTAATACGATGATGTAAAAGATATTTTTTAAATAATAAAAAATATTATTTTAATATATTTCTAAATAAAAAATACATTCTAATTAACCTTACCGAAATGCAGTTTTTTGTCGGATGAATAGGAAGGCAAATCAAGCTGCGAATTGGCTAGCTAGAGCGTCTAGGCTCTCTCTTTGCCCAATGAATTGGATTTGTATTCACCTCCTTAGCCTCAAGCGGATTCCTGTATCTGATTTGTCTGATTAATATTATATGCTTTGGTGGTCAATAAAAAAAAAAAAAAAGCAAGACTTTGCATTCATCAACATCCATGCAAATTTAGGGTTATTTATGAGCATTTAAGTAGATATTCCTTGTATTTTGAGAGGGATGTCTAGAAATATCTCTTTTAAAGTATTTTTAATTTAAAAATATATTAAAATAATATTTTTTTGATTTTTAAAATTTTATTTTTGACATCAATATATTAAAACAATCAAATCAAGTTAATTATAAGTAATTAACTTGATTTTTTAACTATTTAATTAATCTGTTACATTAAAAAGATTAACTAATTTGTTTTGATAATCTATAGGGATTTAATTATAATTAACTCTACAATATTTTCATATTCTCTACAACCATAATAGTTATTGTTTGTGGTGTTTTTTTTTATTATTAACGTGGGTGTTTGAGCCAGTTTATGCGTACCTCGATTAATTTCACGAACCCCGAAGTTAATGACCATATAAGTCTCCAATAATCTCAAAAGAAATCAAACTCGTAATCATTAGAAAACAAACCCAAGAGATGGACCAGTTAACCTACTTCTCGGGTATTGTTTCTGGTTGGATGGTCGGTTGGGACCTGGGAGGCTTGGATTAGATAATGGGGTATAAATCTTCAACAAGTACAAAGAAATTGATGGTTAGAAGATGGAATCTTATTCAGCACAATGACGAACACAAATACACATTAACCAGAGACATGTTTCATGTGGTTAAGTTTGGAAAAATGGCATCACCCAAGCAAAACAAAGCACAGCTGAGGAAACATCATTTTCAGAGCAATTTCCTTCAGAAATATATTGACGCTATGTGTGAGAATGATTGGCCTGCCTTGTGTCATGTCAACCTCTTTCTGACGTGGATCACCATGATGGCAGAAAATTGCATGATTCATTTCCGGTGGACAACGAGCTGGTTCGGGATGCCATTTTCCTGCAATTTTTAGTTATCAGCAGCCTCCCGTAGCAAGTCAATTCTATGTTTTTTTTTTAAGAATAAAAAAAAAAGCAGCAGTCAATTTTATTCTGGCCACGGTAATTTTTAAGTATTTATTTAACATTTTAGTAGTTTTTATTACTATAATTTTAAAAAAATATGTTTAGTTAAAATTAATTTGAAATGTATTTTTATAAGTAAAATAAATAAAAACAAATTTCCATGAATGAAAAGTACAAGGTTTGAAATGTGATTATATATAAAATCTAGTGTAAAAAACATAAATTATTTGACTAAATAAATGGTTTGTTTTTTTACATTGTTGAACAAAAAACAAAATTTAACGTAATTCAAAATAAATAGTTATTAAAAGTGTTTTTGAAATTAAAATTGAACCTGTTTTTTATTAAAATTTAAAATAAATTTAATATTTTTAGATTATTTTGATATGTTAAAGTTTAAAATAATTTTTTAAAAATAAAAAAATATTATTTTAATATATTTTTAAGTTAAAAAAATTTTAAAAATTAATTTTTATTATACTTCTAAATACACGGTAATTACAAAAAGGGTGTTTGATATTATGGTTACGGGTGCTTTTCAATTAGCTTTTCGTGTCGAAATGCATGCCAATGATTTTTTTCATTTTTGAAAAATCATTTTTGACATCAGTATATTAAAACGATCTAAAAAGTATAAATCGCACTTAATTTTAACAAAAAAAAAATTTAAATTTTAATGAAACACAGTTACAAATACAATATCAAAAAATATATAAAAAAAAAAGGGGAAACCCTTGGGCCCGCGGTAGAGAAAAAGGCAGGATATTGAAATGGATAATGGATAGAAAAGAGAGAATGGAATTAGGCATTAGGCATTCGGCGTGGGGAAGTATGGAGGGAGGTTCGGAGGAATTTTTGGGGATTTGATGAGGAAGTGTGTGCGATTAGGGCAACTACTTTGAACCCACTAATAATTTTACCCACCGAAGGTCTTACTCTTACCTCTTTTTGCTCTCAAATTCAAAATGCTAAGCTATTAGGCTAAAAGAGCCTATGAGGGTATAAAGTACATATGCTCATTTTGGCACCTTTCATCATTATTTCGAATACTCATGCATTCCAATGGTTTCTTCCCATCTATTTCACCAACTCCTATCATCAAATAGTATAGCACGGTATTTTATGATCCGATCATGGGAAACCTTATCCATAATTGTTTGTTTTTGCTGTTCAGATTGTTTTTTTTTAATATTTTTTATTTAAAAAATATTAAATTAATTTTTTTAAAAAGTTTTTCAATCATTTTAATATATTAATATTAAAAAAATTAAATTAAAATTATGCATTGCATTACCAAGCATGCACTTAATCCCTAGAGTATCACATTAGAAAAAAAATTATCAGTTTGAGCCCGTTTAAGGACGCGGCAGTGTAACTGCGAATTTATCAAAATTAAAATTTTTTTGTTAAATTTTTATATATATATTTTGAGATTGTTTTGATGTTCTGATCTCAAAAATAATATTAAAAAAATAAAAAATATATATTATTTTGATATATTTCTAAACAAAAAACACTTTAAACCACAACCGCTACCACAATCCGGCCCTAATCCCTAATACTTGGACAATTTTAAACTGGGTCTTTCTATCCATTTATATTAGCAATTCTGGAAATTTTGTCAAAACCGTGCTGTTTTGTTGCATGAAAGACAGACGCAGGTTAAATGAAAAATATCAGCAGATCCCAACAGGAGGACCTGATAGCGAAATGCCTAAGAGTAAAGGGCCAAATTGATTAGATATTTGTTTTTTGTGACAATATTAAGAATTTGGTACTAATTTAGCGACAAAACTAAGGTTTCTTCTATGAAAATCTTAACGTTCTCGAATTTTAATCGCTGAAAACTAGTAAAAATTGAAGCATCTGTGGCTCGATGGAAACTGTCAAGATGCAATGTTGATGAAGCCTCCGAGAGTGTGAGCAGAGAGCAGTGGGAAGCTGCATATTTCTGTGGAGCAAGCCATGCCATAGCTTGCTTGCTTGCTGTTCCATCATAATTTTGCCCATAAAAGAAGGCTCAAGTCTAGAAGCCAATCCATAAAGGGCATGTATTCAAAGTACAACGATCAGACAGAGGTAGCAAAACCATGGGAACACGAGAAAAGTTGTTTTAAATTTAAATAAATCACACCGATTCTCTTTAACTTTTCTGCTTTGAATCGTATTTAGCTTTTGACTTGTGCGCAAACCTCACTTGATTATAAATTCCCTTTAATCATCGGTCTCCAAAAAGGTTTCTAGTCCTATTTTTTTATTTTATTTTAATTCTAGCTGGAGAAAAATATCCCCAAATTAAGCATATCATCTTTCTTTCTTCTTGTTGGGTTTGGGAGTGAAGTTTCTTTATTTTATTCTCCTAGTAGCAATAATTTGAAAGAGTAGTATGGGTTGTGTTTTGATGTATTTTTTTTTAATATATTAAAATAATATTTATATATTTATATATTAAAATAATTTAAAAAATAACAAAATAATAATTCACCACACCACAAAACATACTCTTCATGTAATTAGAAATCCACCACAAAAACCAAATATTCTTGAGATTTTGTTATCTCTTCTCTCTTTATTTTTATGCTAGCAGAAAAATCATAGCCAAGTTCTGAGAGGTATAATTTATTTGGTAAGATTTTAAATTTGTTTCTTATATATTATCAGTTTGAATATCGTAAATCTCATGATCACTAAAATTTATATAATTATTAATTTCAAGGTCTCAGAGAATTAATCAAGACTAGTCAAGGCATACATAAGTTAATTCAAACACTTATAATTACAAAAAAAAATATCCATGGTAAATTTCTCAATGAATCAATGGTAGCGGTCCTTCTCATCTCCCTTTCTTCTCTATTTCACATTGAATGAATTTAGATTTAGTTCCTTGTGGATCCATCTAATTTCGTTTTTTTTTTCCTGTTAATATTCTCTCTATCAGTATTGTAGCTTTATCTGTCTAATTGTTGGATTTTATGTCTTCTGAATAAGAATTTGATAATTACATCTTATGATCTAGAGAAAAAAATGATAGAGAGAAGAGATCTTTCATCAACAGTGCTCGATAATATAAGCCCGTTCCTCCATTGATTTATGACGAAGGAAGATTTTTTTTTCTAGACAGAAAGTATCCAAAGTTTCAATTTCAATGTAGCCATAGAAATGAGCCACGTCTGTGTGCTCTGCATTACATGTAAAAACAGATTCAAGTACAATCCTCTTAATGAATCCAAAATCTTCATCTTTTTTTCTCAGGATTTTATACTGTTTCGAGGAAAATCAAGTGTCTCAGAGATGAAATGATCATGTAGGTTGCTAGGGTGAAAAATCTTTTACCCCAGATGAGATTCTGTCTCTTCCTCTACAAGTTTCTGCATGAAGTGATGGATGAAGTACAAACAGCAAAAATAACCAAATTATTTGTCAAAAAGAAAAGGATTAAAGAATTATAGAAGAAAAGGCCAAATGGAACCGCAAAAAGTTGCAGCTAAAAGAGATTAATGTGCTCGATGAACATGAAAAAGAAGAAAGAACATCTATCTCATCGATCTTAATCGCATAAAATCTAGCCAAATTCTGCTCCAAGTTACCTGATGAAAGTTATTTTTTAGAGTGGTTTTTATTTATAAATATATTAAAATAATCTAAGGATATTAAAAAAAATGAAATAAAAAAATATTTGTTCTCAGAAATATTTTTAAAACAAAAAAAAGGTTATTTTAACATATTGTGTTTGTCTTTTAAGACTTTTTATGCCCCGTCCCCACCACAAAGACTAAGACCCAAAAAGAAATATGAAGGAATACAGCTCATGTAAGAGCAGAAATGTCACCGTTCACTCGGACAGTAAAACATGAAACAAAAGCTTTTTGATTTTAGAGAGTGGAGCTTTATGCTAAAACAACATGAAATTAATATGAACATCCAACTTTGGCCTTAAGGCTAGAAAATTGCATTTGTAATGCAACGAACAGCAGACCTTCATATTCATATAAATACCCAGTCCTCCGAGCAGGCTTTTCTCCAGCTCAAGGGACTCTCTCCTGCTCTTTAGTCTAAGCACTCGATCCAAAACTAGGCATCTTCATGGCCACCTTTTTGAACCATGTCCTCCATGGAAATTCCCAGGAAGTTCTGTGGCTAGCAGACGCTCTAATGCATGGTTACTGCCTCCAGGAAAACCAAGCCATGCCACACTCTCGTATTCTATACTACATGGATTGTTAGTACAATGTTTTTCTCATCAATAACTATCACGTGTCGACCTATCTCTTTAAAAAATGCTAATCATTCACGGCAATAACTCCCGAGCAACAACTTTTCTCATCAATAACACAGCAACTAATAACTTATATTTCCAAGTCATTTATAAAAAAAAAATTAATTATTCTCATCATTACTTTACTTTTAACTAGATAGATTTAAATAATTTAAATATTTAATTAAATACCTTTAATTACCAAATAATTATAAGTTCAAAAAATTAATTATTCTCCATCATTATTTTATTTTGCACAAGATAAATTTAAATGATTAAAGTGTTTAAGTAAATATCATTAAATATAAGTTTAGAGAGATTACAAACAGGAGGACACAAGTTCATAAAATAAAACACGTACTCCTTATTTTGATTGTAAAATTATTTTTCAAGAGAGTATGGAATAACCAAATTCAGTCATCTCGTCAACTTATTAAGTAGTGGCTAAGTCAATTCTGAGGAGTAGTTTAATTGGTCAGACTTTAGATTTACTCTTTAATGGTCACGAGTTTGAGTTCCTTCAGAGTTACTAGAGACTTACATGATTGTTAACTCTAGCACCCATGAAATTAGTCGAAGTACATAAAAATTGAATCGAACATCTACGTTAATCTAAAAAAATAATGGCTAAGTCCAACTACTTCATCAATTCATCAATTAGTGGTCAAATCTAGTCATCCTAGCTAGCTAATTAACTAGTCGATGAAAGATCAAGATCCAATTCAAAGCTTTCCTGATTTCATCATTGATAATTTTAAATCAATAAGAAATTAACACATACGTAGAAAGGATACACACACCATCATGGTTAGCCTATAACTGTCCCTTGCTCATGTTATCTCAACCAACATAATTATAAGAAGGCTTGATTTCCTTGACGTCAAACAAAGTGATTGCCAATTCTAAATGGAAATTGACTCCCCATGTGCTATCTATTAATTATGGATCGAGAAATTGGTAACCTAAACAGTAATTAGCAGAAGGGCATCATGGGACCCTTTTTTTTCTTTCTGATTTTTACAACTTTCAAACTTTAGTCAATAGACAGGATTAGCTAGTCTTCAAGCATTGAGTGATGGAACCAAGTAATTGGGTGTTCATCGAGTATACAAGTACTTATGAATATAATACTAGTTGATGATCCTTGTTTTTTTTTTTTTTTTTGGTGGTGAATATGTTTCTGCTTTTTAAATTGCATTAAATTAATGATTTTGATGTTATAATATTAAAAAAATATTTTTTTAAAAATATTAATTTAATATATTCTTCAATTAAAAAATATTCTTTAAAAATATCGTATACCACAAAACTAAGAGTATATTTGTTTTTGCGTATGAAAATAAATTTTTTTAAAAATAAATTTTTTTATTTGCTTCAATTTTTTTTTATGTTTTTAAATTATTTTGATTTACCGTGTTAAAAATAAATTTTAAAAAATAAATATTATTTTAATACATTTACAAATAAAAAAAATACTTCCAAAAATATCAATTATCATGATACCAAAATCTAAATGGTTTAGAGCTTGTTTGGCAGTGTGATTGTGGGTGCTTTTCAAATAATTTTTTGTGCTAAAATGCATGCCAATGATTTTTTTTTATTTTTTAAAAATTATTTTTGACATCAACACATCAAAACGATCCAAAACATACAAATTATATTAAATTTTAATAAAAAAAAATTTAAATTTTTTAAAAATATAAATTGAACCGCGTTCCCAAACACTCCTTAGCTACTGCTTTTTTGTTTTGTTTTGGCTAAGAAGAAAGAAAACAATAAGAGACAGTAGAAGGGCCCATCATAAAGTGGCAATATTAAATAGAACAGGACACCAACAGTGCAGTGCACTGCCAAAAATCAAAGTAACGACTGTGCAACACCGATTCCTCCTCTCTCATGGTTTCCCCTGAAATTAACTAGAAGCTAGACTTTTGTGTTAGAAATCCAGTTGACATTTATGACAATGAACAAAAGCATGAAAAATGGTCATGGGGTTTTGAATCCAAGATCAGCTATCATCATGAAACAGAGAGGGGAAAAAAATAAAAATCCGTACTGGTTCAGATCTGGAATAGAACTTCACAAGAAAAAGTTTGTGACAAGTCTAGTGTGAAAGCATCCCTGAAAAACATGGCCGATTTTGTTTCTAGTCCATTGGATTTTCTACTCTGCTTTTTTCTTACATCGAATGAACATTACAAGATGCATAGGTGCAATTATTGGAGGCATTATAGGTGTGTTTGGTTAATTAATAGATATTACGGGTTTTTGCATGAATCTCGTTATAATTATTTTTTTAAAATTTTAATTAAAAAAATTATAATTTATATCTTTTTTTTTCATCTACATCACACCTAAAACAACATGCATGTGCTGACTATTTAGCAAGCTAGCAGCGAAGGGTTCGAGATGCTTCAGGATTCAGTTTGTTTTTGTATTTTAAAATATTTTTTAGAAAAATAAATTTTTTTATTTATTTTAAATTATTTTTTAGGTATTTTTTAATAATTTTAATTTGTTGATATCAAAATTAATTTTTTTAAAAAATATATTATTTTAATACATTTCCAAATAAAAAACACTTTAAAAAATCAACAAAAATATACTCCAAAAGACCCTCTAAATCACCTTCTTCAAGCTTATCTTATGGGTATTTGTTTCTCCAAGCTAGCTAGTTTTTCTCTCCTTTTTCATTGTTTCAAAAAAATAAACCTAAAACCGCAAAACCACTGCAAAATCAAACACATACCACAAGTTTTGCACATCACTGGCACGGACCATGTTAGCCTAAATCAGCCTAGATGAAGAGGCGTGGGTGGCATCCGAGTGGCTAGGTTTTAGATTACCTCTTTGGGTAAATTTTAATGTGCGCAAGTCACTGATTGGATGTAGCTATTGGGCTACAACCTATAGGTCTCTTGATCCTAGACCCAACCCAGATGGATTTGGCCGCATCCTCTTTCAAGTTCCAAGCATTAAAGATGTAGCTAGCAATTATGGGACAATTTGAATATATAATTGTGAAATAGGAGATATTTTGAATGTCACTTCATTGCAAATTTCTGTTGCTGATAGATTCCCAGACTTTTGCATGCAGTGGTTGACATGAGCTTGGACTATGCGGTAGTAATAATTATTTTTAAATATATTAAAATAATTTTTTAAAAATTTATTTTTTATATCAACATATTAAAATAATTTAAAATCATAAAAAATTAATTTAATACCAATAGTGGCTGCAATGGCTTTAATTTTTTGCGAGAGTGAATACTGAAGAGTACATTGGGATTAATGAGATGTTATGGAGAACGGTGCAGTTGATTTTAAAAGTTTTTTGTTTTCCTAGAAAATGTATTTAAAATAATATTTTTATTTTAAATTTTTTAAAATTTATATTTCATATCAATAATTAAAAAACATAAAAAATAATTTAAAACTAAAAAAAATTAATTTTTTTTAAAAATATAGCAAAATAACAATGCCATGACCATCTAAATTTATCATTTTGTACAAGACTAGTACACATTCAAGTTCAATGAAGATTAATGTATTACATTGTCATTGAAAAAACAAATACAATAATTAAACTGTATTTTATCAAAAAAATATTTGTAAAATGTAAATATTCATACGCACATGTAAGGTAAAGTGGTTGAATTGTCAAATATTTAAACCCAATAAAATATATATTACTATACTTGGTCAGGTCGATTCAAAATCTAGTTAACCCTTCTCCTAACTCATTTTAGGTATAAAAAAATCAATTCAAAATCAATTTATTTTTACTATCTGGCAAGTTAATTGGTAAAAAAAAAAACCGACTCCTTTTAAAATAACATCGTTTATATACAGAGTAAATCCTGTTGATGTCCTATTTTATGCCTAACAAACTAGACCTACCCTTTTCTTTTCGGTCCAATTTTATATACTGTACTCGCACTGGCTCGAAGGAAAAAATATATGCATGAAAGCCATGGGCCTCTGAAGAGAGAGAAAATGGACACCATGAGTCACAAGCCACGTTCTGTTGGTCGACAGACTACTATGAACCGAGTGAATAACTGTAGAACACTCGGCCAAGTTACTTCGACATCTCAGCCCCCAGCAAGGCACGGAGAGGACTCGATGCACGAAGAGACCCCGTTTCCAGGGCTGCATTTCAGCAGAACTGGGCCCGGGGACTTTCCTGGGTCTCTTGACGACCCACCCACTCCGACTCACGATGCATGGATTTTCAGGACATTCTCCAGTGAATATAAACGTTTATGATGCTTTATATCCATCCGATGTGGGATACTGCATAGGGACGGAAGCCTTACTCTGTTCCCTTGCTTTGTTCCAGAGAGATAGAGAGAGAGAGAGTTTCCTTTTCCTTTTAAAGTTTAAACCTCTCTTCACTCGATCACTCTCTGACCCTAACCCACTCCCTCAACAGTACGATTCTCTCTTCTCTCTCTTTTCTCTGTATCTAACAATATGAACCGATTTTGATTTTCTTTTTTGATATTGTGGCATTGGCATCGAAATATTTTTTGAGAGAATTTGGAATTTATTAGGGTTTAAATACATTTATTTCTCTGGACAGATTGTGCGATTCTTCATTCCTTCTCTGTTTAATTTACTTTAGTAATTTTCTTTTTAAATTCATAAAAAATAATAATGTGTTTTTTTTAAGAGTTTGTGATTAAATTTGTGTGTGACTAACATGTAGTCTACCTTGTGTTCGATTTTATGCCTCACAAACCATTTCTTTTCTTCAATGCATAATGTCTTTTGCCTTGAGAAATGATTGATCACAAGCTTTGAATTGGACATGGAGAAGGCATGAAATTAATATTTTGTTCATTGTATTGGACATTTGTTTTTACTTTCTGGGAAACTTGGAGGGGTCTTTGAGGTTGACCATTAATGTTGTGATTGATGGTAGCAGGGAGGAAAGCACATGCATTTTTCGATGGAAAAAGGTGGGCGGGTGTCAAGTAACCTGGCGATTGACAATATGTATGCTAGAAATTTGAAGAAGAGTCAGCTTGGAGGTGTAATATTTGTTTGTACGAACAATACGATAAGAGAGTGCTTATCCAAACAACTCTTTGGTCAGTTCTCTGCATTTGTTTGATTACCTTGTTTGTTTTATAGTACCTCTTAGATGTTCTTATTACTATTTGGTAAGATCATGCTTTAGTAATGTAACTGGTAATGAATTCATGCATGTCGAATTCACTATGTTATGAAATATTTTTTAATGCGAGGATTCTGGTGTTTATCTTGGCCCCTGTGCTCATAAATACTGAAGCATCGGAGGAGAACAATGAGCATTTTTATAAAATATAATATTTGTTGAGAAGCATGTTAAAGGGTGGTAGATTATTAGGCTCACATTTGTATCCCAGGAATCATAAAATTTTTCTTTCACTTTGAACAGGTTTACCGGGTCAGCATTTTTCTTATGTAAAGAATATTGATCCCGGCCTGCCTCTCTTCCTATTCAACTATAGTGACAGGAAACTTTATGGGATATATGAGGCTGCTAGCTCTGGCCAAATGAACATAAACCCGTATGGCTGGACCAGTGATGGTGCACAAAGAACACCATATCCTTCCCAGGTATTAAATGAAGGTTTGTCTTAAATACTCAGATTTTTTTAGTCATTAAGGTTATATGGAGAAGACTTTGCATTATAATCAAGAATACTGTTCTTCTGAAATTATGGTTTGGTCAACAAGGTTCAAATTCACGTGCGGCTGCAATGTCAACCACTGTGTGAAGAACAGTTTAAACCGATTATTGCAGATAACTACTACAATCATAATCATTTCTGGTTTGAGCTTGACCATGTTCAAACCAGTAAGCTGATGTCCTTATTAGCATCTTTAGCTGTTTCCCCTGGCACCTGTGTACTGACACAGAAGATAGAGAAGTGGAGAAACATGTTCCAACCTGGTCCCTTATCTAAATCAAGAGAGGAAGATGAAGGATACAACTTGCCTGCTTCAGAAATTGACCACACTGATAATTCAAGTAAGAAATCAGATTCTACACACATTGCTTCTTCAGATGTAGATAATCAACCAGTGAAAGATCAGTTGGGTGTGACAGCAGTGGAACAAGAAGAGAAAGAGCTAATATTCAAGAAGCTGCAAGAATTGGCTCTCAGATCTGAACCTCAAGCCTCTTCTTTGAGGGATGGCACAGAAGATTCTCCTCCTTTACATGATATGCACTTGGAGGAGAAGGCTTCTGCAGAGGAGCAGATGGGTTCAGAGGAAAAGAATGATGTCAATTCTTGTACCTTTTGTCAATCTACCATTGCTCAGGTGGAGTTTGTTATTTATTCATCTTAATCGTGTCATGGATGACAACATTTTATTCAATGATATTCATTTCTCTCTCTTGCTGTTTTTGTTCTGTCTATATTTGTAGTTGGCTAAAGGGATGGAAGAGCTTAAGGCTTTTAGAACAGAACAAACTCTGAAGATGGGTTATTTAGAACAGAAGCTGGTAATGTTTAAGTGCCTCAAGACTTCTGTTTTTGTAGTTGCTATGTTCTAGATGTTGAAATGCCTTTTTTTATTTAACTTCAGGCAGATTGAAGTTTGCCATGCCAATTGGTAAGTAATTGGACATCCTGTGGGATTGAACTGGCTACAATATTTTTGTTGAGTGATTGAAGGGACTGGTCTTTAACTGGTAATGGCCTTTGTTATTTGTAGGAACAAAATTTACTTTGCAATTCGGTAACTGTTGTATATAACTATATTAGGTGGATTGATGTTTGGCAATGAATTCTAGGGAAAAAAAGGTTGATATGAAATTGAATATTTCCATAGAGGCTAAACTAGAAAAGCTGAAATTAGAGGCAATTTGGTATTGTTGGTTAGGGAAAAAGAGACCCACTGCAATCGATTACATGCACCTAAATAACTATTTGTAGATTAAAAAAAAATTTGTATAAGAGTAGATTAGAAATTGGATACATAATTTTATTCTAGTTTCCTGGAGGAAGGCTTCAGCTTGGCAGATGATATACCCAAGACAATCTCCATGTACTGTTGCTCTATAATTAGAGTCCTTAAACTGATCAAAGATTTGAACATGTGGCATGTTTGTCTCATTTCTACTTTACTTTATGGAATTCATCATAGATTTGCATCTGTTTCTGCGATGTTAAATATTCAAATTTAGGTCTCTATGATATTTTCCCCAGCCATAAACTCTGCATCTCATCCTTAGAAAATCTGCTTAGCTTATGGCACAATGTTCATGGATACCAGTCCATGCTTGTATTTGTCCCTTTACATTTATATGCTGTGTATTTTTTATGAATGGCTTTCTGGATGGCATTTCAGGTTGAGGCTGAAGAACAAATTCAACAGCTGAAAGATCGGTGTATGATGTTGGAATCCATGTCTAATCCATCCAAGGCAGACATTGATGAAACAGTCAATAATTTGTTTGACGAGGAGCAATTGGATCCTACTGATGCCATCCATCTGATGGGGGGATATGATGGTGAATCGTGGTTGTCGACTTTCAGTTTATATTTTCCCTCTCAAGATGTAGTGAAATCTTTGAGGCCAATGAGCTCTGTTCGGTCATATGCTTCAGTTGTACAGTTTCATGAAGAGCTTTATGTATTTGGTGGTGGGAATGGCCAGTTGTGGTATGACACGGGTATGAGCTCTGTTACTGTTTCTTAATTTTTGTTTTTTACTAAAACTTGTTTATTTCTTAACATTTTTTTTTCATGTCATATGAAGTTGAATCATACAATCCAGCAAATGATCAATGGACCCCTCGCCCATCGTTGACCAGGAAGAAAGGGAGTTTGGCTGGGGCTACTTTAAATGACAAAATATTTGCCATGGGTGGTGGAAATGGGGTTGAATGCTTTGCAGATGTTGAAATGCTTGTTTTAGATATTGGAAAGTGGATCCCAACAAGGTCGCTGCTACAGAAGGTAGAAGTCACTGCTTGTCTTGCTTTATATTTTCCATTGGTGGATCTTCTTGGATTGATTTGAAGTTCCAAAGGTTTTAGAACTTGGCAGTTATACCCTTAGTCAAGGATGAAGTTTGTGATAGCAGGTTCATTTGCTTGTGATTTCCCATGTGCCTCTTACATAGTCGTATTTAGTTTTTCTTTTTTTGGCTTTTCCTTTCAAGTCTGCTTTTCATGACCTCGAGTAACTCTTTCATTGGATTTGATATGTTTGGATAACCTGATTAAAGGCTGTTCTACTGTTTCCTTGTTTTGTTCCAGCGATTTGCTCTTGCAGCTGTGGAACTCAATGGTGTACTTTATGCAACTGGTGGATTTGATGGGAGTGATTATTCAAAGTATTGTAACATGCCATTCCTTTTTGTTTCATCACTAGTCTTAGGTTCTATGCTAGCAACTTCGCTCAAATTTATGAAGCATGTAATACTTGCATGAATACCTGCAAACACACATGCAAGCGAGCACATTTATGTGCATAAATGATTGAGATGAGATTGAGGATATGGGAGTTGAGGATGTCTGCTGTTTCTGACAATAGTTTCCCGAGTTAATACTCACATAGAGGTGGAGCCTGCTTGAAGTTTAATTTTTTTGCTTTGTAGTTCCTTTTCAACTAGATAATCTTGCCTCAGGAGCCAGGAGCCAGGAGCCTGTAGTTTACAGATTTTTTACTCTGTCTTGAAGGGAAAATTTGGGTGTTTAATCTGCTAGGAACATTTTGGAAATAGGCCCTTCACATAAAAAAATCCGTTATAATGGCTGACTACCTTTTATTCTTTCAGGACTGCTGAAAGATTTGATCCCAGAGAACATTCTTGGAGCAGAATTGCAAGCATGAATGCAAAGAGGGGCTGCCATTCATTGGTTGTTTTGAATGAAAAACTGTAAGTTTTCATTTCTTACTATGTTAAAGGCAGCAGTTTGTGTAATATATTAATGAGCTTGCAAATAGTAGTCCTACCCAAATTAAAAATTTGGTGTTTAAATATATTGAGTTTCACCATCCCAGCAGAGAAGTAATCCTCCTTAATTAGGCCGCAGAGAAGAGACCCAAATTTTCGATAATTAGAGATGTAAAATAATGGTTGCACCATTCCAGCTGCTTTTAGGCAGCTATTTTCTCATTGGTTTGAATTATGCTACTTGATGAATTTCACCATCTGTGGTTTTTTAGTATCTGCTTCAGGATGCATGCATGCTGTTAATTATGGAAAATTCCCTTTTTAGATATGCTTTGGGTGGTTATGATGGAAGCACAATGGTTTCAAGCACAGAAATATTTGATCCTCGTCTTGACTCGTGGATCCCTGGGGAACCCATGAACAAGCCTAGAGGCTATGCCGCCGCTGCCGCCATTAAGGAATCGATATATGTTGTTGGAGGGCTGGAATCTGATGAGAACATTATAGATACCGTATGCTACCTTCTGCAAATATCTCCACGTTACCTTCCACATTACTTTTGTCTTTTCACATATTTATTTTAACCCCCTACGAAATGGCAGGTTGAACATTTCAAGCAGGGTCAGGGATGGCAAGAAAAGAAGTCCAGGGCCATCAAGAAAAGATGCTTTTTGTCTGCTATTGCTTTGTAAATCATGGAAATGGTTGATAATCTTTTTGAGAGTTAAGAAATTGGTATGATGATTGGCCATTAGAAGCCAAAAGTGTTTTGTTTTTTTTAGATCAGGACGTGGGATGCAAGCAACAGGCAATATAGAATTTGTTCAAGTATGTAAAAAACAGTAATCCCGTCATCAAATAGATCATCAAGGGAAATACCACGAACAATGGCAGTTGTCTTGGTCACTATCTGAACTTTGTGTGCTTGATCTTGAATTCTGTTCGCAAAGATGGGATCGTGACTGCAGTTCTCCTTTCATCAGTTTGTTGATATGATCCTTCAATCTTCTTTTCGTGCTAGATGTTAGAATTGAATTAGAAGGGAATCTCTCTCTCTCTCTCTCGCTCTCTCTCTAATAATCATATTTTTTTCATTACGGAAGAAGAATGAAATCATAGAAAAGGGAAAATGGACTGGGGAAATGATCTTAACGTTTGTTTGTAATTTTATGGCTATGGCTCGTTTGGTAAACCTATGAATGAGAGAGGTCCATGCAAAGCTCAAGAAATGGAGCCTCTTCGGCTTTTGCATGTGTAAGCATGTAAATAAATTAAGAAACAAGCTTTGAACTGCATCAAATACGTTTCTGATATCCAAAACATTTCTTTTTGTAAATATAATTTGTGGGCTCAAAAGGAGGGGATAGGAACATAGTTTTAGCGTCTAGACTGCCATCGACATCAACTCCTTTCGGCCTTTTCTTGTTTTGCATGCGACTATTGTATAAAACACAGGTTTCCATTTCTGGAGGGGTCCCAATCCAAAAGGGGCTAGACTCTCCTGAACAAGTTGAAGGGACTGAACAAGACATATGAAGTCTGAACATGCTGGGGTTGTATCTTAAAATGCCCATCGTGATACCTGCTCATTAATTTAATTTTTCAAAGGTTTGAATCAACTTGGTTAACCTGATATGCCACATAAATTTTACCACACTAACTAATTGCAACCCTATTTTTTTCCTGTGTAAACCTCGGTCAAGGTTATGGGTTAACCCATTAGACCGGACCGAGTTTTACACCCATGCATTTAACAATGATTCTTGAATTGAAACAGTGGTGAACCTCTGATTAAACAGGACAGGTCCATGGATTTGACCAGCCCAGGCTTAAGAGAATCTTTCAGGTCCATGTAGTGGTGAAGGATAATGAGAGAAGGTCAAAAGGCTCGTCAAGGAACACAAAAAGGGTGCAAGAATTTTATTTTTTTTAACAATGCCAACAACAATCCATGCTGCAAGTGAGATTAATGTTCCTGATCATTTCCTCCATTTTGACCTCACCATTGGCTGCTCAATGGTTATGGTTAGTTTCCTCATCTGCGAGGACATGGAAAATCTGCCTACTATGATTCAAACTCGCATCATTTTACGGGCTAACACAGCCACAAACATAAGATGTATATGATTGTATCCTTAACAAGGTACACTACTACATGATTTTGATTTTCAACCGTGGAATCAGTATCCAATTATCTCATTTGGTGATAATGTAATTCAACCCACTTTTTAAAGTTTTTTTCTAAGGTGTTTTCAACATAAAAAACATTAAATTAATATCTTACAGGTGTTTTCAATGATTTTGATATTCTAATATTAAAAATAAATAAATAAAAAATTATATAAAAGAATTATTTCAATACATTTTTAATTAAAAAAAAAACCCATAACACCATATTACCAAATACATAAATCTAATAAGAAACTAGAAACGTGATTTCAAGAATTTGACATTAAGACCAACAAGACCCATCATTACAAACTGCAATTGTTCATACATTAAAGACCAATGAAGGTTCATTAACATCAGCATAGCAGATGTTACCGCTGTATTAACATCAAAACCAACAAATTTCAAGAAAATACACAGAACGAACATAAAAATCAATTGTAAATCTGCAACGCTATCACCAGAGGAATTCAGGCACCGAATTAACTTAATTTTGTGGGGCTCTTGGTTCTTGTTGATACTTAAAATTAAATCTATCTGGAGCCTACTGTATTTAATCGACCTCTGAGTTCCAATTTCAAGGACCTGTCAAATGATTCAAACTTTAAGAAGTTAGAGAGGCACATGCGATTAGGAGCTAAAAATGTAACAATTGCTTTCAACATTAGTACATGGCTGGTTCCTTTCTTTAGCTGTAGAACTCATTTACAAAAGTATGTGTACAGAATAAGCATAATTTCAAAAAACAAAATGGTTATAACAAGACAGAATATATACCTTTGAAAAAAGAAATTCAGAATTTTGAGGGCCTGAAAGCATACCATTAAGAATAGGAGTACTATCAGCAATATCCAGAATCTTTCAGGGTTTACAGCATACCTCTTACATCCATGAAAAGACCTTCAACAACTTTATCCCAAGTAACGCAACCTAGAAAACTAATTAAGGAAACAGCAATAAAGACAGAAAGGCTTAAGGTTTAAAATTGTCCAACACATAACTTTCACAAGTGTCCAACACATAACTTTCATAAGCCAACCCAGCATTGGACATCAGCAGGCACCAGCGCATGATCCACAGGGAAAAGCATCCACTTCTGTAATTTTACACGCATAGTTTTGAAAGTGTAGCAGTGGTCAGAGCTTTTACAAATCAACCAAGGGGGGAAGATTGACATCAAGATAATCTGATGTGAAGAAAAACGAGGTTCTCCACACTATCCTTGTTCATGCATACTTATCACAAGAATATCTAGACCATTTTCCCATATATAAGAGTCAGGTTCGTACCATCACAATGATTATGAGATAAAAACAAGGTCTATGATCAACTGATGAATCCAGCTTCCAGCAAACAGAGGACACATGCAATGAGGATCTGTGACACGAAATATCAAAAAGCCATTCAGTCCCTCCGAACCAAACACAAATGAACTTCTTTTTCCTGGCAAAGATAAACCAATTTGCGTTTTGGACCTCCACAGTGTTTCACTAAGTGACAATCCTCAAGAGCACATTCCATGCCTATTCTAATCCATGATGAGAATGAACAAGCTTTTGGAGTTCTGTAAAAGGGGGCCATAAATGTAAATTTCTTGACCTCATTGCAGCCTCCTAATATGTTCGAATCTAAGAAGACAAATTGAGTTGACTCCTGACTCATTCTTATCGTAAGCCACAACCTATTCTCACTACTGACATTGTATAAAGTAATATCCAGAGGTATAGCCACAGGTAGTCCAGAGACAAAAGGAAGAGGATTTTCAGAATCATTACCAGGAACATCCAGTTCTGCATTTATATGCCTTACTCTTGAGCATAAACTAAACTGCTTAAGGGTGAAGAAATCAACTAAGTTTGTAATCAGGAAGAGACTGCATGAGATACCAGCTTTAGAAGACTCAATCTCATGCACTGTTTTCTTAGCGTCCATTAAAATATTGGATGGTTCAATGGGTCCTTTATTATTGAGAATCTCTATATGTGAAATTATAGCAGACAATTTTTTCATTGTAGTAGGAGAGCAGCAGATTTCAACTTTGGATAACCTTAACATACAGGCCACAACTATAAGCTCCAACACATACAACTCCTCTTCCTTGGAAAACCCTATATATCTATACCTCAGTTCTCTGAGCCTCACGTCTAGTTTCCCAAATAGATATTCCAGTCCTCCTGTTTCATCGGACCTTATCTTCCATACAACGTGCTCCCATATCTTAGCAAACAGTTTCATTACCTGGAGGTATTGCATCGTAAATGCTAATATACCAGCAGATTCAAGAGATGCAGAGGTTAACATTGCCAATTCTCTCTTGCAATCCCTGCACGAGCAAAAAATTAGTATAAAACATTACAGGGGCATTAAATACAGCAAGGAAAATTTACATATAATTAAAGTACAACCTCAGAGCTCTCACTGCTACATTGGTGCACCTTGATTGTACCAAAAGCCAGGCATCTCTGACCCTTGCAAGGATAAGGTTCACAGATTTCATTACTTCGTCAAGCTCGTCTGCCTGGCATTCTACAATTGAAGTTGCTAAATCCTCTAATTCACATGATATCACAGGCTGAACTTTGGAAGTTTCATTGCCAGTTTGTAGCATGGGCACCCCAACGGGACAATTGACATCCTTTCTGCTATGAGTTAAAACAGCATCATCAACAACTGGCAATAATGACGGCTCCTCCACTTCTGTGCCACGAGTGGAGGATCTACTGCACTGAGACAAATATGCCAAAAGTGTATCTTGGTCTACAACTTCTCTCAAAGCAGAAGAGATCCTCCCTAGCAAGGTTACTGCATAAGAAAATAATCTAGGTGGAATATTTTGACCATTCTGATTTTGTGAGAGTGGAGCTGAGATGGCAAGTACAAGAAACGCAGCTACTCTTGCACTATCCAAGACCAATTTTCCCTCCAAAACTGGCTCTATCTGGATTCAAAGAAAGTGCACAATAAAACTCTATAAAGCAGATACTAGTATGAAAACATAATAATGTACAGTAGTATCCATTGATGAAAACAAAATGATTTTAGATATTGGATAATTATTAACAGAGATACAAGGGGAAGAAGAAGAAGAAAACGAGTCAACTCAACTAAGGATTCTTCTTCTTCTTCTTCTTCTTCTATTTAAAGTTGAAAGTGGTCATAAGTGTTGCATTGACAACAAAACAAAGAGAAAAATAGGCATTGCCATGAACATGAAAAAAAATAAACCATGGGTTATGGAAAAAAAAAAAACCTATATACCATATAAATTCAATTATGGGGACTGATAAGTGCGTGATCAAGAATTGTAGTCCAATTAATCATGCTAACCTCTTGAGAAACTTCCTTGATAACATGAGCAGCAAAGTTCCCATGGCTTCGACCCATAAAAAACAAAACAGAGAAGACATCAGCTTCATCCTAGAAGAAAGGAAATTTCCAACACGTTAAATTAAAGAAACAGATCAAGAATCACATTTTCATATTCAGAGATGCATAAGATTTTTTTTCTTTTAAGGACATCTCGCAAGATTGCTTGTTTCTTTCTTTCCCCCGTAAACTCTTGTGGTTGGAAGGGATGGAGGTAGGGAGAATTGTAACAAACAGAAAAGTATAGTGAGGAATAGCTAACCTTTGTATATCTCTCCAAATTCTGAAGGAGGCCATGAATAGATGATCTAAATAATTTAAAATCGGACAGCTTCACCAATTTAAAAATTTTTCTTGCAATTGATCTTATTAGATCACAGTTATCAAGTAGAGAGCCCAGAAACTGCAAAATCAAGCAACAATTGCATTATAGGCAGCCACACTTGTGATTAAAAAAATTCTGTGCAAGTCATAGCATTCAAATATATATAATTGGTTTAAAAAATAAACCAAAAAAAATATAAAGTGAAACATAGTGTGATATAGGAGAAAAAAAAAATAAAAGGAGCCAATCCCAAAGCTAATGATTTGTGTGTAATACATTCATACATGCATGCACATATATGTAAACAAGCTAACACCCATGTGCGTGCTGTGGGAGGAGGGTGAATCATGGGCATGCTGTGTGAGAGAGAGATATAAAGGAGTTTTTTGGGAGCATCTACAAAAGAAATGTCACAAATGAACATTTAAACAGCCAGTATCACCATGTCACAAGAAAGACTTCTTATCCTCATCAAAGTGGACTGAAGGTGTTGAGCATCTAAATATTCTACCAAATGCAATATTTATTCGGGATTTGTAAAGAAGGATTGGAAAACTTACCATGTGCATGTGTATCTCTTGCACATGCAGACACTCAAAGGTTGCCATGTGATGCAGTGTTTCTAAAGCTTCTAACCTTACAGCCATTGAATCATCATTCAACATGTCCATCAACAAGCTTAAGGACCGACGAGCAAACTCAGCATAGAGGATAGTGTGAATGCGCAAAGAGTTACAAGCAGATTTTCGCACCTTCAAGCAAGCACAGAGTGTCATAATCATAGTCGTCAGGTATTTGGGAAACACATCTTGGGCTGCTGACATTAAATATGAAATAAAAAAGGGGGTCCATTATGTAAACTCCACAGTATTTTTAAATCCCAACCATCTTCTATACCTATACATGCATGAATAGAGAGAACATATGAAGGATCCAATCAGTTTTAAAAGTATATCGCTTTGGCAAGGACAATTGTTGTGAACCATAAATAATAACTATTCGATCCAGAAAAAGAAAAAGAAAAGAAAAGGGCATTACTCTCTCAAAGATATATCATATTATGCACAACTATAAGATTCAGTGCAACAAAATGTTCCACCCAAGTTACCTCATGGAATTCATCCTCAAGCCCATGCACAAAAGCTCCAGCATAACTAGACGCCAAAATCTCAAACCTTTCTGCTGTACACTGACCATGAGAGTTCTTCTCTTTCATGATTGCTAGGACTTTTTTTGATATAGTTTGCAATAAAATGTCCTCAGACACCAACTTTATCTTGCCAAGAGCATTAAAAGCTTCCACCCTGACCTCTACACTCATATCTCTTACCATAGAACAGAGCTGCGAACACATTCATAATATATTTAAGAGTGGAAAAAAATTTACTATTAATTATTCATAGACACAAATAGATGCCTTTGCAGTCAAAACAGGCACCGGGAGTATTCACATATATGAAAAAAGTAGTTTACACCCTAACAAGAAATAAAAATTGTTAGTGTAAATTACATTAAACTCTTAAATTAAGCTCAGGTTTCCATGTCGTATCCTGTATTTTCATAACATCTATTTCAGCAGCATTAAAATCTGCTATCATATAGGTGATTATTTTAACCCCACATTGTACATTTGTTTAAAATTCTGTCTTTTCACTGAAAATTTCATTAGACCCTGCATTCAAATAAACCCAACAAAGCAATTAAACCAAAAATTCTGTACAGGTTGTACGAGCAACCATCAACTTCCCAAAAATCCTCAGAAGAAAAAACAGGCAGCACAACAATGTAAGGTGGAAGAAAAAACCTGCACAAATACTTGATTTGACCAATCTATTTTATCATTCTCTTCCTTTGCTGCTATAAGCATTTGCCCCCATTCACTTACCTGCATTCACAGCAGTAAATTTTATTTTCGAATATTCACAACAATAAATTAGTTAAATCTTAAGTCATTTTATTTTTACCATGCTTTAATTAAACATGGTAAATAAAAAAAAAAAAATTAAAGGATCGGTTTTCTTTTTTACCACGCGGATTGCAGCAGAGCGTACTGAATGCTCATTATCTTGTAGAAGCTCAACAGCACGGAAATAACAACCTTCAATCACACTGATATCTTCAAAAATATTGCCACTTTTGCACAACCCTAGCAATCCATCCAAAGAAGCCTTTCTCACATATGGGTAAGGATCTTCCGTAAACCCTAAAAACACAGTAAACAGCACGTGCATCCCTATGCCTAACCTCTCTCCATTTCTGAGCAGCCGCAATCGAGCGGAAGTTGAAGTGGCAGCAAAACACAGGGACATATATAACTGATCATCGATTTTGTTGTGATCGGAATTGGCAATCGAAGCGAGTGAAGTGAGTGACTCGGTGGCAATTTGAATTGACTCTGTAAAGAGGAGTGAGCTATAGTGGATTGAGTTGAGGATTTGAGAGGAGAGGTGAGTGCGGTGTGAAGCAAGGTCAGTGAGGAGTTTGAGGATGTGGTGGTGAGTTGTGAGTGAATTGGTGCGGAGTTGGAGAGAGCGAGTTAGGGTTTCGAGGATTGAATAGATTGTGGAATCAGAGGTGTTAGGGTTGATTATTAGAGAGCGAAGAGAAGCTAGGGCTTGTAGAGAGAGAGGATTATTGTTGTCATTGAGAGATTGCAGGCATGTGTGAAGCAACTGATGCTCCATTGAAGAGCAGCGAGCGTGGTTCTTTTGGACTGGGGGAGCAGAAGATGAAGAGAGATGAAAGCACACTGTTTTGTTGTGTGATTCAAATTTGTGTATAGAGGCAATAAGTTGACAGTAAAATCCGGAATAGCACCTTGCAAGATACAATTTATGAGATTTCTACCCTGTCAAAGAGAATTTCAAATTTAAAAAAAAAAGAAAAAAAAAAGAGGAAACATCAGCACTTTTTTATGTATATTTATGCAACAAAAGTTTGTCATTTGATTCGTGTTTATATAAACACAAAAACAAAGCCCTTAAGCATCCCAATCACATGAGTAAAACATGACTTCATGAATATGAATAATAAGTTATTTTTTAAATTATAAATCCAAGAGTAAATCTTCAGAAAGCCTGCAGAGATTGCTTCACGTGTTCTCAATCAAGGGAAACATTGCGTATGGATCACAAAAATAAGTAGAGACAGTAGAACAACCAACATGGCTGCAATCATGGGAAACATTGTGTATGGATCGCAAAAAACACACACCAATTGCTACAGAAACACAAAGGGTACTAGAGAGTCATCAACACGCCGGGAAAGGGTTCTAAATTCAGTTCTTAGTGTTGCACCAAACAATAATGTACAAATTGATGTTGCCATGGACAATGGAAAGAACTTAACCATCCCAGTCACGAAACTTCTTTAGTACATAAGAAGAGATGTTTCTAATAAAAAGTTCTAAGTTTCCCTACCATCAACTCTACTAGCCTGTAGTTGAAAGACTGCTTACTTACAAGCCCCACCAAACAAAAACCATGAATCTGATTGTGTTTCTACTTCAATAAAAATGATCTGGGAAATTGTTAGAGGGTTGCTGGGCTGAAACTAAGCAATGGCATGACAAGATTGAAGCAACCAATATATAAGCAAGTTGTAAGACTTTTGTGGCGGAGATGGATTATAAGTTGATAACCCAACGATAAGTTTTTTGTTTTTAATATAGAAAAAAATAATAAACATCAAGTTTAAAAGTGTAATCGTCGAGTAGTAGAAGAGAAGAGAGTTGAGTAGAGTACCTCCAGCAAAAGCTAGTGATTGTGCCTCGCTGCCAAATGAAAGCCGCCGCCACACCGCCGACCAGCCAAGTCCGGCCACTAAACCACCCAGCCCGAAAACCCTAACACCAAGCCCAGCCACTAAACCACCCGAACACCATGGCCTAGACCACCATCACCTCGTAGCTCAAGTACCCAACCCAAACAGCTCCAACACAGAACCACCACAGCAGCAGTCGTGAAACAGCCTCTATGGATGCTTTGACAGACACCCATCGTATAGAATTATAATGATAGATCCTTAACCCAAAAGCATAAGTATGTTTTAGTCCCTATAGTTTATAATTTCAGAAACAAGTGCTTAAAGACCAAAAGCATAAGTATAGTTTAGTCCCTATATCCTATAGTATCACAAACAAGTGCATAAATAGACACCGATCGAGTAGATTCCTTAAACCAAAACGCATAAGTATATTTTAGTCCCCAAAGTTTTTAGTTTCATAAACAAGTTCTTAAATAGACAAAAAAGTAAAAAGGTAATAAAAAACTAATATTCTTATTTCCAATTTTCCTTTCCAACCTTTAAGAAATTACATAAATAAATTATAAGGACAGCATATATGAAGGAAATGTACATTGACCAAAAACATGATTGAGAGGCTTGAATGTTGCAAGGGATAAGCAAGATCAACAAGGAGGTAATTTTTCAAATTTGAATTTTGAGTGAGGGATTTATTTTTCCTCATGAATTAGAATAATGTACAATGTATAATCTTAAAACTGTTTGAAAAAAATATTTAGTTTTGATTGATGCATAGTTTAGTTATATGATATTTTTAATTTTTAAACCAAAAAAATTAAAAATTGTTATAAATAAACAGTATTTAATTTAATATTTTTTATCCACTTAGTGTCACCTATTCATAAATAAACAGAAATTTTTTTTAATGAAATAATAATTTTTTTAATGTCATAGTTGGAAACATGATAATTAAATATCATTAAATATCGTGATTTTTAACCATGATATTTAATTCAGTCATGATTAAAACCGTGATATAATTTTAATTGATATCATGATTTTCAATAGCAATATTTATTCACTTTTTGTTATATAATCTAGGAAGGATAATCTTGTATTTTGTAAATATTAAAACATTTGTATAATTGATGTTTAAACTTAAATAGATGAATTTAACTATATAATTCATATAACTATGTTCCATGAATGCGTGTTTATGTCATTCATCCTTCTATAATGATATTTGTTGTTCAATGTATGTTATAGATATTGTGGTTGAGATAATGATGATGTTTGTGGGATTGAGACCCATGATTATTGGGCTGTGATTGAGTTATGAGATATTGGGCATTAGAAATGTAAACAGATTATATATCGATAACTTGGAACCTTCCGATATAAAGAAGACTCAACTGAAATTTTGGTAGACATTTATGTGAAAACTGTATGAAAAAAATTACCATGTTTTTCTTTTTGATATTAAATTGCTATTTTATCCAGGTTATGAGGATAAATTTAGGAATGTTATATTATTGTTGTTGTTGTCTTTGTTATTACTAGTGTTGTTATTATTATTGTTGTTGTTGTTGTTATTTTTATTATTAGTAGTATGATTATTATATTTATTATTTTATTGTTAGTATGATGATTATTATTCTCATTATTATTAGTAGTAGTATGATTATACTTATAATAATAATAATTATTATTATTGTTATTAGTAGTAGTATTATTGTTATTTTTATTTTTATTATTAGTATTGGTATGATGATTCTTATTCTTATTCTTAATAGTTTTATTACTATTACTATTATTATTATTATTAATATTATTATGTTGTTGTTGTTGTTGTTATGATTATTGAAGTAAATATAAGTCAGACATGAATTGCAGACTCAAGCATCTTGGGTCTAGGATGTTGCTAGACCCCACTAAATTTTGAGCCAGACACGGTTGTCAGACTCAATGTGCTTGGGTTTGGCAATTGTGCCTGACACAAAATTAGTTTGGTCTAGTAATATGTCTGATCCAAGTTGTTATTGTTTTTATTAGTATGATTATTATTATTGTTATTATTTTTTTATTATTAGTATTATTAGTATTCTTCTTATTATTGTTATTGTTGTTGTTATTATGATTATTGAAGTAAACTTGGGTTAGACATGAATTGCAGACCCAATAAAACTTTGAGTTTGGCAACCGTACATGACTCAAAATTAGTTAGGTCTGGTAACACGTTTAACCCAAGTTGTTGTTGTTGTTGTTGCTGTTGTTGTTATTTTTATTAGTATGATTTTTATTATTGTTATTTTTTTTTAATTATTAGTATTCTTATTATTAGTATTTTTAGTATGATTATTATTATTCTTATTATTATTTTTTATTATTATGGTTATGATTATTATTGTTCTTATTATTTTATTTTTATTTTTATTGTTATTATTATTATTCTCATTATTTTTATTTTTATTTTTATTGTTTTTATTTTTATTTTTATTATTAGTATGATTTTTATTATTGTTATTATTAATATTATTAGTATGATTATTATTATTATTTTTATTACTGATTATTATTATTCTTGTTATTTTATTTTTGTTGTTGTTGTTATTGTTATTGTTGTTATGATTATTAAAGTAAATTTAGGTCAAATAGTTTTGTCAAATCCAAGTAATGTGGATTTAACATGTTGCCAAGCTCAATTAAACTTGGATCAGACATGTTGCTAAATTCAAGCACCTTGGCTTTGTCAACATTGCTTGACCTAATATGCTTTGGTTTGGCCACCATACATGACCAAAAGTTTAGTTGGGCCAGGTATGGATGCTAGACTCAATTTTGTTGTTGTTGTTATTAATGTTATTGTTATTGTTGTTATTTTTAGTATGATAATTATTATTGTTATTATTATTATTAGTATGATTATTATTATTCTTTTTTTTAGTATTATTAGTATGATTATTATTTTATTTTTGTTGTTGTTGTTATTATGATTATCAAAGTAATTTTGAATTAGACATGTTATCAGACCTAAGCACCTAAGCATATTGGATCTAACAATTATGCAAGACACAAAGTTTTGTTGGGTTTGTCAAAATATATGATCCAAATTTAGTTGGGTCATGCATAAATATCATACCTCCAATTTGATATTATTATTGTTGTTATTGTTATTATTATGATTATTAAAGTAAATATGAATTAGATATATTTATCAAATCCAAACAATTACTTGGGCTGAAAAGACTACTAGATTTAAGATGTATGGATCTGACCATTGGAACCAAGTTAGCCTTAGTCTGCATAGCTATAAAATATTTTTAATATTTTTTTGATATATTTTTTAAAAATAATATTAACCGCTTCGGACAAGTGAAAAGTACTAATCAAATTTGATTAACGTGCACTAATCAGTCCCGCACGCTCACCATGTTCTAAAATACAAATAAAAAATTTACTAATATTTGGCAATTGATTACTTATCAGTTCAACTCTCACTGAAAAGTAAAATATATATGATGCGCTAAGATATTGGATATTGTAGAATATTTTCATTTCATTTTATCTAATATTTTTTAGTTTCAATTACAAGATATATAAATGAAGTAATAAAATATCACCAACTTAAAAACACCATAAATACCTATTATCATTCTTATTAAATAGTTATTATATTAATTTTCAGTCATTTAATATTTAGTAATGTGATGTATGTTATTTTTATAAAAATATTTTTGATATTAACATGTCAAAATAATTGAGAACATCTAATTAAAAATATTAATTTAATATTTTTTTATTTGAAAATAAGTTTGAAAAGCGGGTTTAACTACATGAATGAGTTTTCTTGTTCCCAGTAATCACATATATTCAATGATAATTAATTTCAAGTATTTATAATTGTATTGGAGAATGACAAATAAGACAATTTTGGATTCGATTGGTTAAAGATGAAAACAAAGAGTAAGTAAATAAGTTTTAAAAATAATTTTGAAGAGATTCTAATTCAAATTGCGTAGTGAATTTCGTATGAGTTAAAAAATTCTAAGAGATATCTTCATATAAATCAAGAAATCAATATTTATAAATAAAATACAAAAATAGAGCATTTTTATCCTAAAATCAATTAATTAAAGATGAAAAGGAGAGTAATCAAATAAACTAATCAACAAATTAAAATTGTAGAGAAAATAAATCTACAGAGAACTGAAGAAATGACTCTAGAAAAGAGTTTCGAGATCCAAGGTGGATGGAATTTTTTTTCACATTATCTGGTAAATTTATTTTTCAAACTAATATAGTTAAAAAAATAATTTTTATTCTAGAACAAATATAATAATAGTCGCCCATGTAAAGCACGCAGCAAACGCAAACGCAAGACCACTTGTTGAGCGTGTATATTATTAGTCACGGATGCAGGGCATGTAGCAAATGCAAGACTACTTGCTGAGCGTGTAAATTGTGCATGTAGAATCTGCGCAGCAACTCATATGAATTCATGCATCATATCTAGCAAATTAATTCATCCTCTCAAAAGTCATCTTTCATATTTTATAAAGAAACAACAGCTATGAAATGAACAAAAACAATTTAATGGCCATTAGAAAAAGGTGACATTGCATGAAAAGACAAGGAGGGAGAGAGGAAAGAAAAAAAAAGGTATTATAAATATATTAGAGTTTCAATGATGATATTTCTATTATTTTCAAAAAACTATTAATAAAATGAATTCATAAATATTATGAAAAGCCAACTTTAAATTTGTTGATAAGATATCAATAAGTGAGTATATCATCGTTGTCTTTAGATGATATATGTGACTTATCACGAGGTTTATTTTATTAATATATGTTTGATGATACTAAAAATGTTATAATTGAAGCTTTATTTTGTCTCCGACACATCATTCTTTTTTTTTTTTTCTTTCCTCTAGTATGTTTGTCATTTTATGTCATGTCATGTTTTTCTAATGATAATTGTATTACTTTTGTTCATTTTATAGCCATTGATAATTTGCATGATTTGAGTTGTGCAAGTGCTACATGTGCAACACACCTAGTTGTGCATATTAACAAATATTTTAAAACATATGGGGAATATATTGTAGTTTTTTTATGTGTTTTTTTTTTTTCTGATTTTGGTTTTTTTTTTTGCTGTTTTCTTATTTATTTTTGTTTTTTTATTTTGTCTTTCTTTTTTTTTGTTTATTTTCCTTTTTCCCCCCCCACATTTTTTTCGTTTTTTCCCTCATATTTTTTTTTTGGGTTTTGCATATATTTTTTTCTTTTTTCCCCCCTAGTATGTGTCTATTAATCGTGAATTATTTTTCAAATCAATAAGTTACCGGCTTAAACCCAAAATACTCGCCTATGTACTAAGGTTGTGCACGACCACTGTCAGAGTTCGAACTGGTGCTTACAACGAAGCTCTTGTCCTTGCTCCTTCCAAGTAAACCACTCCTTCTCTGACTCTAACCTTTTAAAGCACTCCTTTGGTCAACAAGGGAGAACCACTACGATGGAATCCTAAAGTTCCTTGGGCACTGGATTGGCGACGACATGAGTTAGATGGAAGTTGGAGCAAGAGAAGGTGCGTGCAAGCCGTGGTGGACTGGGAGACGATGGGGGATAAGCTTCATCGTCTCACTGGCCGACCTTGCCGGGCGGGCAGTGAAGGCTCGTTTAGTGGACAGCAAGCGAGCAGCAAGCACCTACTACTCCTATCAAAATGAAAAGCAGCAAGCTGAGCGTCGAAGAAGCGAGCCCCTATTAGTTTTTATTCTAGAATGAGAATTATTTTCTAAACCGTGCTAGCTTGGGAAATAAATCTAATGTGGGAAAAAACTCAATTTCATGTATATTATGAATGGGTTCGATGACGGGGAAAAAGATGAAACTCTTAGTCCTCCTTTTCCACGCGATTCACATTTTGTGAATGATGGGTTGATATTGGGGTGGAGTTTGGACCAAACGCAGTTGCTGTCCATTGAGAGCAGCAAGAAATCATGGGTTCGGTGGAAATCACAGTCCACCATTTTTGTGGAGGATAAAGTGCTTTAAGAAAGTGACTTGGTAGCTGAATTGAGTAGTGCTGGCATCTTTTATACTTTAGCTAAACAAGCCAACTATCCAGTCTGAGCACCAACAAATGTTTGGGAACATGGCTGCACTGTAACTTGATATTTTTGAATGAAAAACGCAATTTGTACCACAAGCGCAACCGCATTTTCAAATCTCTTCCATAAACATGAATGTTATAAATTGGAGTACAATATGAATGATTTATATATCTAATATAATAGAGAAGGGATCTGGTTTCCCAATTAACCAAACTTTTAGGATAGAAAAAACAAATTAAAATCGCAAACGCTTGATATTGATTTCTTCCACTCATCAGAAACTTTTTATTTTCTCTCATTGTTTAAGGATGTTTGAAAGTACAGTAAGGATGATAGTAATTAGTTTTACTTGAAAATATATTAAAATATTTTTTTATATTTTTTTAAAATTATTTTTAATATCAACATATCCAAACAATCTAAAAATATAAAATAATTATTTTTTATAAAAAATTCAAAATTTATAAACCCTGTTTAAAATGTAATACCAAAAAAAGTATAGTGAGAATCTTAGCTCCATCGCGCATAGCGACAAACTTCGAAAGTGCTTGCGCTCCAAATTTGAAGCATGCAAAGAACTACTAAGTAAAAAAAAATGTTAAGAGCAACTTCAAGGCTTCAAGCTTTTGAAAAAGAGAAAAAAAATTGAAGCAACCTCGTGTCGTGGTACATACCTGGCATTGGCAGCCAGCAGAAGCCTCTACTGTCCCTGTGGCATGCCAGCTCGGGGGACCATAAAACTAAGTGGATCTAGAATTGTTCCCTGTTATACTCCATGTCACGGGTCCTAAACCACTTGCCGGATTATTGCAGGCATTCTTTATTGAAATAATCCGCCCCATTTGTATTAATGCATTAAATTCCGATCACAGTAGGAATTTAGTGCATTTAAGTTATTAATCTCCGACCCATCCCAAGAGTAGACCTCAGGAACTGGAGTGTCGACCGGGTTATTTTTAACAGTTTTAAATAATGATTTGGGTTAAAACCTTGCTTGACAATACATGACCAGATTAACTCAACTCTAGTCAATTTAATAAGATTTTACTTAAAATTATATCGTTTTAATTTTTTAATTTTTTGCTCAATTATTTTGTGTTGACCTAGCAACCCGAGCTCCTGGCCGAGTTAGGCCCGGCCGAATCTGACAGACATCTTAAAAACACTAATCTTGTTCTGGGCTCCAGGTTATAACAGGCGATGATGAACCTTTTTCAAGGAGAGAGAAACAAACAAAGAAACTCTTAAAAAGTCAAAAGACTAATTGTTGTGTATTGTTTTTGTCTTTTTGACCCGAAAATAACATTTTTTCCTAATGAGTGCAGAGATCTTGATTGATCCAATGATGAACATTTTGATCTTAGCTCAGTGGACTAATCTGAGAAAGGCGCAACGCTTTTGAGGCCTTGATTGTTTTGAAAGATAGATTACAGTAACTTTCAAGATCTTGTGAGCATACAAGCTATTTATTCTACTTCTAAAACTATGCCGAATTGCCGATTTTATTCTTTATTCACTAAAGATTTACGAGATATTAGCATCTAATTTTGAAACAGAAAAAGTGATTAATAATAATAATAAATCACTTAATAATAATAATAAAAAGAAAGAAAGAAAGAAAGATGGAGGAGGTATTTTACGAGGATAATTTCCCATCCCTTCTTCTTTTTTGTTGTTTATTAATAAATTCTAAAACACGGGAGCTTGAAAAAATCAATAAAAATGAGAAATTCCGCACCTTAAACATGATGTTACTCTCTTTCTTTTAATTTATTATTATTTTTGGGTTTATGATTTTAAGGTTTCATGCCTGTTTATGGGAGATATCATCAACAGTTTAAAATTACATATATTTAATTGAAAAGAAAAATAATTGAATTACAAAAAATCATATAGAAAATAAAAATAGAAACTATATATAGCAATGATTGTTGGAAATACTTATTATTTGAAATTAAAAGGATGATAGAAAACAACTTATCTAGCTTGCACAAACAAAGATTTGTTGGAAATACTTATTATTTTAACTATATATAGCAATGAGTTAACAAGTCGTATTTATAATTTTCAACTAACAATATAATTATTGTAAAATAAAAGTTATTTAGTCTAAAAATTCAGTTCGAGTCTCATTACTAATTTTGTAAAGAGGTGTCACATCTATATATATATATATATATATATATATATATATATATATATATATATATATATATATGTTGAGCGTAAAGGATGCAATGTTATTAACACACCGATTGATGTGTTTGTTTAAAAAACAAATAGTTTTGTGAAAGTGATTTTTATGAAAAATAGATTTTTGAAAAGTTATTTTTGTTTTACATTTCTTAGTGTTATAAAAAAATAAATTAGAGAATACTTTTTCATGTTTGGTTATGACATAGAAAATGAGTTGAAAAATAAATTATTAATATTTTTTTTCAAGTTTATTAAAAAAATAGAAATTAAATCAGATAGATAAAAAAACTGTATAAGGATGAAATTAAATTTTTTTTTAATTTTATAATTTTTTTTTAAAAATAAATAACAATTAAAAAAAATAGAACCTAGATATGTCAAATAAAAAAAGTTAAAAGAGGATGAAATTGATTTTTTTTAATTTCATAAATTATTTTAAATAAAATAAATAATAATAAAAAGAATAAGCACCAAATCTAACAGATGAAAAATAAATAAGAAAAAAACAAGGATTAAAGTTAATATAAAAATATAATTCTTATGAACTTTGGTTTTATTGTTATTTTTATTTGCAATTTCTGAAAAGGATATTTTGACAAAAATAAAAGTAAAATACTATTCTGAAAACTAAATTAAATTTTTTTTTAATAAAACATATTTTTTATTAACTAATTTTTTTAATAATAAATAAATATAAGAAATTTTAGAAAGTGATTCAATGAAATAAATTCAGCATCAATCTATATATACACTAATTTTCTTACTAAAACAATTATCATGATATTCATTTTTATATTCTTTCTTCTCTTTCTATATAATGGGACTTTCACTTCGTGGTTGCTTTTTAAATCTGATATCTTAAAATCTTTTTATTTTCATGTCAATTAACCAAAGTTAATCCAATAAAACATTAAAAACATAGATATTAAAAAAATAATATCGATATCATTATAGAATAGATCTTGATGCAAAACCATCAAAAATCTTGAAACAATCCGTAATATATATCCGCAAGAAAGCATGAAACAAAATAAAAAAAATAAATTAAACCCAAAACTAAGTAAAATGACACAAAATAGACGTTAGATTTAGAAGTGCGACCACACTAATTATATCTATTATTATACATGTTGAAAATTTGTTTCATTAATATGATTTAATTAAACCAATTAATTATAGATGAATGAAAAATTAATTTTAAATAAAATTTATTTTTTTAGATTTAATTCTTGATTTATATTAGATAATTAAATATTGATAATGATGATAACTAATTCTTATTAATTCTTCAACTTTTTAATTTTTAAAATTCATTATAAAAAAAGGGATGAATAAAGAGTTTTTATCTTGAGTTTCAACCAGCACTCTTCTTTATTTTAGATTTAAGCAATGCTATTTTTATTATTAATATGCATGCAAAGATTTTGATCTTATTTGTGTGTGTGTATATATATATATTTTCAAGTTTGAATATATACTTAATATACATGCTATTATTCTTTTTATTATATTTATGTTGAAAGCATGCATGTCTTGCATTTTATTTTGTATGTGTTATAAATTTAAAATTATATGCATTCTAGGCTTACCTTAAATAATTTTTTATGTGTTATATATTCTTGTTATGATAGCCTAATTATTATTATTTACTAGTTTAATATAATAAAACATATTTCGACAGTAATATACTAAAAAAAAATTAATTTAGAAAAGGAACTAATGCTGTCAATACTCTAGAACAAGTAATTTTGTGACAAACGAATAAGTTTTTATTTTATAGAAATAGTAAGGTTTCTTTTTTAAAATAAAAGAAGAGAATATAAATATAATCTCTTAAATATTTGAAAGAGTTAAAGAAACATAATTAATAGTCTTGACATGGCATTTTTGCACAATGAAAGATTAGATGGGGGATTCTGATTGCGCATTACTATTCTGAAACTAGCAGATAAATTACTTTAATTCCATTTACAGAGCTGAAGTTTTCTGCCTTCCATTAAATGGAAGGGTTAAAATAGGAGGGTGAGTCCGTGATTATGGTTATCTACCTTGAATGACACTGCCAATATTATCTTGAGAATTTAACTGCGAGCATGTATTTATCAATTTTGTTCATGCGTCATACTGCAGAAAGATGCTGCACATATTATAATGGGCTAAATTATATCAACTGGGAGGGGGGGAAAAAAAAACCCAATACTGTGGTGGTTGGAAGCAACCTCGAAGTCCGATTTGTTTGATTTAAAAGGCTGGAATCGTTCAAGTTTTTCATCAGAGACTGATCACACAATAACATAAAATAAGTCTAGTTTTCTAATACATAAGCTGTAGTTAGACTTGATCCTGTAACCTGATCGATTCATGGTCCATTCCTTGATCTTGTACAGCACAACTTTTTTGCCTTCGGGGTGGTCCAGGTCCTGCCATCCTCTTGCATATATGCTTGCCAATCCAGCTCAAGCTATGTGCTTCCAGACAGTGAAATAAGGGTAGGGGCAAGTGTGGGATTTCTTGATTTTGAAACTCTTCCTTCCTCAATTATATAAGGAGGGTTTAAGCCTCCGATTTTGAAGCAACAAGTGTGGATTTCCTAGCCCCTGATCTTTTTGGTGACAGAACTTTTCTCCCACGCTTATTTGTTCCCTTACAAAGAAGAAGAAGCAAGAAGGGCTGAGATACAAAGATCAGATTCAGATAAGATGCCTTGCCTTTATATCTCCACCAATGTCAACCTTGATGATGTTGATAAGGATCCCATCTTTTCCGAGGCCACAAAAGCTGTTGCTTCCATCATCGGAAGACCTGAACATGTAAACACTCTCTATCCCTTCAACTCTCTTTTCCTTCAATTTCTTCTGCTTTTTCATGTTCGAATTCTGTGGCCTCCAAATGCATGCGTTGTTCCTTTTGATATGTTGGCCTACAGCCCAGTTTGTGTGTTGATTTTCTTTAATGGTGACCCGTAAAGGTGAAAGAAGGATCGGTTGCTTAATTATTTTTAATGTTAGTATTTTAAGGAGGCCACTTTCTCCAATGGAAAGTTAAATAATTTGATACCTTTCAATAAGGATCACGTTCCCTTTACCCTTCTTAACCCATTCAACCCAACTTGCTAAGATAGTTTCAGATTTGATTTTCAATTTCTGGGGCAGCTTTTTTGAAGTTGAATCCAAGTTTTTTTTTGGGAATGCCGAGGAGCCATGGCCATTTTATCTTGATTTCCCTTCATTTTTCCCAGATGAAGGAAGGGGTTATCCACCTGACGTACAGAGAACCAACCTTCTTTTCTTTCTTTAAAATTAAAAAAAAAGGCAACTTGGCTAAGCAAGTGAGCAGTGGCGGTCAAGATTTGGCAAGAATCTTGAGTTGTCCTTCTAGGTTACAGATTCGGCCAAGCCAAACACCCTTTCATAAATTTGATCAAATACACCTCCCCTCCTTCAGTTAAGGGTGATTTCATCCAACTTGGTTATGAATTGAATGGCTAGATGAATGCCACATGCTGCAAGGGAATTGGATGAAGAGCCTTAAACTGCCTTTAACATGAACTATAGGGGTTAATTTGACCAGATTTAAAGCACAGGATCTAATTAAACTACATGCGAAAAGTAAAGGGACCACGCATGGTTTTTAGCCGTCTAGAGCGAAGGAGACACAGTCAATCCATTTAACAAACACCCACACGCATGCACCAGGACGACGGACAAAAATGGATACTTGAGAGATCATAGGATAAGAATTGATGAACTCGGGCACTACGAGATAAGTAAGCCGTCACCTAACCGCATCATTTTGTCTTCGAGTAATAATTGCAAGTTGTTTCCTCAGCATTATTGGACTTATTGTTGCTTTGCTGTAACTTCTCTGAGTGGACACGACAAGAAAAAGGTCTCCTTAGTGGGCTGAGGGTCAAAGGACACTTTGGCATCAATGGCTGTAGCTGTCGACATTATAGGCACTCGAGTGCATTGGAGCTGTGATAGTGTAAGAACTTGGTGGGTAAAGTGGCCGTGTTAAATGTTGAAGCAAGAAAGCAAATGTGAACGGACAAATGAATGACTGTCCACTCTCCAGCATATCGACAAGAAGCTCCGAAGTAGTTAAAATGGGTAAATTTTTTTATCATAGGATGTCACTCTCACACCTACGACTTGCATCAATCCATCCTAGTTTTTTTATCGAAATTATAAGCCAACTACGACTCCTTGTCGTGCTGCTAGAACTGCTTCAAACTTTCTTAAATTCCCTGATACAAATTCCTTGATATAACTCTTGTTTAGTTATATAAAAATATATTGAAATATTTATTGTTTTTCTTTAAAGTCTAAGCTCGAAAAAACTTCCACCCAACTTTCAACTCTTGAACGTGACGAGTTGCTTAATTTTTACTACAAAAAGAATAAAAGAGCTTTACATAAATGAACTTTACTCTAGCCGGATACCCACATTAGTATGTGTGTGTGTGTGTGTAAAAGATGCAACTTAGGCTTAGCTTGGATGGTGATAGGATTTACTTTTATATTATCGTACAATATTGAATTTTCTTTAAAAAACGTAAATAATAAATTTCTCATGAATATACTCGTGATTTGCGGGCCTGACTAAAAGTGGTCCTGGAGTATCCCCATTGTCAAAGAAAAGTTTAGAGGGTGGAGGATTTTACTGCCAATTGAGCTACGTGCTCGTTCATTAGCAAAAAGAGTGCTTATTGGCAGCACAGAAGATGACATATGCCACAGAAGTCATGATAACTCCTCCACATTGACATCATTCGACAAGAATTATTGGAAGCATGCAAATTCTTCGCATGCTATACAGGAAAGGAATAACATGTGTTGTCTGCGAGCGTGTATTTTGTGGGAGATACTTTGAACGATGCAGCCGCCGGCTAATTTGATCAAATCTTGCGTGTCTAAGCAAAATCTAAAACGTTCATCACGTTAACTAGTTGTTTTCTTTTAATTTTTATGTACTTGTATATCCATGCAGCTTGTGATGGTCATACTTAAAGGAACCTTGGGCATATCATTCAATGGAAACAAGGAACCAGCTGCATACGCAGAGATAGTGTCGATGGGTGGGATTACCAAACAAGTTAAGAGGAATCTGATCGCTACCCTTGGAACAATTCTTGAGGCAAAGTTATCCATCCCCAGGGCACGATTCTTCCTCAAAGTTTATGATACAACAGCTGCTGGCAACTGCTCCAAGTTGTAACTTCTGATAGGATGATGGCCATAGAGTTTCATCCTAACTATCTGGGTTTTCAATTTCTGTTTCGTTTTATGTCTGCTTATTTTTAAATTGTCAGAGGTCCTCCTGTCAGGAAAAAAGAAAAGCAAAAAAAGATTTAAATGTTCACGAAGACCTACTTGAATGTGATTATGCACTATTGAATTTCCACTAAATTGAAGCAAATAAAAAAGGGCATTGTAATTTAGGGTTCTTTCTTAGCTATGTGATGATGACCTGTGTTTGGCATGGGACATGGTGTTTGATGATACTGCATAGCTTAGTCACTGATACTGTACTGTCATAAATCTATCACCACACACATATTCCCACCGAAAGCAATATCTTTAAAGATATATTTGGTGCAATATCTTGAATAAAGAAACAGTGCCATCACAATTTACATTTAATTCAATCAATAACTTAATGAAGAAAAAGATGGATGCGTTCAGCTACCTTTACGGCTTACTTACGTTGAGCTCATCCTCAACAAAAAGACGTGTTTTTACCAGCCATGTCAACTAAACTCATTTTCAGAGCATGGAAACTAAAGGTTTGTAACGCCAACAGTTGGAATTTTGGAAGCTCTGGTGTTTTCGTTTATAGATTTAGGCAGCTCTGCCTTTTCCCATAATCACTAAAGATATTAGGTGATTCTATCGATGGATGTACTTGCTATTTATTTGAACAGCGTTAACCAAACAAAAGGTGGGTTTCTGTATAAACTCAGCCAACAAAACCGAGAGATATTGGCAATGAAGTAATTCAAGTGGAAAAACATAGAAATGTTGGAAGCAAGGATGAAGATGATTTCATAGGCAATTGCACTAGTTTTTAATGCCATGCACAATTCAAGAACCTATCAACTGCATGATATAGCAAGCCTGCCAAAAGGTCAAGATCCATAAATGATCCAGTTACCTAAGCTACAGACACTGATTGGTTTACATCAAATTAGCCATACTGACAAATTCCAAAACATAGTTCGGTGCAATTAATCATGTTTACTCTCACCACAGTACAGATCACAAATAACAATAAATATGCATCTCTTCGAGCTAAACTATTTAATATCTCTACCCTATCTCCTGCAGAAACAGAAACAGGAGTAGGCTAGCATTGTCAAAGCGAATTCTTGCAAGTTATTTCAGAGTAACGGCTGCATTTCTCAATGCAAGATACCTTTGCACATGCTCATTTGGAAGTGATCTCACGAGTTTGAAGACATCAGTATTTGCATAACGGAGGTTGGTCCTTGGATCATGGTAAGGTGCCTGCAGAAGAAGTTCGCTATGTGTAAGAGGGTCTGTAAAGAGATTGGTATACTATTCCATATTGTTTCAGATAGCATTCAAGATAGTAGCAGTTAATCATTGCATGTTCAATCTGTATTTGATGGGATGAATGGAATTGATAACATATGGTGTCTAAGTGTCAAGCTGCTCAAGAACAGAGGATAGCTAGGCTCTTTACTTTTCAATTTTGAATGTCAACATAAACATTTAACAAGGTCAGCACAATCTTGAGTGCCATGCTCAATCCTGAACAATCTAAACTTCAGCACCATGGCTTCTTCCAGCTAAACAAAAGCAGAAGTATTAGAAATCCAGTTGTAGGACATCACAGGGCACCTTCAAAAGTGCGCACCATGAAAATTTACTTCATCAAAGTTGCAAGATTACATGTTAAATCTGGTCAAACAAATTTATCTTTGAATTTTTCTCCACCCACTAACTTCCAGTTTTCACATTTCTAACAAGCAATAGAGTACCAGGATGTAATTCATCCTCAGAAATATTTCTTACAAATATGATGCGACAATAATTGACATAAGAAAGAACATTGCCAAGCAGGAAACAGGAACCAGTTCTTAGTTTGAGTTATGTACTCAATTTCATCAAGACAATAAGCTTGTACAGATCTAAACAAGCTCAAGCTCAACCAAATTATATGTGATGAGCTCAAAAACTAAGAGACGGAGTAGCTCAACCAAATTATGGCAATGCATAATGTGCAGTAGTATGCAGAATGATGGACAGCTCATAATAATCTTCTCACTCTAAAAGAAAGTTGATGAGGTACTTGGATGATGCAAATTGATCGGAAAGCCTCCTTCAAGTTAAAGGATTATATTTAGGGTTAGATGAAGCCAAACAAATCTAGCCTTCAATTGTTTTTTCTCAACTAATAGTTTGCAGTGTCCAAATTTGAACTGGCAATAGTACAACCACGTTATTTATCCACAGCAACCAATAAGTTCATGTTATTCAAAACCAAAAAAAGATTCACCATGCAACTAACAAAAAAAAATGCCATGGCCAATTAAGTCAAGTAAAAGAAACCAGTGCTCTATTTAATTCTGGAATTTTTGAAACTTTAATCCTCAATTCCACTGAACAAGCTCAAGAACATTTGAAACTTTAATCCTAATCCTCAATGACAGCAGGAGTATCTTAGCTGAATAGCAGGCAAGGAATAAAATGTAGATTATCATTAACAGCTGATTATTCTCTCTCAATTAGAGACCACCAAATACTCAACAAGCAAGGTTTTGATGCACAAAGTAGCTCTTCCTCCCGACACTCAAAATAAAAGGACTTCATAAGGATATGATTCAGCTGATGAAAATAACCAGTGATGACACTCAAAGATATTTCTAAATTTACCAGACATTTCTAAATTTTGATCCATTAAAATTTAAATCTAATGCCAGTGATTGACTCATTTATTCATGATCTGATTTGTATGACATTTTCAAGTTGGCCACATTATTCGCAAATGAGCTAGAAATAATGATGAATTTCATCTGCCAGTTCAAGCACTAAACACATCTCAACAGAAACACATACCTCGAATCCTGTAATATCGCATATTCTCAAAGGTGGGTGCATGGAGGGTGGTGACTCAATATTAACATCTGCAAGAGGGGGAAAAAAACAGCAAAGGTAATTTAACCTCTTATCAAGCCTAACCTAATATCAATACAAAAAACAAAAACCTTAAAAAAGAAAAATAAAAAAACAACCATCTGCATAAACATATTAAAAAATCCAACTTAAACCATGCAATTAATTTGTTGAACAACAGACACCACGGGAATCCTCTATAAAACCCTCCGGTGCTACCATTGTACAAAATAATCACCATTTCATTTTCCTTTCAGATTTCACCATTTGTGGGCCCAGGAACCCACAAATACTGAGACAATGGAATGCTAATGCAATAACGGCTTCCCTTTCTTCATCCACGAAAATCACCAAAGAATAACTTTTTTCAACTATATATCAAACAAATCACAACCAAACTTCAAATTAAAGTAAAAGGAAAAGAAAAGAGAAGCTAGGAAATGGCGGAGATTGCTCTTAAAAGAGGAGCTTACAGTTGGGTTCATCAGGAGGGCAATTCTGATAATTTTCAGCTTGAAGAATCTGCTTAAGGTGTTTCCAACGGCCTCTTGGTTGTCCCTTTGGGTATTTCTCATATATCTGTATCCTCTTGAAACTGAAGTGTGTTGGCAACACCAGCTCTGCATTTATCAACTCTGCTTCCATCTTCTATATATAAAAAGCAAAAATACCACTCAATTCAATGATTTATCCCTTATAGATCAAATTTAAAAGAATAGAAACCAGATAAAGAGTAAAAATTTAAAGAAAAGAAACATAATCTATGATTATAAATATAAAAGATTGAAAAAGAGTATAAAAACAATTAAAAAAAAACAGGAATTTCATCCGACACCCAACAAAAAGAATGGGCAAACGAACCTCTCAGTTCAGAATCCCCTGTTGCTCGAACTGGGCACAACAGTAAACGGACAAATAATCTCCGCTTTATAGTTTCATAGAAAATCTCAATTTAGTAACCGACTATGAACTGATCTTCGATTAGATCCCAAACTATCAATGTTTTCAATTAGGTCCCTAATGCATCAGGAAAGTGCCGAATTTTGCTTAAAGCAGGGTTATTTTATTACACAACGAGTTAGATTTCCAAGCCAGATCTCTTGAGTTCAACCTTTTCTTAATTTTAATTTTAATTACTTGAGTTTTCGTTTAAAAATATTTAATATATAGTGACAGGGCTACAAAATTAAGCCCAAATAATAGGAGTAAAAGAAAGCCCAACCAGGCAGCAAAGAAAGAATAAAAAAGGAGGGCTCGACAGGGCAGCAAAGAAGAAAGGAGAAGAAGAAGATAGATGACCCAATCGGGTAGAAAAAGAAAAAAAGAAATGAAGGAAAAGAAAAGGCCCAACCGGAGAGGAGAAGGGCAATGTCAAGGAGTGTAACCTGGGCTCAAAATCAAGCCCAACAAACCTCAAAATTGAAAAGTAAGCCCAATCGAGGAAGAGAGCCCAATAAAGCCAACGAACCCATCGAACCTCTTTGTTTTTCCTCCAATATTACAACTCCTTGATTGGGCTTTCTTTTACTCCTTAAAAAAAATAGATATGACATGCTAAACGCTTAAACATCTAACTGCATGATTAAATTAGTTATTTGATGTTATTTAATTTATTTGACAGCATTTTTTAAAATAATTTATTTAAAGACCGATGAAATTTTCACTGGTAAATGATTAACTTTTTCATCGGAAAATTACAAAGAATTATTATCTATTTTGATGCACACTGACAAAAATTCAGTCGGCAATCTATCAACCTTTTGATAAGAAAATTACAAGGAGTTATTAATTGTTTTGATCCACGCCAAGATGGAATCATTGACATAATATGCCACGAGTGAACTTGTCGGTGAGATAGATATTTTACTGATGGACTTTTTTGTTGAAAATCTATCGATAATATTCACAAACAAATTGACAACAAATATTGGTTAACCTAAAAGGACCGATGACAATAAATCATCACCATACCCCTTGCCAAAAATTACCGATGAAATTATCGATATATATGACATCAACGACGAGATATGTTATGACAATATGTTTCTATTGGTAAATCCATCAGTGATTTTATACTAACAGAATTAATGTATTTACACCAACGGGATATTCCATTGGTGTTTTGCTATTTTCTTGTTGTGTCGGGTTTAGTAGGTTAACTTAGTTCACTTAGGTTAATTTTTTTTTAATTTAATCCTTCAATATTGGGTTGATTGAGAATTGAGCTTCAAAATTATTTTTTTAATTATTTTATTTCTTTAAGGTTATCATGGCCTTATAATCCAGATCGTGGGTTAGGCTGGTTGATTCAAGTTTTTTATCTTTTTTTTTTATTTGAATTATTTTCAATTTTATTCTTAAATATAAGTTTATTGAGGATAGCCTTCATAACTCATTTCAGTTTGTGTTCTATGAGGTTATCTCAGTCTTATGACCCGGGTCACGAGTTTGGTCTATTGACTTGGGTATTTTTTCGTGTCATTTTTTTAATAGACTTTTTTTTTAATTTCATCATTCTGGGTTGATTGAGAATTGAGTTTCATAATTTATTTTAATTTTTTTTTATAATGAGTTATTGTAGTCTCATGACCTAGATTTGACAGGTTTAACTTTTTTTATACTAAAAAACACATCAACAACGTTTGAATATTTTTTTCACATAAAAAAAAGTTGATCTGACCAATGACAAATAATCTCGTGTATACTTACTACTCCTAAATAAAACTAATTAAAAAAAATTAAAAGAAGGCATAAAACTAGTGAATGCTCAACCTGTTGGGTTCGGATCTCCCCTTTATTTGGGTTCAAACCATGTGTGTGTATTAAAAAAAAGGAAGGATGGCTTTCTATGCAAGCTAGAGTGAGAGAAAGAGAAGGAAAAGTGTTTTTTCTATTTTCTTGCCTTGATCCTACGGTGATTCCAGACTGAAATATCAAAATCAAATTTTATTAGTATATTATTCATTTGGTTGATTTTGTTTCATAAACAGGAAGCTGGATGGCTTTCTTCATTTGGTTATTATGGTTGATATCCATCTTCGAGATGATGCTTTTGTTGTTGTGCATGGTGATCATCCAAGCTAGCTGCTTGATGGTGTTAATTTTATGATATCCATCCAAGGATGACTTTCTTCATTTGGTTCAAACCATGCTTGATGGTGAAGTTAAAAACGCATAATTGTTATTGCAAGATGAATCCTCAAAACTAGATTGAAAGGAAATGATTTTATACACAAACATTTCATACTAGATTGTAAGGAAACTAGATTAATGTAGGTTATCCACCTTTTCTTGATTTTTATTTTTATTATCTTTGTATTAATGGTGAAGGAATTCTTAAATTCGCTTGTTTGCCTCCATTGAAATGCGTTTTCATATACAAGATGTTCATGAAATTAAGCAGCCGTAAATATATATACGCAAAGAAAAATCTGCGGATTTTTCTTAGATTTTGTTACCAAGAACATTATTCTTTCATTCTATTTATCTCGAGGATCTTATTTTTTATCACCCATCTGGGATTGCCTCGTCTGAAAAACTCTCTTTCTCAAAATTGAATAGATATTCTTATAGCATGCTTTAATATCCCATTGAATTATTTTTAACTCCTAAGCTTCTCTACCACTTCCATAAAGAATTATTAAAACGTTAAAAAAAAAAAGAATTTTGTTACTTCAGTTTAATTTGGCAACGAATGCAACATTACTATGAAAATCCCTTCACCATATTATTTTTAGATCAATTGATTAATGATAATATTTTACATTTATCCCATTCAATACAGTGTTATTATGGAAATCCCCAAGGAAATTAGTTGATGGAAATTGAACCTTTTTTTTTTTTATTCTTCACAAAAGAAACTCTATAACTATCCATTTTTCACTCTGAAAAATCTAAACCGATGCTTTACCATTGAATAATTCATATGTTATTGTGATAGCACAGTGCATATTTTCTAGCATCAAAACCTTTCTGTTTAAAGTCTTCAACCCATCTCCCACGTTTATCTTAATTAATCATTGTTATCTTCCGAGTAAGTTAAACGATCAAGCCAACTCGGCTGACAGACCATGTCACAAGTTTGTGACATATATAATAAAACAAGACAAAGACTTATTAGTTAGACTTTGAATGAAATTGAAAGTAGTGCAAAAGGCCATTCAAGATGGAGACTTTGACTTGGGAAAATTACTTTTCCTCCGGGCTAATATCAATAATAAAAAAAAATATCAGATTCTTTGCGCACTGAATAAAATTAATGGATACATCAGTGAAAAATCCCCATTGTTTTCAATCAAATTTGGTTTCCTTCACAATAAATTATTTATTTGTGATAGTAATGTTTGAATGCTGTGGTTCCGGACCAGCAAAACCAAATTGACCTAAAAGTATAGCCACTTTTTTTTTTTTTTTAAATCAGAAGAATGATTTAGCCATCAACTAAGGACTGTTTGGTAACTAACATTTCCTCCACCTCTTATAAATAATGGATACAGAAAAACCAAAATAGAAGGTTGGTAAGCTGCTTTCATGTTTTTTATTGTATTGGCAGCAATAACAATAGTAGCAGAGAGAGTACTTTGTTAGCACCAAAAACAGAGGAAGACTTTTTAGAGAGAGAGAGAGAGAGAGAGAGAGAGAGAGAAGACGTGTGAGTATCATGAACTCAACATCATTCTACACGTACGTGACTTTTGAGTCTCGTACGTGCAGTCCGGTTCAAGAGAATCCATGAATTGTGAAAGCAAAATATATATATATTTTTTCTCTTTTTCTTTTTCAGTGAATCCTAACAGAATCTTGATAATGGTCAGAGATTCCAAGTCGAAAATTATTCGGACAAGGTGGGGAATGTTGTGGTCCCTGTCCAGCAAAACCAAATTGAACGAAAAGTCTAGTTACTTTATTTTTTAATCAGAAATGGCATTGCCACTCAACTAAGGGCTATTTGGTAACTAACATTTCCTTTGCCCTTTGTAAATAGTGGATACAGAAAAACCGATATAGAAGGTAGGGGAGCGCTTTCCTATTTTATTTTATTATTAGCTATATAATCATGGTTATTAAATCTGATTTAAGGGTTGATCTAGTTAAAGAATCAGGTCTTGAATAACATGATTTAACCTATGTTAATCTAGAAAAAATTTTAAAAAATTATTTAAGGTTTCAATATCTCACATGAAAAAATTAAGAAATAATTTATGTGGATGTAAGTTATATATATTATAAATAATGAAGTTTAAAAGATTATTTTTAAATGTTTATTTTTTATCCTGTATTGAAAAGATACTATTATTTTTTTTTAAATTGAAGTATTTAAACCAAAAAAATTTCTTATTCCATATTGAAAAAACACAACTTTCTTCTTGTGAATATAAAATATATATATAGACACACACACACTAATGGGCTTTTAATTTTACATTGAAAAAATAAAAATTTCCTCTAGTGTTCATATAGTGAACTTTAATATGGGTTAGTAATCAACAAGAAAAAAATAATAGGTTTGTATACATGAGACAGCGCTTACTTTTATCTTCGGTAATAATTTTTTTTACCTTTAATATAAAACTACTATTTTAGATGCTTTGTTTTGAGGAGCACCCACCCAGAAGAAATATGTGAGGCTAGGGGTTTGTATATTAATTTTCTGTCTTGTTAGGCACAAAAAAATTAGTTTATTCTTAGGAGCACCCACCCATGAATTTTTTGTTGTTGTTGTAGATAAGTATGTTAGTCTTGGTATTTGTAAATTATTTACTTTGTTTTTGGAAACAATCACCCGATAGAATAATTTGTTCCACCTCTTAACATAATAGGTATTTGAAAATTGATTTTCTTGTTTATAAAGAAGTACCAAGTCTCTATTAGGTTACAGCAGGTCATGCATGTCCTTGATTGACCCCGTGGGTTGCTCAGGTCTCTTTGGGCCAAATGCAACTTGATTTTTTTCTATTTCAAACCTTACCACAACCTTAAATCCCCTTAGTTCAAGTTAACTCGCCAAGCTAAGCTTGATAACTATGGATATAATTGATCAAATCATGAAAAAAACTTCAAATAAAATATGGATTTTTCATGGCTACATCATGGCTAGGCTAATGAAGTGATTAAGCAAGTCTCTAGTTGATGAACTTTGTAATAACCCAATTTTGAACCCTAATCATTAAATATAATAGTATTAGTTCTGAACCCTTAATTGCATCTAATCTAATACGACTTACCATACTAGATTAAAACCCAAATCTATCTTATCCCTTAAAAAAATATATCCTTTGATCTTATCTTGCCACATCACCTGATGTACCAAGCATCTAATGCATCTTATCACACCGAAACAAGTATCTGTTAATCAGGACTGTTATATCAATTTATTAATCAAACGAATCATAGCTGAAGGATCAATTCAAAAGTGATTAGCAATCCACGATCTAGGTGTACTATATTATTATGCTCGCATCCTCACCTTAGCAAACCTCATATATTCTCTTGCTGACGACTCTCTCTCTCCTTAGATATTCTCCTAACTCTGGTCACCTCAAGTCGTCGAACAAACAAAAAAAGACTCTTCTCCTTCTCGTGAGTAAAACCTCAGTTGGTTTTCATCGACTTTGCAGCCTAATATTTCTAGAGAAATGTTGTATTATTTTCGGGCACTCAAAACTTCAAACTGTCGATTCTTTTTCGTAAGCCATTAATGACCACCACTACTATTATTAGAATCATCTCATCGAGTATACCAGAATCTGTCCCTTTTATTATTATTATTATTGTATTGGTAGCAATATCAATAGTAGCTGAGAGAGTATTTTGAGGAAGACTTTTTATAGAGAGAGAGAGAGAAGATGTGAATATCATGAACTCAACATCTCAATTTTTTATTTGCTTTTTAGGCCTGAAAAGATTAAGGAGACTTTCGATTTTTATTAATTATTTGATTTTCGAGGTAATCACAACTTGTGATTGATGATGGACTATTAGAGTGTGTTTGGTATTGCGATAGTTGTTGTGGTTGTGGTTTGAAAAAAGTTGTTTTTATAAAAAGTACTTCTAGTTGAGGTTGGTTTGAAAAAATAGGTGTTTGGTTAAAACTGTGGTTGAAATTGAGGTTGAAGAAAAAGTAGTTTAATGTGTTTGGTTAAGAGTGCTTTTGAAATTGAGATTATAAAATAATTTGAAAAAATATATATTAATATTAATAGTTTTTAATTTAAATATTGTGGATTTAACTATTGTTATGGCATCCTGAAATAAATCATACTTTATATATATAAAAAATTATTGTTTCATTAAACTATTTACAATTCCATTACGTACAAAATTCATACGACAAGAACTACAAAATTAGGTAAAATATTATCATGAATAAAATTGAGATTATAGTGCAAGTAAATTTAATTCACCTTAAACTAATTTTTTTAAAAAACAAAAAAATAATTATTGTTCACGTTCAGTACGAGTAAAATTGATTAACTGCACGGATTTAAAAACAAAAAACCTGTTCAGTAAACAGTGGAGTCATGCATCAACTGTTCACTGAACAGTGAAGCATGGTCCTTGTCTTGTAACATGCAGGAAGCAGCGCCTAGCTGCTTCATTTTTTTTTGCATTTCAAACGCAGTAATTTATGGATTCCATGTACAGTAATAAACATTTGTTAATTAACCAAACAACTTATAAAATTTAGCCGCAGGAAACGTGAAGCCACCACGTAGCCAAACGGGTTCTAAGCCTCAATCTTGGCTCCTGAAATGGACTAATAATCTGTCATTGGCCCAAAAGCAGATTAATGATTTATAGGGCATTTTTGGAAGTTAAAAAAACATAGCTAGATTTTCTCTGATTTTTTGTTTTTCTTTTTGATACTAGCTAGGGAAATAGTTTCCGATGTAAGTTATTGATCAAATATGATTATGCCCTCCATCTTAGTTAATTAAATTGGCGAGAGAGATTGAGATTGAATGACAGTTTGATAATATGTTTCTTGGAACAAATTTGCTTTATAGAATACCAGGAGTACATGATCAAGGGTTTAAATCTTCTAAAACCCAGCAGCTAGCTCTCATGTCAGAGTTTTAGGAAAAGAAAAAGCATTATTAGTAGAGTAAGATTTTATGATATTCAAGAAGTAAGTAGGAATAGTTATTCTCTGATTCTATTTTGAAGAAAAATAGATATTTAATGAAAGAAAAAAAATTAAATATGAGATTTATCAAAAGTAATAATAATATTTTCTATCAAAAGCGTGGTTGACGTGAAGATTTCTCGGACACTGATCTTTTCTCCATGGTACCTGTACATTGCCATTCTTTGGAGAGAATGGTTTCTCCCAGCACAGCACCAGCATGACTCCTTTCTTTCGAAGAACTCTTCTCCTCTGCCCATTAATCACTTAATTTCCATCAGAACTGAAGGTAAATTGAAAATAAGTAAAAATATTCATTTGAATGCATCACAATGGATGCTGAATATATAAAACCCACCTGGACCTTTTGAGCTCAATCTTGCATGAATCCTCTTTCTAAACGAATCCCTGCTGAAAATTAATAACAACAGATGTTAAACGTAATAATATAAAATGAAAAAATAAGACTCTTCGGCCAATTAAAGTGTTATTTTTTTTTATTTGTGGATAAAAAATATAACTTATTTAAAAATAAAACCTTTTGTTTTCTATGATAATCGAATATAAAAATAAAACCTTTTACCCATTAAGAAAATAAAACCCATGCATTAACAAAACTAAAACCTTTTACACATTTAAAGAGGAAAGTTATCAAAAATAAAAGTATCTATGATAATAGTAATAGTAGTTAGTATAGTAGTAGTACTATTATTATTATTATTATTATTATTATTATTATTATTATTATTATTATTATTATTATAGTAAAAAATTAAAAACTTTTGCTCATTTAAGTTTTTATTAATATTCTGATTTAATTTTTTGACAAATTATAGAAATATTTCTATTGAAAACATTTTTTATAAAATTAAAACCTATTACTCATTTTTTAAAATTATTTTGATAAAATCGATAACTAAAAATATATATTTTTATTAAAAATGATATAGAACATTTGAGATAAATACGAAAAACCTAGATTGCTAAAAATCATGGTTGTTATGGCATGATGAATCCTCAAACATAGATTGAAGGATGTGTAGGAAAATTTACACGAAACATCTCTACAATTTGATGCATTTTATCCTCTGTTTTCTGAAATACGCTTAGCATACTCTGGTCACATTAATTGGTGTTCTGTCACCATAAAAGTCAACTGAGAATTTTCTGGCCACCTATTCTCTGCCTTTCTCCTACTAATGTTAAGCTGCTACATATAGATTTGAATTCAAAAGGGACTCTCTTGATTAAATGATGTGTGCCATTAAATCTAGGATATTGGAAAACTCATTAAAATGAGTGAACGCATGGATATCTCAGTTATATTATTGTTGTGATCAAGGAAGCAATTCCAAAATTTACCTCTAGAATGATCTGAAGTTATCAAAGCTGTAATTGTGCATACTTACAAAGAATTCAAATGCGACAATGATGTGATAATAGGATATGATTACAACGCTACAATTGTAATTGTTCAAGAAGGAAATCCAAAGGGAACTTGAATTTTTGGTGCAATCGGTCGGAAATTAAGATAGTTAAATTTGACTATATTAGTTTCTCACTAGCACCTAAAATATTATAAAATAAAGCATTATAATGAGATATTAATTATGATTTATAATATTTGATATTTCAACAAAATCAATTAAATTAAAACTAATTAGTAGATTGTGTTTCATGCATATACCTTTAATAAAAATTAATAATAATAAAAATAAAATAATTAATTCATAAAAAAGGTGCACTCTTGCTGACATAATAATTACGGAGGCAGCAAAAATTTTAGTTTATCATGGGTAAAGACACTCTTGCCAACATAATAAGCTCTAGACCAAATGCGGACATGGAAAGAAAAGGAATCCTTTCGAATAATATCTACTAATATCACTGGAAATATTATTAAAACACTTTTACGAGAAGGTGAAGGCAAAAATGTATTTGGCTTTAACCCACGACATAGAAGAAATAGGAAAAACCATATTGAACGAGTCTAAGTTTAAAATACATTAGACGTCGTCTGGTCTACAAATCTATTCTAACTATCTACGAAGTCAGTGAATATTAGGTGGATGGGGGATGGTAGAGACACCTAAAATATTTTATTTTTATTTTTTTATGTTTATTTATTGAAAAGCTATTATAATATTTTATATAAAAAAATTATAAAAATCAAATAATATTGAATAGAAAAATAAAAAATATATATTTTATGTAAATAAAATTTTAAACTGAATAAGAAAAAAAATGAAGGAAAATATTTATTTTTTTAAACAAGCTCTTGCATCATTGACTCATTAAGAAAAGGAAGTCCATACATTAATTATTCCGAGATTTTAAAAAATTAGTTTTACTAATTAAAAAGAAAAAATCATGATAAAATATTTTTGATAAGAGTATCGATAATAATAGTACTAATTTTTTTAAAAAATAAAAAACCTTTTACCCTTTTAAGTTTTTGTTACTACTTTCAATTATTTTTTTGAAATTAATAGCATATGGAGCTGCAATTACTCTTTACAATCCAGTTCAAAGATTCCACAAAACTAATTTGGTTATCGAACTTTACTTTTTATTTTTATTTTCTTGTTTAATAATAATAGTATATTTGAATTAATAGACCTTTTGATTCCTTTGAAACGATTTTTAATATGAAAGGTGTTCATTAAAGTTTGTCAACCGAAAACCAATTGTAAGAGTTTCTGGCCTCAATATACATGATAGTAATCCTACACGTTTTTTTCTTTTTTTTTTTCATAACCCAATTTTGCCTGGATAGTTTCGTCATAAACAGACTTTCTCAAAATTGAATAGATTTTATAGTATGTTTTCATTGTTCAATTATTTTTAAAAGTTTCTCAAGATTATCCCCGTTTCTTCTTTTTTGGCAGTGAAACTATTTATGAAATTATATTATTTTTAAATCAATTGCTTGACATTATTTTACACACTCCATTGTTTAGAACAAGAAATTAGGTGATCAAAATTGAACTTTTTCTTTACAAAAGAAATTTAAGGTTTTTTTTTTTTTAAAAAATAAATTATCACAGAGGCCTTAAGAGCTCTTCATTATTGGCAGACACACATTCTCCGCACATTGGAAAATCTAAAAAGATACATCGATGAAAAATCTCCATTGTTTTCAATCAAATCAATGAAGACTTCCTGTAGCTCTCAAGTCTTCGGGTAACTGAAAGTTTTCAATCAAATCAATGAAGACTTCCTGTAGCTCCCAAGTCTTCGGGTAACTGAAAAATCTCCATTGTTTTCAATCAAATCAATGAAAAATACACTACTTTGTTTACTTTTCCACCGGACTAAATATTTTTGTCTATAAAAACTGCTTTATTTCTCTTATTTGTTTATTAAAAAAGATAAGCGTTTCTTTACTAAAAAAAGATGGCATCACCTGTGTGTTTCTTAACCATGCGGATGCTTTTCCTCTTTTCGCTGTCTTTGTTTCATCTTAGAGCATGTTATTCTTCTCCTTCCATGCAACCTCTATGCCATGAGGACGAGAGTTATGCCTTGTTGCAGCTAAAGGAAAGCCTTGTCATTAATGAGTCCGCCTCTTCTGATCCTTCTGCTTATCCCAAGGTTGCATCATGGAGAGTTGATGGAGAAAGCGGTGATTGCTGCTCTTGGGATGGTGTTGAATGCGATCGGGACTCTGGTCATGTGATTGGCCTTGACCTCAGTAGCAGCTTTCTTCATGGCTCCATCAACTCTAATAGCAGCCTCTTTCACCTTGTTCAGCTCAGAAGGCTGAATCTTTCTGGCAACGACTTCAACAACTCCAAAATCCCTTGTGAGATTCGAAATCTCTCAAGGCTGTTTGATCTAAATCTCTCAAATTCTAACTTTTCTGGTCAGATTCCAGCGGAGATCTTAGAGCTTTCAAAGTTGGTTTCCCTTGATCTGCGATGGAATTCTTTGAAGCTCCAAAAGCCTGGTCTGCAACATTTAGTTGAAGCATTAACCAACTTGGAGGTGCTCCATCTCAGTGGAGTGAGCATATCAGCCAAGGTACCTCAAATCATGGCAAACTTATCCTCTCTGTCATCTCTGTTTCTCAGGGATTGTGGATTGCTAGGAGAGTTCCCCGTGGGAATATTCCAATTACCCAACCTTCGCTTTCTCAGTATCCGGTACAATCCATATCTCACTGGATATTTTCCGGAATTTACGTCGGGCAGCCAGCTCGAAATATTGTTGCTTGCAGGGACGAATTTCTCTGGTCAGCTACCAGAGTCCATAGGAAACCTCAAATCATTGACAGAGCTTGATGTGGCTGAAAGTAATTTTTCAGGGGTGATGCCATCTTCACTTGGTAATCTTACAAAACTGAACTCTCTAGACCTTTCTGATAACCGTTTCTCTGGGAAAATCCCTCCTTCTTTTGTCAACCTTCTTCAACTTACTTACCTGTCCCTTTCTGACAACAATTTCACACCTGGAACCTTGCATTGGCTCGGTAATCTAACCAAACTCAATTATGTAGGCTTGGCTCGAACCAATTCATACGGTGACATTCCATCCTCTCTTAGAAATTTGACTCAGCTAACCGTGTTAAAGCTCGGTAAGAATAAATTAACTGGTCTAATTCCAGAGTCTTTTTTTAGGCTTCCAAATCTTGAAACCCTTAACCTACAACATAATTTCTTCAGTGGCACTGTAAAAATTGGCCTTCTTAAGTCAAGAAGCCTTGTCTCCTTCCAATTATCTGGCAACAATTTGTCTCTGCTTGATTACCACAATGATAGCATTGCTCTACTAAAATTTAAAACTTTAGGTTTGGGTGGATGCAATTTATCAGGCGAGTTTCCAAGTTTTTTACGAAGTCAAAAGCACTTGGAGTTTTTAGAACTCGGTGGTAACAAAATTGAGGGGCACATACCAAAATGGTTTATGAACTTGGGCACCGAAACACTTTGGTATTTAAATCTCGGAGGCAACCTTCTAACAGGTTTTGAGCAGCCCGTTGGTGTTCTTCCATGGAATAATCTAAAAGTATTGATACTTGAACAGAACAAGCTTCAAGGAGCCCTTCCAATCCCACCGCCTTCCATATTATCCTATGATGCATCATACAACCGGTTAACTGGGGAAATCGCACCAGCAATCTGCAATCTGACATCTCTTTTTATCCTCGATTTGTCTCATAACAATTTCAATAGTAAGCTTCCGCAATGTTTAGGAAACATAAGTAACGCTGCTTCAGTAGTCGATCTACAAAGCAACAGCTTCAGCGGTGACATTCCTGAAGCTTTCTCAAGTGACTGCGCATTGAGGGCAATCGACTTCAGTCAAAACCAATTGGAAGGGAAGATACCAAAATCATTATCCAATTGTACCAAGCTAGAGATTCTCAATATTGAACAAAACAAGATAAATGATGTCTTCCCTTCATGGTTGGGTATTTTGCCAAAGTTGAGGGTTCTGATTTTGAGATCCAATGGGATCCATGGCGTGATTGGGAAACCTAAAACTAATTTTGAATTCCAGAGGTTACAGATTGTTGATCTATCCAATAATGGTTTTTGGGGTAAGTTGCCACTCGAATACTTTCGAAATTGGTCTGCCATGAAAACTATCTATAAAGAACACCCGTTGTACATGCAAGTAGTCTCAACTTTCGAATTTCCAGGGAATAAAATAGTTTATTCTTTTCACTACTCAATGACGATGACAAACAAAGGTGTGATGAGATTATATGAGAAGATCCAAGATAGTCTCACTGCTATCGATCTCTCAAGCAATGGTTTTGAAGGAGGAATTCCAGAGGTCCTCGGAGATCTCAAAGAACTTCATTTGCTCAATCTCTCCAACAACTTTCTCAGTGGTCGCATCCTTCCATCCTTGGCCAACTTGAAAGAGCTTGAAGCTTTGGACCTTTCTCAGAACAAACTCTCGGGAGAGATTCCTGTCCAACTTGCACAGCTTACCTTCCTCGAGGTCTTTAATGTGTCTCACAATTTTCTCTCAGGTCCGATACCACGAGGAAACCAATTCGAGACATTTGACAACACTTCATTTGACGCAAATCCAGAATTGTGTGGGGAGCCGTTGTCAAAAAAAGAATGTGGAAATGGTGAGGACTCGCTGCCAGCAGCTAAAGAAGATGAGGGCTCGGGATATCCACTTGAATTTGGTTGGAAGGTGGTGGTGATAGTTTATGCAAGTGGAGTGGTAATTGGAGTGATTCTTGGATGCGCTATGAACACAAGGAAGTATGAATGGTTGGTGAAGAATTATTTGGCAATACAAAGGTCAAAACTTGAAGACTCTAATTATTAAGGTGTTTACTAGTTTGTGAATCATGTTAAGATTGTGTTTTCTTTTCCTTGTCTTCTCTTTCTTAATTCTCACTTGTAAGGATAAGAGTGATTTTCTCTTGGATGGTCTGTTAATTAATTTCATATACTAAAAATAAGATGGTATGTTGAATAGAGAGTTTAGTTTTATTAGTTTATTCTCAACCGAAGAAATTAGTTTACTCCGCCAGGATAAGAGTGATCTTCTCTTGGATGGTCTTTTATGCATAAAATAGTTATAAAATTAAGTCCAGTCATCCACATGAAAATATTTCTGTTCAATAATAATTTTAAATAAAATTTTAACCCAAAAAATAAGTGGATCCTCTTATAATTTGATATTAAATGCATCCATATTCACTTCTTGCTTGATCAAAAGAGTTATTACAATGTTTTGTATAAAAATAGAAAATTTTAATAATGATGAATAAAAAATAAAAATAAAAAATTTATTTCCTTTAAATAAAAAATAAAATTATTAAACTGAATAAAAAATAAAAATAACTAAGAAAATATTTATTTTTTAAAAAAACAGCTAATGCATAAATGACTTGTTAAGAAAAGGAAATCCATAGATTAATTATTCCAAGAATTTTAAAAAAGAAAACCTTTTACTCATTAAAAAGAAAAAAGTTATAAAAATACTTTTGATAAAAGTATCGATGATGATATTGATAATGATGATTTATAAAAAAAATTAAAACCTTTGACTCATTTAAATTTTTGGACAACTTTTAAAACTATTTTCAATAAAAAGGAAAAGTAGTTTTTGATAGACATGAAAGCCTATTACTCATTAATTTTAATTATTTATTATTTTGAGAAACTTGAAAACTAAAAAAGTATTTTTAGAAAAAAAGATATAAAAATATTTGAAATGAAAACTAAAAACCTTTTTGTTTTAATTTAGTTTCGTAAAGTAGTGTTGAAATGATATATAAAAAGAAAAAGTTACGTTGTTTAAATCAATTATCTCACACGTTCCAACGTTTAGAATAAGAAATTAGGTGATCAAATCGAAATTTTTCTTTACAAAAGAAATAGTTATAAAATTAAGTCCAGTTATTTCTGTATGATAAATGTATGAACATGTAATTTATATTTTAATTTAATGCATGTATGATAAATGTATGAACATGTAATTTATATGATAAACTTTCCCTTTGAGGGGTGATATATGATCGTAACTCTTGCATGATGAAACAAGAATCTTAATTCTTGCCCAAACTCTATAATGAAAATTTTTTGAGTGACGGTAATTATGTTACCCACAAGTTTTGAATTCAAGATGCTTTAAGAAGGGCTTGTCTTGATGTAACTAAAAAATAGCACATACAACCTAAGGATAGGTTTTTATTCATTATGTGAACATGGATAGGTTTTCTACCTGGTCTCAAAAGGGTTTTATATCTGACCAGTGACGATCTTCGTAAAGACAGTATAGGGGCGTTGCAAAGAACAGCTACAACACGTATGCCCGCCATTACCAAGCAGCCACTCAGATATGAGTTGGGTGTTTCATGTATCTGAACCCTAACCAATAGTCATAGGAAAGATCACTAATTCCCACTTAACTTAGAAGCTTGTGTGTGCTTTTTGGAAAAATAAAGCGTGATGTATGAGACAATTCTACATAATGTATGAACAAATATGTACAGAAATTAAAGCGTGTAAGAAATAAATAAAGGAAATGCATATTAAAAATAAACACGCAAACCACAACAATAACTCAAAATTATCAGACAAAAACAAAGCTTAGTCCACAAGGTCCCCGGTGGAGTTGTCATTCTGTCGCACGTGTGCGGCATCGCGACGATCGTCCACCATCTCACGTAAAATGTAATGTAATGGTCTATCTGGCAAATGTGGGGACACAAGAAATTATTGTCTCTTATCAGTGGAAAATTTGAATGGGAGTCGCCACCTAGTATTCTAGTCACTAGGAACCCTAACTGGTCTCAAAGATCGAGTACGGAGACTGGTTGCGTAAAGGGAAGGTATTAGCACCCCAACTACGCCCTACCTAAGGTAAGCTGCATTGTTTTGTTCTCTAATAAAATCTAAAGTCTTGTTGTGGTTTCTGATTGTCGGTCTGTCTACGGTTTAAGAAAAGTCCTCCTCTGTAAGGAGATTATTATCTTATCAGGTAAAAACCTAATTGTTCTATGTTGTCAAAAGAAAATATCTTTTTAATATTGAAAATACATTTTACATATAAATTCGTAATCCCTGATATTAAAACAAAACAAAACAAAATTTTTGTTGCTTTTGAAATTTTGGCCAATGTTCTCTTGATTTTAATAAACTGGTTATTAAAGCCAAAATGCATGATAAAACATTTTTTTTTGTGTATGAAAAAACACAATATGATTTTTTAGCTTTGAGACACTTGGTCATATGCACAAAAACATTTTCTTCCTTTTTCAATTTTTTTTATATTTTTGGAAGTTTTGACAAAAATCGGGTATTTTAATACCGGATTTGTATTTTTTTTACAAAAAAAAACAGACTGGGATTAAACAAAACGGTGTAAAACAATACACGCGGGAAAATCACAAAATTTTAAACATACATATTTTTTTTGTCGGGCTGAACCCGGCCCACCATTGTTGAGCTACCGGACTGTGCATGAGCACAGTAACCAACTTTGCCTCGCCTGCATGGAAGAAATAAAAGCAAAAGAAAAAGGGGCGGAGGGTCTACATGGAGAAGCCTCAGTCGTCAGTGATGGCCAGAGGTGGCGCAGTGGTTCCAGCAGCGACCCGTCTTCTTCCATTCTCTACGTTCTGCTCTGTTTTTATCTTCTTCTCTTTCTCTCTTCTTATTATTTTTTTTTCTGTTCTTTCTCCCTTCGTTCTCATTTTTCTCTTTTTTTTTTCCTTCGTTCCTTCTCCTCTCTATCCCTATTCTGCTTCTCTCTTCTTTCTCACAATTCCTCTTTGTTTTTTTTTCCTTTTCTTTTTCTCTGTTTTTTCTTGCTCTCTCTCTTCCTCTGTTTTCTTCTTTTTCTGCTATTCTTCTGTCTCTCTCTTTTTTTTTCGTTCTTTTTTGTCCTCTTCTCTATTATCTTCTGTTCTCGTTCTCCCCTCTTTTCCCCTCACAACACAGTGGCCGCCCCAGCCACGTCCTTCCCCTATTTTGCCTAAAAAAACAGGGGGCCCCACAACTGCCCGAGGGGCACGTTCCCTCCTTTTTTCACAGCCCTGTGGTAGGCCACGGGTCAAAGGTTATACAAGTGGGGCTATGGTCGACATCTTTTTTATGCTTTTGAGGGAGAGAAGTCAGTGAAAACAAAGGAAGAAAAAATCTTCTTCTTCCCCTGTTTCGCATGTCCAGGGGAAGAAGGTTACAATGCCGTTCAAAACGGTATCATTTTGGTCTCTTGGTTTTTTTTTTAACAGTGCATAAAATGACGTCGTTTCAGACAAAACTCGCCGTTTCATTTAAAAGAAAAGGGCGGCAAAATGTGTCAAAGTCCAAATCAGTTTTCAATTTGTGATTTGTTCAATCAAGTCCTCATTTGCAATTTTAATTTAAAAAACAATGCAATTGCATCCATGCCAAAAATCAAACAACGACCCTAAAGTTGGCCACCTTTTTCACTTTGGTCCTTGGTCTTGAATTAGTGCAATTTGACCCTCAATTGATAATAAACTTCTAATTTCTTCAATTTGGCATCTAATTCAGTTTTAATTACAACCCCTATATTTACACGCCTTTTCCAGTTTGGTCCTTGGTTTCGGACTTCTTTAATTAAGTCCCTAATTGACCATCAAACTTCAATATTTATGCAATTAAGCCCCTAATTTGACCAAATTAACTCTCAAAAATTATATTTCGACCCAGAACTTGAATTTCTTCCAATTAAAGCCCAAATTAACTCCAAAATCAATTTTTCTTGCAATCAAACTCTTCATAAATTCAATTAAACCTTCAATAAAATTTAATTGAGTCCATAAACATCTGATTTTGGACTTTTCTTCCTCAAATTGAATTTTCTTTGTCAACAGGGCTCTCATCAGTCAACAAAATACTCTCAAATTTTAATCTTTGTATTTTTGAACCGCTTCAACCAAGTTTTAACCATTTTTGAGTGCTTTGGCATCCTTTTTTCACTGTTATATATTTTTTGGGTTTTTTTGAACATATATTTTTGATTTTTTTTGTATTTTCTCCTTTTCTATGTGGGGACCAAAAAATAGGTTACAACATTCCTCATAATGAACAAAATATATAAGAGATTTATTAATCAAAATAAAAATATGATTTAACAAGAAAAGAATACAAAAACTCAAATGAGTCAGAAAACTTATTAACAAAACTAAACCCACAACCGTGATTAAGCATAAAAGAGCTTAAACCAGTAAATTATATCATATTTTCTAATAACTTTTTGCTTGACCAAATAATCTACAACATGATTTTTTTTCTTATGAATATATTCAAAACACACAGAAAAAAGTTTATTGCATGCATTAAAAATATTATTGAATTCAATTTGCAAGCACCAAAGCTGCATAACAATATTTTTTTTTAATCCAAGTACTATTATTGTAAGAATCTGACTCCTTCACCTATTAATTTGTAGAAGCATAGCAATTACAATCCATATTCAAAAGCATACATTTTCAAGAATCTGACCAAGCATGACTTAAATCCATATTAATCTGATGATTCATGAGAGTTGATTCTATAATCTAACAACTCACATCTAATTAAATCAGATCGAATTTGACAATCATGTCGAGGACCGTATGGCGCTGGCGCTTGTGGATTCCACCGTATGGATGGAGACCCATGACTCTGATTTGAAAAGTTAACATTTCTCTGAAGGGGAGAGGAAGAGAGTATGACCCATTTAGGCACAAAACAAAACATGAAAAATGCAAAAGCATAGATACAAATTGAAATACAGTTCTGTCTGCAAGTATGTCTGAAAATATCACTTGCATGCGTCCTATCAACGTGATTGTGGACCCTTCGATACGCTTGATTGAGGGGAAACAAATATTTTTAATTATTAGTAAAACAAGCACTATGCTACACGCACACACACGAAGTCAAATGTACTTATCTCCCGTCCTTGACTCCTAAAACACAATAATGCTACATCGCGGACCATTACCTTTTGAAGTTACATCTAAACAGCCTCTCTAGGTTGAATTTAATCAACCTATAAAATAGATCCCTAGGTGCTCATTTTCTATGCATGGAAACTTGCCGACCAAGATTTTTTTCAACGTGCTTGTAGCCACAAGAAGGTGACTTTCTCTTCCTATTTCCATGATAATTGAAAAAATAAAAATAAAAATAAAACTTTTTACTCATTAAGAAAACAAAACCCATGCATTAACAAAATTAAAACCTTTTACACATTTAAAATGAAAAGTTATCAAAAATAAAAGGATCATTAAAAATGATGATATTAATAGTAGTAATAATAATAATATTTTAGTGAAAAATTAAAAACTTTTGCTCATTTAAGTTTTTGTTAATATTCTGATTTAATTTTTTGACAAATTATAGAAATCTTTTCTATTGAAAACATTTTTTATAAAATGGAAACCTATTACTCATTTTGTAAAATTATTTTGATAAAATCAAAAACTAAAAATATATATTGATTATCATTCCTGATAATAAAGAAAATATGAAAGATTTATTAATCAAATTAAAAATATAATTTAACAAGAAAAGAATACAAAAACTCAAATGAGTCAGAAAACTTATTAACAAAACTAAACTCACAATTGTGATTAAGCATAAAAGAGCTTAATATGCAACATGCAAATTAAGTCATATTTTCTAGTTACTCTTTGCTGGACCAAATAATCTGCAACATGATTTTTTTTCTTATGAATATATTGAAAAACACATAGAAAAAAACATATTACATGCATTGAAAATATTACTGAATTTAATTTGCAAGCACCAAGGCCGCATAACATTATTTCTTTTAATCCAAATAATATCATTGTAAGAATCTGACTCATAAAAGCATGGCATCAACCCATATTCAAAAGCATATATTTTTAGAGTGTCAAAACCCCAACTTCATTATAATATTATATATTATCTATAAAACAATAAAAAAATACAAAGAAATCTCCTTCATAATATATGAAGATATCACCAATTTTAAAGGCCTTGGTTTGCCATTTATTCCATTTTAGCATACCTATAGGAAGAGATAGCTAAGAAAAATCAATATTTGTCTTGTTAGTCCACCATTTGATAAATTAAATAAATCTGATCTAGTATAGTAAAATTATCATCATTGCATTTCACCCAAAAAGCAACCCGGTAAAAAATGGTGAGGACTCGCTGCCAGCAGCTAAAGAAGATGAGGGCTCGGGATATCCACTTGAACTTGGTTGGAAGGTGGTGGTGATAGGTTATGCAAGTGGATTGGTAATTGGAGTGATTCATGGATGCGCTATGAACACAAGGAAGTATGAATGGTTGGTGAAGAATTATTTTGCAAGGTGGCAATACAAAGGTCAAAACTTGAAGACTCGCCTGCATAGAAGTTGATTTCTAACTATTAAGGTGTTTTCTAGTTTGTCAATCATGTTAAGATTGTATTTTCTTTTCCTTGTCTTCTCTTTCTTGATTTTCACTTGTAAGGATAAGAGTGATTTTCTCCTGGATGATCTGTTAATTTCATATACTAATTTCATATTAGTACAAATAACAAGAATAGAGAGTTGACAACTCCTCCATCCTCTCCGAAGAAACCACTTGTGCAAATCAGGAAAAGGATTCCTCATAGTTCCGTGATCAGTAACTCCGTAAATAATGGAGCTGCTTCAATTTGTTTCTTTTCTGCTTTTCCTAGTTTATTATTTTTCTAATTAGAGTTGGAGATTTATTCTGTTATTGCTTTCCTAGTTTATTATTTTCCTAGTTGGAGTTGGAGATTATATGTTTGGATTAGTATTCAAGGAAAGATGAAAATAATAAAAAAAATATTTATTCTTGGCCATCTGATAAATTTGAGTTAAGTTTTTCTTGGAGTAATTCCAATAACATAGAGAGATTCTGTGCTTTTTCCCAGCCCTTGGTTTCAGTGTGAGGTTGATCCAAGGAATTAGCACCAACCTCTGAATGTGCCAAGGTTATCAACAAACCTGAGAAAGTAAGTGTTTCTTGTTGTAACCCATTTTTAGGTCCCCACAAATAAAATAAAAAGAAAAAAAAATTAAAAAAAAGGGAACACTGTTCATCTCTCTCTCTCTCCACACACTGTCTAAAGCCCCACGCCCCTTAAAACATGGAACAGTGGCCGAACCTAAAGCCCTACGCCCCTTGTCTGGCCGACCAACCGCCGCGCACAACAGCAGGCCGCTCCCCTGCTCCCCACGCGCAACAACAGCTCGCGCCCCTCTAGCCTATAAATACTGCTCTCAACACCAGCAGCAAGGGGGATTGGAAGGACGGGAGGAGGAGTTTTTTGGAACGAGAGAGAGGGCTGGAAAACTAAAAGAGGGGGAAAGTTTTTGAACGAAAGTGAGGGGAACGGGAAAGAAGTTTTGAGACAAAGAAAGCTATTGTGAGAGGGTAGGAAGAGAGGAAACGAGATAGGAAAGGAAGGGGAGAAAACAGGGGAAGCTCTGAAACAGAACAAATACACCAACACTGCCAACACCATTGATTTGTTACCTTCACCTTCCCACTTCCCCTGAACCGCTGACAAAGGGAAACACCAGAAAGAGGAAAGAATTCCGGATATTAAATTCTTGTGTTTAGGTCAAAGTTATTTTGTTTTCTTTTAATATCTGGGGTTACGATCTTATACGTAAGACGTATTCCGGATATTAAATTCTTGTGTTTAGGTCAAAGTTACCCGATAAGATAAAGATCTTCTTACCGAGGAGGACTTTTCTTCAACCATACCAATAACTAGGAAACACACACAACTAGGAAACACAACAAGACCTCGGATTTTATCAGACAAATAAACAATGCAGCTTACCTTAGATAGGGCGTATTTGGGGTGCTAATACCTTCTCTTTACGCAACCAATCCCCGTGCCCAATCTCTAAGACCAGTTAGGGTTCCTAGTGACCAAAATACTAGGTGGTGACTCCCATTCCACTTTCCACCGATAAAAGACTAGATTTTCTTGTCCCCCCGTATTTGCCAAATAGATACCATACACATTTCCAGATAAAGTGGAATATCGCCGCGACGTCGCACACCAGCGACAGAATGGCGACTCCATTGGGGACCTTGTGGACTAAGATTTGTTTTTGTCTGATTTGTTTTTGTTTTTGTTTTCGTGTGTTTATTGTTAATATGTCTTTCCTTTTTGTTATCTGCTTATATGCTTTAATATTTTTACACATTGTTCATGCATTTGTATAGAACTGTCTCATGCATCTTATAGAACTGTCACATGCATCACATACTTTGATTTTGAGAAGCACACACAAGCTTTAAGTTAGGTGGGGGATTAGCGATTTGCCCTATGACTATCAGTCAGGGTTCAGATGCGTGAAACACCCGACTCATATCTGAGTGCCTGCTTGGTGATGGTGGGTATACGTACCTTAACTGTTCCTTGCAACGCCCCCATACTGTCTTTACGAAGAACATCACTGGGCAGATATGAGACCCTTTCAAGACCAGATAGAAAACCTACCCGTTCTCACTTAATAAATAGAACTTGTCCTTAGGGGATGTATCTTATGTTCATTTGCATCATGATTAATAATGTTAGATTCATCAATCTAGTTTTTTGAGCTGAAATCATGACTAAGTACCTATCTTTCCAAGAGTTTGGGCAAGAATCTGAGTTCACTTAGGGAGCTGAAGGAAAATGCCCAAGAATCGATGCTAGTAGTTTGCCTTGCATTACCAAGATAAATCACATGGTAAATGATTTAGGGAAGTTATCATCTATTATAGAGTATATTGATGAGGCTCTGTTTGAAAGGCGATATGGGAGAATTGCACACCTAATGAGGTTACTCGTACAAGCAACAACAATCAAAGCCCTACTGAATTTTGGGGATCCCAGTCATCGGTGCTTTATTTTTGGGAACATCGATATGACACCTACCTTAGAAGAATACGAGAAGATTATAGATTTCCCGAATAACAGCCACAAGATCTACCTCAGGTGAAGATTTGAAGACACAGCTTTGGAGATAGTTAGTTTGTTAGGCTTGGGAAAGATTAGCCAATGTAGAGTAGCCGAGGGGTTTCAAATGGAAGGTCATTGAAGCCTGAATAAAGAAGGCAAGTTGGGAGATGAACGATATAGGTTGGTGGCATTCGCCATTTTTGGACTAGTATTGTTCCCTTTCGAAATCAGAGTCATCAGCAAGTGTCTTCATAGAATACGAGCGTGACCGGATCAATCCCTCATAAGCTATTTTGGGAGAAACCATGTTGTCACTCAACCACTGCAGAATGCATGGAAACGGAGCCATGAGATGTTGCATCCTTATGTTGTATTTATGGATTATCAGTCATATCGAAACACCAAGGGACATCTTTAACAACTTCTAGTGATTTGATCTGCGACCATTAAAAGTCACCATAGATGAGACTTGGAAGAACTGGGATGAGAAAGCATGGATAGATAAATATGCAGCATTGCCAAGGAGCAACTTCAAATGGAGAGCACCGTGGATGAACAATGCCATATGCACAATGAGATTTGGAAGCAAGGTCTGGGTTCCCCTGATCGGTGTAACAGGATACATCAGTTATGCACCTGCACTTGTAACAAGGCAATTGGGTGGAATGCAGTACGCACCAAGAACTCGGGGTTTAGCCGATTTCATAGGTTTGTTCAAGCACCAATCATTCCTAGAAGAGATGGAACTTATCCGACAAGATTGGAAAAATCCCTGATGGTAAAAGGGGAAGAAGGGAGCACTTTTGAAACATCATTCAGCTAGAATTATGCAGTTTGGAGGAATGAAGAGCTTTCTGAAGTGAGGGGTTTCTCAATACCAAAACATCTAGATTCCGCAATAGAGCAATAAAAAAAAAGGACTGATAATGAGGAAGAGTTAAGAAAGCAGCTAGAACAATGAAGAATTTATCTAAGCAAAAGCAAGTGGCAGCAACAACAACTGGAAAATCAATTAGAGGAAGAAAATACGATGAGGAATTACTTGAACTAGCAGTTGGAAAAATAGGATAAACAGTTATCATCTTTAAAAGAATGGCAGGAAAAGGCCGAGGTAGCTGAAAAAATAGCAAAGGAGGTCCAGGCTGAGTTAAGGAATCGAATAACTGAATATGATGAGCTGATTAACAAGAACGGGCTCACAAAAAAAGAGTTGGCTAAGGTTAAGAGATCAACCAAAGGCAAGATGAATGGTGATAAAGAGGTGATGGATTCCTTGAAGAAGTGAAGGAGCATTCTTTTAAAAAAGGGTAGAAGGTGAAAAAGAGAAGAATCGGCTAGCCCATCTCGACATAGAAGAGGAAAGAAGGATCAGAGCTCAATATATGATGCAACTTGAGGAAGAGAGAAATCCAAGAAAGGTCGTTGAGTCTGATATGAGAGATTACCAGAAGAGAGTTGAGTCGTCGAAAAGAAGGATGATGGCTTTACAATATGAGATCAAGATACGAGAAGAAGAGTTGAGGGAGTTGAGAAGCCATTACTTCGAGATGGAAGAGGAGCTTAGTAAGGCTAAACAAGAGCATCAAGAATGTCAAGGCTACATGGACAGCTTTGTAGTTCAAATTAACTCCAAAATAGCCGAACTTGATATCGAAAAGGGATAAGTTGGCCCGGTCGGAGGATATGGTTCGAGTAATGAAGCCTTAGGAGCCAGCAACGAAGTCATAATCGCAGATAACACCGTGTTCCATGATAAGATAAGGCATATGACAAAGCAGGTCGAGCAAGCAGCCCGCTATGCAGAAAGGTTGCAAATAACAAGCCATAAAAGTTGGAAATGATGCTTCAAAATATCAGAATACATGACGGCCATCACCTGTTTTTATTGGGGACTTAGCTAATAGAGGAAATGCCTTTTAAGGATAGCAATGTATAACGCCCTATTCTATTATCATTGTATGAGCGACTTCTATTTATAAGAAGGCCATGACCTATCTTTCTTTCTAATGTGTTTTGGTAAGCTACTATGATAAGAACTTGGCAAACCCTCCTTTACAGTAATCGGGTCAACTCGAAAATCTTGCCTAAAGGATTACGAAAGTCATGAATCGGCTTTAAAATATACATTTGCACAAGCATCATATTTTCATCACGCATTTGTTTTTAATTTATCATATGCATACCCGATCGTGAAACATAGTCCCACGTCCAAAGTCTACCAAACCCATTCCAGAACAAGGATGGAGAACAAAAAAGAGCTCACTTAGAGTCACATTACCAGACCGAGTTAGAATCTGTGAAAAATAAAGTTGCTCAGCTGACCGACCTACTCGAGCAACTTCTAAGAGCTAAGAATGGGGAAGGAACACCTGTACAACCGCCTGAAGGTGCGCCAGCAGCTCACATCCCGCAAGCATCTCAAAACCAGGGGGCAAACTCGACCAATGAACAAACAACATTTTGTGCCTATCACCCCTATCCAATCAAATCATGCTCCAATCACTGTGGACTTAACAGTGGAAGGAACCCCGGATAATAGGTCTACTAGTTTGATGAATCATGACAAGCTATTTGCTTTGGAAAAAGATTAAGAGCAGTTGAGGGTAATGACTGGTTTGAGCAACCGAAGTGTGTCTGGTACCAAACATCACGGTGCCAAAGGATTTTAAGATGCCAGAGTTCATTAAGTACACCGGTTTGGAATGCCCAAACACTCACCTTCGATCCTACTGTAACAAAATGATGGAAGTAATCCGCGATGATAAATTGCTAATCTATTTTCAAGATCGCCTTGCAGGATCCGCTTTAAGCTGGTACATGAGGTTAGACAATGTTAGGATCAAGAGCTGGAGAGATTTTCCCACATGAACTTTAGCCAAACGTTTTCCCCTGATCGAACAAATAACCAGTCAAACAACCACCAAAGACCAAACACAAGATACATTTCAGAACAACTACCGCCATTACCCATGTCTTTGAAGGACATGTATGCCAAACTACTAAGCATTGGAAAAATAGCTCATATCCCCACATTACCACTACAACCACCATTCCCCATCTGGTACAAGCTCGGTTTGACTTGCGAGTATCATGCTAGTATTCCCAGGCATGGTCTTGAAATGTGCTACGCTTTCAAGAAAAAGTTGTCGGAGCTCATCAAGATAGGATGGGTGTCATTTGAAGACACACCCAACATCAATTCAAAGTCATTGCCTGATCATGACGCAAGTAATAATGGATAAAGGATTGGAAAATCTCGGTCAAGAATTGTCAATGATGAAGAAGGTGAGATCGAAGGAGATGATAAGAAAACACAGGTAGGGAAGGAAGATGAAGCACTGCCACGACTGATTGTCCACACACTAGAAGAAGTCTCCGCCAAGACCTTTGTGCGCAAGTTGGCCCAGGGTGAGAAGTTTCAGAATTGGGTGACCTAAGAAGCCCTAGTAGTTTTCAAAATGAATCTTGAAAGCGGATCTCTTACAACATCATATTTATTATTTAAAGTAAGAAACTCACTGAATACGAGCATAGATACACTAAGATAGAAAGGCTTTGTTTCTGCGCTGGTGAGGGCGGCAAAGAGATTACGACATTATATGTTATACCGCTTGGCGGATTTCAAAAGTGGTGTTGTTACTCAATTTTAAACCCCACGTGCTGGAGACGGTGTATACCTCTTTTGAATAGAGTGTAGGAGTTTAGCTCATATTCGCCAGAAGATTGACAAAAGCACAGAAATAAATATGTTGTTTTTTAACCTTGTTTGAGCTGTTTTCTACTCTTTTTTTATCCTTCCCCTTTACTACCAAAATCATCAGGTTTTCTTGGGTTGATCAGGAGTCTTCATAATGCTAAATTCATTCTTTTTTATCTGGTCTTTAAGGTTGAATAAATCCCTCAAAATTTGCACTAAAACAATAGTTCTGCTGCTGTCGCAATTTTTTGTTTCAACTTAGGCTCTGATTCTGACTCAGTTTCGTATGATATCTGACCATCCTAGGTATATTCTGTCACTCATTACATGTTGAAAAATTGACTTACACCTTTATTAGGTCCTAGGGATCATTGTTCTTAGAGCATATTCTCAGTCAGATTTGGATGCTCAGTATTGTCAGATCAAGAACCTTTTTGACCAACTAGATTACTACCAGTTTCTGTTATGTAAAAAGATTTTATCTCACTTCGACTCCTTCATCAAAGTTATAGTCCTAGACACGTAGATGAATTTGAGCTTTTGAATCACTTGATTTTGATATCAGAGGCTCAAGATGTTCCCGTTTGAATATCTAACGTGAAGGTAGAGAATTCTGTCGCGAGAAGGATATTGACCCGAGTCTGCACTAAAAAAACTCTATTTTTGGCCTGGTTTTTGTGATTTTTGTTCTTAGTTCATACTCTCAGTCATATCAGAATTCTCGGCATTCGTCAGTTTTTGAGTTAGACCCAGAGATCCCTTTTGACCAACCAAATTACTGGTAGATTCTGTTATGTAAAAAGATTTTATCTCACTTCAACTTCTTCATCAAAGTTTTAGTCCTAGACGCGTAGATGAATTTGGGTTTTTGAATCACTTGATTTCGATATCAGAAGCTCAAGATATTCCCATTTGAATATCTAACGTGAGGGCAGAAAATTCTGCCACGGAAAGGATATAGCCCAAGTTCGCGGGACTGATTCTAAGGATTTTTTTTGGACCAAGGACTGAATCGAAAAGTGTTAAAATGAGGGATTGAATTGAAGAATGATATTGAAAGCTGGAGAGTGGGGTTGGATCATCATAAATGACAGGATTTTTACCACACCGAATAAGAAAAATAAGACTTTGCAGCTGCACCCTCCATCTGATTTATTTCCTTTTTTCTCTGAAAATTCCTGCTGTTTTTCCTTTATCATCACGCCTGATTTTTGAAGCTGCAACCACGTTTTTATTGCCTCATTTCAAAGGGAGCAGCTGGCCCTATGGAAGGATAGAAAGAAGCCACACCATCCTCTAAAAAATTGGAAAGAAATCACTAGAATCAGAACATAATCAATGAGAATATTGTAGTTTCCTCATTTGTATTTTTTGGCTGCAAATCAGCTGGGATTTGCATCTTAGATTAATGCATTGAATCTTTCCTAATAAGAGCTATGTATAGACTATGTATACTCTGCCTCTGCTGACCTAAAAAGAGGAGAAGGGAGAAAAGAAAAAAAGAGGAGACGAAGGCAAAACAAGAGGAAAGAAAGGAGGCTTTTCTTTGATACTAAAAAGCCTGGACTGGAACGGGAAAGAGAGGGGAAAAACGCACAAAGAAAGAGCATAAAAGGGGGAAGAAAGAGAGCAGAAAAAGAAAAAAAAAGGGCAGAAAAAAAAAGAGCATAGAAGGGGGGGACGGAGGAAAAACAAGGGGAAAGAAAGGAGGCTTTTTCTTTGATACTAAAAAGCCTGCACTGGAACGTGAAAGAAAAAAAAAGGAGGAGAAAAAGACAGGATCTGCAGGTGTTTCTTCCCTAGTGCTCCAGCTGCGAGAACGTTAGGGACCCTCACGTTCTTTTCTTTTCTTACGCCTGCTGAAGGGAAGGTTAGCCGGCCATGACTTTGTCTTTTTGTTTGTAATAAAGAATGCTTTCCCAATTTCTGTTTTGTTTCTCTCTGTTGGCGTTGTAAAATGAATGAGGCTGTTTGTTTTTATTTAAGGTGAGGAAATAGTGGGGTTTGTGAGGCACGGACATAAGGGTTTATTTTCAAAATTCTGGTTTCATATTTTTGGCTCCCTCGTACACATGTTTTACTTCTCTCATGTTTCTTATTTATACATGAATAGAGCATGCTTCTAGTTTTTATCCTTGTTGTCTGCGTGGAATGAGTAAAGCGGGATTTAGTTTTATCAAAGAATGGGTTTGTGGGTATGAACACTGTCACTAGAATGGGTTGATGGGGTATGAACACTGTCACTAAATTCTGGTTTCATAATCTTGGCTCTCTTGTACACATGTTTTATTTCTCTCCGGTTATAATTTTTTTTTTAAGCTTCTTATAAATTTTATAATATATGTGATTGATTGATTAACTTTTATTGCGATTTTTGTATTTTATTGCGATGCTTGTGTTTTTTTTTAAAAAAAATGTTTTCTTGTATGTTGCATACGACCAATACCCTTACATGTTTTAGAACGTTTTTTATGTACAAAAATATTGGAAGTTTTAAAAATGTGTTTTCGTATGGATTTCTTAAACACCAAAAAATTGTTTTCTTGCATTTCTGGATTTTACAACCTGCGGATGCTTTGGCCACACTAGCGGTTATGACTACCATTGATCTCGAGTATAAGGTACAACCTGTACACATTGACATTAGAAATGACCTAGCTCACTTGAAGGAGAAATAGACGAAATGAATTTCTTCTTCATAAAAGCCCGGATCAGGATCACATCCCCACACTTGGGGCAATAAAAGACATTTCATGAAACGGGATGAAAGCCCGTAGATTTGAAAAAGATAAGTTAAAGCATTTGAAAAAAGCATGACAAAGAAGGCAATGCCAAGTCATACATTTTTTTTAAAAAAGGGCTACTTGTAAAAAGTCGAAGACTTCTTCTTAAAGATATGATAGGGCAGCACGAGAAATGAATCCAGCTTACGACTTCAAAAGCAAGCTCATGTCAAGAGAGAGTTTCATGAAATAGAAGAAGATGATGGGACCTATGTTTCAAAACCAGTTTTTTTGTAAACGTTGCAGGAGGAATCCTTAATGTAATCCAACAAGATTGTGGATGAAGAAAGGATCATTGAGTTGATGATAGCAAAGAATCACGGTTTTGATTTTGGAACAACAATAAAGTGAGAAGAACCTATTAGGAAATCTCCAAAAGAAAATGAAAGGTTCAAACCATGCCATCAGGAAGAACGACACCGATATTAGCTTTGGTTAAAAGAGGTCGCCAGAAGGGATCTTAGATTTCAGCTTTGGTTAAAAGGAATCGCCAGATGGGATTCCAGGTTGACCGAGCTACAAATATAGTTTTTGTTTTTGGTTAAAAGAGGTCGCCAGAAGGGATCTCATATTTCAGCTTTGGTTAAAGGGAATCGCCAGATGGGATTCTAGGTTGACCAAGCTACAAATATAGTTTCTGGTTTTGCTTAAAGGAGGTCGCCAGAAGGGATCTCATATTTCAGCTTTGGTTAAAGGGAATCGCCAGATGGGATTCCAGGTTGACCGAGCTACAAATATAGTTTTGGTTTTGCTTAAAGGAGGTCGTCAGAAGGGATCTCATATTTCAGTTTTTGTTAAAGGAGGTCGCCAGAAGGGATCTCATATTTTGGATTTGATTAAAGGAGGTCGCCATAAGGGATCTCATATTTCAGCTTTTGTCAAAGGAGGTTGCCAGAAGGGATCTCATATTTCAGCTTTGGTTAGAGGGAATCGCCATATGGGATTCCAGGTTGACCGGGCTACAAACATAAATTTTTTTGGTTTTGGTTAAAGGGGATCGCCAGATGGGATCTCAGGTTAGCCCAACCACACACAGGATAATGGTTCTGGTTAAAGGGGATCGCCAGATGGGATCTCAGGTTAGCCCAACCACACACAGAATTTTGGTTCTGGTTAAAGGGGATCGCCAGATGGGATCTCAGGTTAGACCAACCACACACAGGATAATGGTTCTGGTTAGCCCAACCCATTTTTGGGTCCCCACAAATAAAATAAAAAGAAAAATAATAATAAATTAATTAAAAAAAGGGAACACAGTTCATCTCTCTCTCTCCACACACTGTCTAAAGCCCCACGCCCCTTAAAACATGGAACAGTGGCCAAACCTAAAGCCCCACGCCCCTTGTCTGGCCGACCAACCGCCGCGCACAACAGCAGGCCGCTCCCCTGCTCCCCACGCGCAACAACAACCCGCGCCCCTCTAGCCTATAAATATTGCTCTCAACACCAGCAGCAAGGGGGATTGGAAGGACGAGAGGAGGAGTTTTTTGGAACGAGAGAGAAGGCTGGAAAACTAAAAGAGGGGGAAAGTTTTTGAACGAAAGTGAGGGGAACGAGAAAGAAGTTTCGAGACAAAGAAAGCTACTGTGAGAGGGTAGGAAGAGAGGAAACGAGATAGGAAAAGAAGGGGAGAAAACAGGGGAAGCTCTGAAACAGAACAAATACACCTACACTGCCAACACCATTGATTTGTTACCTTCACCTTCCCACCTCCCCTGAACCGCTGATAGAGGGAAACACCAGAAAGAGGAAAGAAAGCAAAAAACGGAAGGGAGGGAGCTGCTGTAGAGAGGAAAGAATAGTTACTGTCACCGGGCTCCCTCAGCCACCAACCCCTCTCAATAGCCATTCCACCACATTAACTCGACAGAACACCAGCCTTTTTTTCTTTCTTCACAAAACCCACAGCCGGTCTTCCCCCTATCCTCTCCAGCTCCCACACTGGACTACCTCTTCATCCCAGCCATGCCTTGCCACCAGCACCTCCACGAAGACGTTGCAGAGAAGGAAGAACATTGTTGACAGCAGAAAAGACCGTCAGCAACAGAAGGAGAAGACAAAACAGGGGCGAACAGAGGAGAAAGAGAGGAGAGAAACTGGAGTAAAACGGACTAGAAGGAGAGAAGACTTTGGGACAAGGGAGATGAAATAAAGACAGTGACAGAGAGTAGAATAAAAGCAGACGTGAAAAGGAAAAAAAAACCAGAGGTGGGCACCTCTGCACAGGGAAGAAGAAGAAAGAACAGCTGCTGTCATCGGGCTCCCTAGCCACCGACCACCCTCCCGGCCATCCTCTGGTCAGCAACCGCCAGCAGCACCGCCTTTAGAGCCACCACAAGTCAGCCCTCTGACCCTTATCTTTGTATACTGTTTATCGTCTTGCATGCAGAACGTGCACTGTGCATGTTCTGCAAGCCAGAAAATAATTACTCGGTTACTGTGTGCACAGTACCGGCTAATTAATTAACAGGTACTGTTCACCTGTACAGTAACCTCGGTTACTGTACCGTGAACAGTAACCAATCATGTGGTTTTGAGCTGGGCTGAGTCCAGCCCTGTAGGAAGTAGGCCCAATTTATTTTGGGCTGATTTCGGCCCAGTTTACTTTTGGGTCGAGTCTGGCCCGTTCGAACAAAAATTCTTCAAAAATTATTTCAAAAAATATGTGATTTTCTGTAATTTTATTACTGTATTTTGACCAATATCGGTTTGTATTTTTATACTGTAAAGATACAAATCCGGTATTAAAATACCTGGTTTTTGTCAAGTTTTCAAAAAAAAATTGTTTTGTTTTCATGCATACGGCCTAGTCTCTCCAATATATATATATATAAATTATAACATCATAATTTCATACAACAAAGGAAATTTCAAAACAATATATGTATTAGCATGCATTTTGGCTTTAATAACCAGTTTATTTAAGCCATGAGAACTAGGCCAATATTTCAAAAATTCCAAAAAAATTATTTTGTTTTCTTTTAATATCTGGGGTTACGATCTTATACGTAAGACGTATTCCGGATATTAAATTTTTGTGTTTAGGTCAAAGTTACCCGATAAGATAAGGATCTCCTTACCGAGGAGGACTTTTCTTCAACCATACCAATAACTAGGAAACACACACAACTAGGAAACACAACGAGACCTCGGATTTTATCAGACAAAAATACAATGCAGCTTACCTTAGGTAGGACGTATTTGGGATGCTAATACATTCCCTTTACGCAACCAGTCCCCGTGCCCAATCTCTGAGACCAGTTAGGGTTCCTAGTGACCAAAATACTAGGTGGCGACTCCCATTCCACTTTCCACCGATAAAAGACTAGATTTTCTTGTCCACCCGTATTTGCCAGATAGATACCATACACATTTACAGATAAAGTGGAATATCGCCGCGACGCCGCACACCAGCAACATTTCTTTTTATTAAAATTAAACTTTCATAAAATCAATGTGGTCTTCACTTTCTTGAATTTTTAAGTTTGTCATTTTAGCTTGTCTCTGTTTAATAATCCACATGTGGGTTTTGTTACTGCAATAGCTATTTAACTCTCGCTGCGTCATGTTCATATATTTTTGTAGCTAAAAAAATTATAAATTTAAATTAAAAAGCTTATGTATATAAGTAATAAAATAAATAAATTCAAAACTATATGTGTTAATAAATAAATAAGTTATCAATAATAACTAAAAATAAAATTGAAACAAATCAAGAAACAGATATAAATCAAGATATTTAATCTCACAATATAAAATATTTATCATATTATGTTTGCTTAATCTAATTTATTCAAATATTTTTTTATTTAATCAAACTATAATAGAAATAGACACACATTAAATTAATTAAATAAAATGAAATGAAAAACATTATGCATGGCTATATATATTAGAAATATTATCTAAAAAATATATTTTTATTTTACAAAGTTCATCTATATAAAAGATAAAAACAATTATAAAGCTACGTGCTTGGGCTTGTTATTTATTTATTTATTTATATTTGAAAGGTATGTCCGCCCCTATTTATCTTGAAAAACAATAAGTAGGTGACGACAAATGACACGGCAAACACGTGTCGTTTGCAAACCTAAATTCTAGCCATCATTATGGGCTGAAAAATCTGGCAACACCTCTTTTGTCTTAAAAAAACCTAATTTTCAAAACATTTCAACCCCAAAACACCTCACTAACATCTTTAGAATACCCACAAATCAATTCATCAACTCAAAATATCCAAAAAAAAATTCAAAAAACATAAAATCAAACTGAGTTAGATTTATCTTTCTCGGTATAGATCTCTTTTTTCAAGCAACATTCTGGGTCTAAACAATCAATATCAAGCCTCTCTCATCTGATGTAACATGTAGACAACAAAAAAATTCATTTCTTGCTTGATCAAAAGAGTTATTACAATGTTTTGTATAAAAAACTAGAAAATCATAATAATAATTAATAAAAAAAATTATTTCCTTTAAATAAAAAATAAAATTATTAAACTAGATAAAAAACGAAAATAACAAATAAAATATTTATTAAAAAAAAAAGCTCATGCATAAATGACTTGTTAAGAAAAGGAAATCCATACATTAATTATTCCAAGAATTTTAAAAATGAAAACCTTTTGCTCATTAAAAAGAAAAAAGTTATAAAAATACTTTTGATAAAAGTATCGACGATGATAATGATAATGATGATGATGATATTTAAAACCTTTGACTCATTTAAATTTTTCTTACTATTCCCATTTAATTTTTAGACAACTTTTAAAAATATTTTCAATAAAAAGGGAAAATAGTTTTGATAAACATGAAAGCCTATTACTCATTAATTTTAATTATTTTGAAAAACTTGAAAACTAAAAAAGTATTTTTAGAAAAAAAGATATGAAAATATTTGAAATGAAAACTAAAAACCTTTTTTTTAGTGTAGTTTCGTAAGTGGTGTTGAAATGATAAAAAGAAAAGGTTATATTGTTTAAATCAATTATCTAGCATCTAAACATTCAATTATTTCACACATTCCAGCGTTTAGAATAAGAAATAATTAGGTGATCAAATCAAACTTTTTCTTTACAAAAGAAATTGAAGGGTTTTTATTTTTTTTTATTTTTTTTTATCACAGAGGCTTTAAGAGCTCTTCATTATTTCCAGCCACACATTCTTTGCACATTGAAAAAATCTAAAAAGATAAATCAATGAAAAATCACATGAAAACTATTGAATAACAACAAAAAAACATAAAATAGTTATAAATTAATTAACTCCAGTCATCCACATGAAAATAGTTTTGTTCAATAATAATTTTAAACAAGTTTTAAGCCAAAAGATGAATAAATCCCGCTTTTAATTTGATCTTAAATGCATCCATTCACCATATTTTTTTTATAAACAAATTCTAACTGTTTTAAATTAACCCCATTAATTCAAATTATTTAGTATCTTTATATAATCAATCCCTTCACGTTTATCTTAATCACTGTCTCTGTCATTAATCATAGGGATAAGATGATTGTGCCTGTAATAGAAGTCTTCAGATCAGTAGGTGAACATTAAAGATTAAATTGCAGTTCTTCTGAGCAACAACAAACAACATCAATGAAGCCATCAAGGCAATAAGGACTTTGAATCAAATTGGCTGTGCTGAAATTTCAGTATGCAGGAGTAGTCCATTAAAAGAATTGCTGAGAGAAATTCGCTTAATACCAACAGAATTGCTGACAGAATTATTCCGTCAGCAATTTGAGGTTGCCATTACCGACAGCATTTAATCCGTCAGTACTGTCATCGGCACATACTGACGGAAAAAATCCGTCAGTATTTACCCACGGACTTACTAACAGAATGTTGAGAATTAAAAAAAAGAGGGCGGTTCGCTGACGTGGAGGTTATTGCGGGTATTTTTTACCGATGGAATCACCGAGGGATTCAAAATGTCAGCTCCGTACGGTCAGGAGACCGATTCAACGATGAAAATGCTGACGGAATCCTCGAGGGATTCAAAACGGCAGCTTCATACGGTGACGTGCCCTATTTACCGTCAGAATAGCCAATGAAATCACAAACGGAATAGTCTGTCGGTGAATCCATCGGCAAAAGTTAATATATCCCCTCTCACTCGACCCTATCCTCCCCTATTTCTTATTCTTCTTCCTCATCTGAACTCTCCCCAACTGCAAACAACCAACCCCCCCAACAAAAAAAATCTCCCTCTTCTCAGCACAACAAGTTATATATCTTGAAGTCTTCTTGTCACAAAATCCGTGTTCTGATTTACCTACAATTTTTTATCAGTTTTTGTAAGTAATTCTATCTTTTTAAAATTTTAACATTTAAATATCATGGTTTTTATTGTTTTTTTAGTATATGTATTTTGTTAGTAGATGTACATGTTTTATTGTTATTTCTCAAACAAACTTGTAATATATGAATGTATAATTTTATACTTGTTATGGTTTGTTTTAGATTTTGTAAGATTGTATTTGTTTGTAAATTGTTGAAACTTTATTGAATTACCGAATTACATGTTTTGTTTTAAAATAATTAATAGCTTGTTTAATGGGTCCGTTTTAATTTTTATCATTAATGGTATTGCAGAGTTGTAATTTCTGTAAATTGATATACATGTATTAATTTGTATGGACGTTGATAATTGATAATGAATATTTAATATATATGAGAAGCTGTAATTGGTTTGTTGGATAATCTTGAGGTAAACCAATATTTTTCAAATTTATTTACCTAACATAGTTAATTAATACATGTTGTCATCATAATTTTATAGAAATTTGATAGAAGTCATGGATGATCGTTCATGGATGTATCGAGATTCACCTCAAGGATTGCGGAGGATGGATTATTGTAACGGGGTTCAGGGTTTTATTAATTTCGCAACATCTATTCTCAGAAATTTTACTAGAGGCGGTATTAGGTATCAATGCAGGAAGTGTCAAAATAAAAAGTATCTGCATCCAGATGTTGTAACGATGCATCTTCTACACAAAGGGTTTATGGAGAATTACCAGTGTTGGTATGCACACGAAGAACTATTTTTTAGTAAGAGGAGAATGGAAGAAAGGGTGGTTGGGTCAACTTCTAGTGCTAGCAACGTGCATGGAGAAGCAAATGACAACACTAATCCTCACAGGAATATGGTTATGGATGCAATGAGAATGAATCAAGGTAATGTCAGTCAATGTCTAATTGTAGAAGAAGAACCTAATGTAGAAGCAGCTAGGTTTTTTTATTTGTTAAAAGATTCTGACGAACCATTATGGGATGGCTACACAAACCATAGTAAATTATCGGTCGTAGCATAGGTGTTCACTATCAAGTCAGATCACGGGTTGAGTGAGGCCGGGTATGACAAGATTATTGAATGGGCGAGAAGCATTTTACTTGAAGGGAACAGGCTGAAAGAGAACTTCTATGCTGCGAAGTCCATGATGAAACCCCTCGGTTTAGGATACCAGAAAATTGACATGTGCCCTAACTTCTGCATGTTATACTACCTTGAAAATGATGAGATGACCGAGTACATGACATGTGGGCATTCCCGTTACAAACCCAGAACTGGTAGGGGAAATACTCTAGTGGCATATAAAAAACTTAAATACTTCCCAATCATATCTAGACTGCAGAGGTTATTCATGTCACCAAGGACTGCTGAGCACATGACATGGCACCAATCACATGATACGGTTGATGGAGTGATGGTGCATCCTTCTGACAGCGAAGCGTGGAAACACTTTAATAGTGTGCATCCTCACTTTTCAGCTGAATCAAGAAACATGCGTCTTGGGTTGTGTACAGACAGATTCAACCCATTCAGGTCATTTACTGCTCCTTATTCTTGTTGGCCGGTCATACTGACAGTTTATAACTTGCCATAGGGGATGTGTATGAGGCCAAAGTTCATGTTTTTATCTATGGTCATACCAGGTCCGAGCAATCCGGGGTGGAATAAAGATGTTTGTCTTCGTCCGTTGATTGATGAGTTGACGCAGTTGTGGTCCTCTGGAGCTTTGACTTATGACATCTCGACGAAACATAATTTTGTTATGAGAGCCGCTTTGATGTGGACTATCAATGATTTTCCAGCTTATGGAATGCTTTCTGGTTGGAGCACGCATGGGAAACTAGCATGTCCATATTGCATGGAAAACAACAAGGCATTCACGCCAAGAAACGGAGGTAAAGCTTCTTTTTTTTACTGTCACCGTCGTTTCTTGCCACATAATCATAGGTACAGAAAGAGTAGAAAAGATTTCTTTGTTGGCAGAGTTGAAAGGATGTTGCACCCCCGCGTCTTTCTGGTGAAGAATTGCATGATGTTGTAAAATTGTACGGTGACATTGTCTTTGGTCTCCAATCAGGTAAGCAGAAGTTCCTTGGTTTTGGTTTGACCCATAATTGGGTAAAGCGAAGTATCTTTTGGGAGCTTCCTTATTAGAAGACCAATCTTCTTCGCCATAACCTTGACGTCATGCACATTGAAAAGAACGTGTTTGAGAACATTTTCAACACCGTCATGGATGTGAAGGGGAAGACAAAGGACACCATCAAGGCTAGATTGAATGTAGCGTTGTTCTGTAACCTTAAAAATATTGAGTTGGTTTGTGATGAGTCACGGGTCGCAAAACCAACAGCAAGCTTCATGTTAGAGAAAAACACACAACTACTAGTCTACAAATGGCTTAATAGTTTGCATTTTCCGGATGGACATGCCTCGAACTTATCAAGGTTAGTTAATATGGTGGAATGCAAATTGTATAGAATGAAGAGTCATGACTGCCACGTGTTTATGAAAACACTCATCCCATTAGCTTTTCGTGATTTGTTGCAAAAGGGGATATGGGATACACTCACAAAGATCGGTCATTTCTTTAGAGATTTATGCTCCAGCAAGTTGAATGTTGATCACATTGAGAGGCTTGAAACGAATATCGTTGAGACACTATGCAAACTTGAGATGATATTCCCTCCATCATTTTTTGACTCAATGGGGCATCTCCCCATACATCTACCGTTTGAGGCAAAAGTTGGAGGACCGGTCCAATATAGATGGATGTACCCATTTGAATGGTTAGATATTGCAGTTGCAGTGTAATTCATATATAAAAGTATTTTCTTTGTTTTTCTTCATTGAAAATATTTGATTAATTCAATGCAGGTACTTGTTCAATCTCAAGAAAAAGGTTAAGAACAAGGCGCATGTTGAGGCTTTGATATGTGAGGCCTATATTGTTGAGGAGATCTCAACATTTATCTCGTACTATTTCAAACCTCATCTGAGAACGAGAATCAATCGCGTTCCACGGCATGATGATGGCGGTGAAGTGTCTTTCAGTGGGAACTTGTCAATATTCTCCAATCCTAGATGACCCACACCTAAAAATGTCGTAAGAGGAAGATATTTGTCAAAAATAGAGTTCAAACAAGCACACAATTATGTTTTATTTAACTGTGATGAGTTGAGACCTTTTATTCAGTAAGTGTATATATGTGTAATACTAATTAAACTTTGTCAATAATATACTGTTAATTATATATTGTAATATAATACACTCATTACCACTTGCAGGGAACATCGATAATATTTGTTGTCCAATAACTCACAGCTAACCGAATCTCAGATCTTTCAATTACAAGATGAACAATTTGCCACATGGTTCAGAACACATGTAAGCACTATCACAAACTCATTCTCACTTATAAAATTATTGTATGCATGTCATTACATGATTCTCGTTTACTGTTCATTGATGTACATTATATACAAGGTTTATCAAATGGGAAGGGGTGCTGCTAAGTCATTGTCTTCACTAAGCGTGGGCCTTGAAAGAAAAGTTAAGTGCTACAACGGGTATTTTGTCAATGGATATGTTTTCCATACTGAAGAATACGGGCCTGGTAGAAAGACATATAACAGCGGTGTTTGTGTTAAGGGATGGACTAGTAGTGAGTTAGAAGTTGACTACTATGGTAGATTAGAATAGGTCGTCGAACTACAATATCATAGCGAGCAAAATAGAGTGTTTTTATTCAAATGTTATTGGTATGACATGACTGACAAAGGAATTAGAGTTGATCTGCACTATGGTCTGGTCGAAATCAACTCAAAAGCTAGACTCCGCAACGTAAACAATGTCTTTGGTTTCGCAAAGCAATGTCAACAAGTTTATTACACATACATCCCTTCTTTTAGAAAGGATCGATCAAGAGTGGATTGGTTGTCCATTTTAAAAACGAAACCCAGGGGTCGTGTCGAGCTTGTTTAGGATGAGAACGGAGACACAAGTGTGCAAGATGAAGTCTTTCAAGTTAGTGAGTTGGTTGAACCATATCGAGTTGCTCCTTCAGTTGACTTCGAAGAAAATTCAAATTTTCATGTTTTCGATGATAGTCTTGTTGATATTGACGCAGAGGAGTTGAATGTTGTTTTGAGCTCTAGCAGACAAGCAAATGTCAATGAAGATGATGACCATATTGAAGATTGTGATGAAAGTGATGACTATTCAATTGCTGATGAAGAAGAAGAAAATTCTGACTAACTATCAGAATGAAGCCCTGTGTGAAAACCCTTTTTTCATTTAATATAAATTCTGGATGATATATTTTGTAACATGAAATATGTATTGTTTAAGCAATGTTGTTATTGTTTTGTACGATGGATAGTTTATCATTTAAGTGTTTGCAGGAAGGTAAATAGGCAATACAAATATAATCTTTCTTGTACACTTACCGACATCCATACCAATGGAATAAGGTCCGTCGGCATATCACAGAGATTTCAAAAATAATTACTTGAAATGCCACACTTACTGACATGTATACTGAAGGATAATATTCCGTCGGCATTTCACAGAGAGTTCGAAAATAATGACTTGAAATGCCACAATTACCGACACCAATACCAACAGAATGTTATCCGTCGGCATTTCACAGAGAGTTCGAAAATAATCACTTGAAATGCCACAATCCCCGACGACGTTACCGACGGAATAAAGACCATCGGTAAGTTGTCGGTGGATAATATTACCAACAAAATCACCAATGGACTATGCGAATTCCAAAGGGCGGTGCATTAAATGCATCTCTGACCGCGTGAATTTTCCGATGGACCGCGAAAAATATGGAGTGTAATTAAAAATGTTGGTGCGAAATTCAAAAATTACAGACGGATTTTCAAACGTCACTGACGGAATAAATTAAAATAATATTTTTTTTATTGTCCGTCGGTGAATCCATCGGTAAAACTGCCCTATAAATCTTAGCGACCGCCTCTTCAGTTCATTTTTTCATCTCTTCCGTTCTTCACCTTCAATTTCGAATTTTTTTCCTCTGATTTCTTCAAAGCTTTCACCTACAATCTCTAGCAAGTGTATTGTTGATCTTCATCATATTAAAAGGTATGTGTTTCCTCTATTTCATTTACTTTAAAGGTTTTTTTTTGTTTTAGCTATTTTATTTTTTTTATGTTTTTTTGTTTTGGTGTATTTTTATAATGTAGATAAAGTCTTTAAATCAACACATTATTAAGGTAAGCATGTTTCATTCCTAAAGTCTATAGTTTTTTTTTGAATTTTTTGAATGTATTTTATTGTTGTATTGGCATAATTATTGAATAATTTGTGGAATTGTAATTGTTAATATTGAATTTACCTTAGAATTAGTAATTGAATATGTTGGGATAATTAGTAATTTTACTACATTGTTGCATAATTTGTGTTCAATTATTTGCATTAATTTTAATTGTTAGTCTAGAGTTTTTTTTTTGAAATTATTGAATATGTTTTATTGTTTGTATTTATATAATGATTGAATAATTTGTTGAATTGTAATTGTTAATGTTGAATTTACCTTGTAATTAGTATGAATGTTATATGTATAGATGTTATGTTATATACAATATTAGTATAGATGGATTTGGGTAGTATCCAGTATAGAGAAGGTGCTGTCGAATTTTTTTTAACATTCAAATTTAATTATATAATTATTCGTATACAATTGTGTACATGCGTAGAACGAAAACCAAAGTTGGTCGCTCACGTATGGTCGCAGCTAGTTCTTCATGCAACAAGAATGACGTATCATTAGTTGCCTCTCAAGAAAAGGCACCTACGCCACTTGCACCGTCAACCTATGCTGCCTCTTCCAGCGTTGGTTCACAGCGCAGAGGTGGCGTGCCTTCGTAGCTGAATCAGCTCACCCGCAAGTATAAGGCACAGTGGACGTCCTTTCAATGTAAGTTTGTTAACGTTTTAGTTTTTTCTTTAAAATTATAACATAATTTATGAACAACTAATCAATATTTCATGAATTTAATTTATTTTCAGGTTCACAAACATTGAGGTCGCTCGAGTAATATCATCGGCGTTTAAATCGTCGATGGAGATTCTATTATTTCAATGGAGTCAGGTATCCAGATATCCTAAATGGATACCTCAAATCGATGCATGGTTTAACAGATTTGAGGTTGATATTAATTTCTAATTTCCAACTTATTTCTAATAATTTAATAATATAATTGTAAATAAATTATTATTTTTATTTATCTAATTATTTATACACAACACGAATTCGCCTGGGACAGGGCCCATGACATAGTTGTGAGAAGGGTGTGGGAAAATCACGCGGCAACTAGGTAACATTGAAAACAATATAAGATTTTTTTAGAAAAAAAATTATCTTTCAACTTCTAATTTCTCGCTATGAAAGTAGGTTGCGTGATTTTTGCTATGAATCACAAAAAAAGGCAAAACAAACCGCGAGAGATAGGGGTCTCCAAGGTTGGAACGACGTGGCGGTTTGGAGGGATTTCAAACTGATATACATCCAGGAAGATAAATGGCCGCACTATCTTGAGCACATGACGTCTGAGCGGTTCACACGACGCTCACAGTCCGATGATGGTAACCAGAATCGACCAATTCATGGATCGTTGACAACGCACACCAACACACACTGGCAGCTCCGTTCCGTTTGCTACACATGCGAAACGGATGGTAAGATTAATTTAAATGAAATATATCATTAAATTAATTTGTTTTTAATTAATATTTTTTCATTATAGGCTACGTCTCTTGGACGTGAGCCGAGCCCGATGGAGCTGTATGTGGAGACGCATGTGCGGAGTCAAGACCGCTAAAAGGAGCGCAACAGTTCGTTGACAACCGTGCTCAACACTTCGTGGTATGTTTGTTCAACCTATAATAGCCGGTTGAGGGAGAGATATGGGGATGGTCCTTTGACCCATCCGAAACTCGATCCGGATTTGTGGATGGAGGTTGGATCGTCTGGTGGACCCGATAAAAATTGGGTTTACAGGCTCTCCAACATTACGGCCGAGAACTTGTGGTGGCCCGTAGTGTTTCAACCGTTGGGAGTTCCCAATCAGTATCGCGCACCCAATCTAAGGAGTTCGTGGCTTTGCAGCAACACACGGCTTAGCTCACCGAAAAATACGACCACCTATCAGCGGCGTATGCACAACTCAAAGTGGAGAATGCACAAGAAAAAGCGGACCATGACCAGCTTCGCAAATTTGTCATGAACATGGCATTACAGAGTGGTGATACATATGCGCCTCCTTTTTTTTGGCCGTACAACAACCAGCCTCCTCCTCCTCCTCCAGCTCCGCCATTATGTTAATTTGTAATGAATATTATTTAACTTTAATAGTTAATTTAATATTTTTTAAAACACATTCAGTTTGTAATGAATATTATTTAACTTTATTTCTTTTGTTTTTGATGTTTAATAAAACTTTTATTTGCATAATTTGTTTTTATTACCATTAATTTATATAATTTTATATTATGTATTCTAAATAATTTTTTAAAAACATATTTAAAAATAATCACAGAGGGTTTTACCGACGGACTATATCCGTCAGCATTTGACATAGCTGCCACAGTCACCGATGAATTTACAGACGGATATATTCGGTCGGTATTATGGATTCACCGACCATTTTACCGATTGATGTAATTCGTCGGTATTTTACAGTGCCTGCCACAATGACCGACGAATGTACAGACGGATATCTTCGATCGGTATTCCAAACATTCACCGACAATTTTACCGACGGTTTGAATCCGTCGGTCTATCACACAATCACCAACGAGTTAAATCCGTCAGTATATTTCAAGCGGGAAACTTTTTTTTTTGCGCGCAATTTCCGTCTGTAAAACCATCGACAAATGTTTTTTTTTTGCCGACTGGTATAGCGACGGACTATGGTATTACCGATGAAAGGAAAGCCGATAGACTTATTCCGTCGGTGTGGATGTCGGTAAATAAATTACCGACAAAATCTTAATCACATACCAACGGAATATTTCTATTGGTAAAACTGTGAAATCTTGTAGTAAACCAACAATTAACATTCATGTAAATTTCCATGGAAGCAATAATATTATGAGTGTGATTGTGCTTGTAATAAATAGAGTCTCCAGAGTAGGTTGAACATTAAAGATTAAATTGCAGTTCTTCTGAGCAACAACAAACAACATCAATGGCGCCATCAAGGCAATAAGGACTTCGAATCAAATTGGCAGTGCTGAAATTTCAGTATGCAGGAGTAGTCCATTCAAATTAATTGTGAAACAACCATTAAAAGCGATAGATCAACAAGAAAATGAAACCAACAATTAACATTCATGTAAGTTCCCATGGAAGCAATTATATTCTGAGTGTGATGGTCACATGCAGAACAGGTACCGTCCATGGAGGGCCTTTCGATGGTTCCGTGACAGGAGCTTTCTTGTACAAGGACATTTTAGCGTTGTTTTCAATCAAAACTTGTTTCCTTCACAAGAAGTAATTATTTGTGGTGGTAATATATGCATATGCTTCTACCATCTAAACCATTCTGCGTTTAAAGTCCTCAGCCCATCTCCCACGTTTATCTTAATCACTGTCTCTGTTACATCTATTAGTTTTAGCAAACATGACATAAAAATATTTGAAATGAAAACTAAAACCCTTTTTTGATTGGAAAAATATATATACTCATAGATTTTCCCTTCTATTTTTATTGAAGAATACTTTTATTTTTATTAATTTCTTCATCATTTAGGATGGATTTTTTCCTTAAACAAACATTTCATCAATTCCTTAAAGTCAAATACTGGATTGAAAACTAAAACCCTCTTCTTCTCTCTTTTATAGCTCTACTACAAGACTCTCTCTCTCATTTTGTGCTGCACTCTTGGTGTCTATTTATAGACTTCAATGACAACTCCTCTTGCTATTTTGTCAACAATGGTGGCTGCCAAACTTACCAAACTTTGACATTAAACAATGGTTGTTGGCTGCCACCAACAACCCATCATTATAGCCTTTTTCTTTGACAATGTCAAGGGGCTGTAAATGTTGCACCAGCAGCCCTCTTTGACTCTCACATGACAGCCATCTTCTTTGACAATGACAGCCATCTTTTTTGATAATGATAGCTATATAATTGGCAATATTCCAACAACACTTTGGATAGAGTGGAAGCGAGGGGTTGTGAGCGGGGAAGATGAAGGAAGTTATGGCTGAGTGTGTGGCCGGCTGAAGAGGTGAAAATGAAGGAAAATGGTGATGGGAAGGGAGATTAGGTAAGGGGCTGAAGGTTTGTGTGGGTTCTCTGTGGAGGCTCTGGTTTGTCTTTGGGCAAAGAGAGGGGGTGAACGGCCGCAGGATAGGTGGGGGGCGGCTGGTTGGGTAGATATAGCTTAAGGTTTAGGGTTTACCGTGTTTCTTCTTTGTTTCAAAATTCCCCCTCCATTGTGTGTGTTGTAGAGACCATATTTATAGGTAGTTTGGTCTCTCAACTTCTTTTTTTTTTGTAAATTTAATTTTTATTTTTTAGATTTTTCTTATCAACATCGACTCGAATGAGAAAAATCGATGATTTTTAAAAATAACACGTTAAAATTCGAACGCATTCTAAAGATCTTTGAAAATTTAAATTCTTTTGAGACGATGCTGAAAATGCTAAAAACAATGCAAATATATTAAAAAAACATCTTTTTTAGATTTTCATTGTTTTTCGCTATTTTTGAATTTTTTAAAAATTTTATCAAAAAACATAAATAAAAAATTAAGTAACAACTCTCTTGATTATTAGCAGACACACATTCTTCGCACATTGGAAAATCTAAAAAGGTACATCAATGAAAAATCTCCATTGTTTTCAATCAAATTAATGAAGACTTCCTGTAGCTCCCAAGTCTTCGGGTATGAACTGAATATTTTTGTCAATATAAACTGCTTTATTTCTCTTATTTGTTTATTAAAAAAGATAAAGAGTTTCTTTTCTAAAAAAACATGGCATCACCTGTGTGTTTCTTAACCATGCGGATGCTTTTGCTCTTTTTACTCTCGTTTTTTCATCATAGAGCTTGTTATTCTTCTCCTTCCATGCAGCCTCTATGCCATGATGACGAGAGTCATGCCTTGTTGCAGCTCAAGGAAAGCCTAGTCATTAATGAGTCCGCTTCTTCTGATCCTTCTGCTTATCCCAAGGTTGCATCATGGAGAGTTGATGGAGAAAGTGGTGATTGCTGCTCGTGGGATGGTGTTGAATGCGATGGGGACTCTGGTCATGTGATCGGCCTTGACCTCAGTAGCAGCTGCCTTTATGGCTCCATCGACTCCAATAGCAGCCTCTTCCACCTTGTTCAGCTCAGAAGGCTGAATCTTGCTGGCAACGGCTTCTACAACTCTGAAATCCCTTCTGAGATTCGAAATCTCTCAAGGCTGTTTGATCTAAATCTCTCAATGTCTGGCTTTTCTGGTCAGATTCCAGCGGAGATCTTAGAGCTTTCCAAGTTGGTTTCCCTTGACCTGGGATGGAATTCTTTGAAGCTCCAAAAGCCTGGTCTGGAACATTTAGTTAAAGCATTAATCAACCTTCGCTTTCTCAGCATCCAGCATAATCCATATCTCAGTGGATATTTTCCGGAAATTCATTGGGGCAGCCAACTTGAAACATTGTTTCTTGCAGGAACAAGTTTCTCTGGCAAGCTACCGGAGTCCATTGGGAATCTCAAATCATTGAAAGAATTTGACGTGGGATATTGTCATTTTTCAGGGGTGATACCATCTTCACTTGGTAATCTTACGAAACTGAACTATCTAGACCTTTCTTTTAACTTTTTCTCTGGGAAAATCCCTTCCACATTTGTCAACCTTCTCCAAGTTTCTTATCTGTCGCTTTCTTTCAACAATTTCAGACCTGGTACCTTAGATTGGCTCGGTAATCTAACCAAACTCAATTATGTAGGCTTGGCACGAACCAATTCATACGGTGACATTCCATCTTCTCTTAGAAACTTGACTCAGCTCACCGTCTTACAGCTTTTTACAAATAAACTAACCGGTCAATTTCCATCTTGGATAGGAAATCATACCCAATTAATTTTACTAAACCTTGGACGAAACAAATTACACGGTCCTATTCCAGGGTCTATTTACAGGCTTCAGAATCTTGAAGACCTTAGCCTATCTTCTAATTTCTTTAGCGGCACTTTGGAATTGCACCTTCTCCTTAAGTTCAGAAACCTTTCTAGACTCCAATTATCGCGTAACAATTTCTCTCTGCTTTATAGTCACAATGCTACCTTTCCTCAGCCAAAACTTGAACTCTTGACGTTAAGTAGATGTAATCTAGTTGAACTTCCCAGTTTCTTGCGTGATCAGAACCATCTGGATTTTTTAGAACTTCAAGATAACGAACTTGTGGGACACATACCCAAATGGTTTATGAACATGAGTACCATGACCCTCGCGGCTCTATCTCTGGCTGGCAACCTTCTGACAGGTTTTGAGCAATCCTTTGACGTTCTTCCATGGAATAATCTACGTTCACTGGATCTTTCTCGGAACAAGTTCCAAGGATCCCTTCCAATTCCACCACCAGCAATCTATGAATATAAAGTCTCGAGCAACAAATTAAATGGAGAAATCCCAGAAGTTATTTGCAATCTGACTTCGCTTTCTGTCCTTGATTTCTCTAATAACAATTTGAGCGGCAAACTTCCTCAATGCTTGGGCAATAAAAGCAGCACTGCTTCAGTTCTGAATTTGCGCAACAATAGTTTCAGCGGTGATATTCCTGAAACATTCACAAGTGGCTGCTCATTGAGGGTCGTTGATTTCAGTCAAAACAAACTGGAGGGGAAGATACCAAAATCATTGGCCAACTGCACCGAGCTAGAGATTCTCAATCTTGAACAAAATAACATAAATGATGTCTTTCCTTCTTGGTTGGGTGTTCTTCCTCATTTGAGGGTTCTGATATTGAGATCTAATGGGCTCCATGGTGTGATTGGGAAACCTAAAACCAACGTTGAATTTCCGAGGTTACAGATTTTTGACCTCTCCAACAACAGTTTTAAGGGTAAGTTGCCACTTGAATATTTCCGAAATTGGACAGCCATGAAAAATGTCCGTAATGATCAGCACTTGATTTACATGCAAGCAAACACAAGTTTCCAAACATCGCATAGTATAATGAACAACCAGTATGAGTACTCAATGACAATGACCAATAAAGGTGTGATGATACTATATGAGAAGATTCAAGATAGTCTCACTGCTATCGATCTCTCAAGCAATAGTTTTGAAGGAGGAATTCCAGAGGTCCTCGGAGATCTCAAAGCACTTCATTTGCTCAATCTCTCCAACAACTTTCTCAGTGGTGGCATCCCTCCATCCTTGTCCAACTTGAAAGGGCTTGAAGCTTTGGACCTTTCTCAGAACAAACTCTCGGGAGAGATTCCTGTCCAACTTGCACAGCTCACCTTCCTCGCGGTCTTTAATGTGTCTCACAATTTTCTGTCAGGTCCGATACCACGAGGAAACCAATTCGGAGCATTTGACAACACTTCATTTGATGAGAATCCAGCATTGTGTGGGAAGCCTTTATCAAAAAAATGTGGAAATGATGAGGACTCGGTGCCAGCAGCTAAAGAAGATGAGGGCTCGGGATCTCCACTTGAATTTGGTTGGAAGGTGGTGGTGATGGGTTATGCAAGTGGATTGGTAATTGGAGTGATTCTTGGATGCGCTATGAACACAAGGAAGTATGAATGGCTGGTGAAGAATTATTTTGTGAGGTGGCAAAACAAAGGTCAAGATTTGAAGACTCGCCTGCATAGAAGTTGATTTCTAATTATTAAGGTGTTTAATTTCTAGTTTGTCAATCATGTTAAGATTGTATTCTCTTTTCCTCGTCTTCTCTTTCTTAATTTTCACTTGTAAGGATAAGAGTGATTTTCTCTTGGATGGTCTGTTAATTTCATATACTAAAAATAAGATGGTATGTTGAATAGAGAGCTTAGTTTTATTAATTTATTCTCAACCGAAGAAATTAGTTTACTTATTTGACAAAAAAATATATATTCCATCAATGAAGACTTATTGTAGCGCTGCCCAAGTCTTCGGATAACAGCACTACGTACTATGTTTACTTTTCCACCAGACTGAATATTTTTTAGTGTTGAATACTTTTCCTGTACTTTGTTTACTAATTTTCATGAGAGAGTACGAGGAAAAGTGTTGTAACCTATTTCTGAGTCCTCATATAAAAATAAAAATAAAAAATATATAATAATAACAAAATAATAATAATAATAAATAATAATAATAATAATAATAAATATATATATATATATAGCCGGAAGAAATTAAAATAATAATAATAATAATAGGAGGCGGGAGTACTCAGGAAATGGTCAGAAAAATTAATTAAAGAGGATAAAATACAAAGATTAAAAATTTGACAGTATGATGAGAGCCCTGTTGAAAAAGAAAATTCAATTTGAAGAGAAAAGTTCAAAATTGGATGTTTATGGACTTAATTGGATTTTAGGGAAGGTTTAATTGAATTTATAGAGGGTTTGATTGCAAAAAAAATTGTTTTTTAAGTCAATTTGTGCTTTAATTGGAAGAAATTAAAGTTCTAGGGTCAAATTATAATTTTTAGGAATTTATTAGGCCAAATCAGGGGCTTAATTGCATAAATATTGAAGTTTAATGGCCAATTAGGGACTTAATTGAGAATATCCAAAACCAAGGACCAAATTGGAGAAGGCGCGTAAGTATAGGGGCTGTAATTAATACAATCAGGGGCCAAATTGAAGAAATTAAAAGTTTATTGATTAATTGAGGGTCAAATTGCATAAATGAGCGACCAAGGATCAAAATTAAAATGGCGGCCAACTATAGGGGCGGCTATTGAAATTGGCAGGGATGCAATTGAATTAATTCTTAAAATCCAGATTACATTGTGAGGACTTAAAAGAACAAAGGATAAATTAAGGACTGATTTGGAAAACATTTGCTGGCGCCACATTTAAATGAAACGGCGTGTTTTGTATAAAACGACGTCGTTTCATGTTTTTTTAAAAAAAAGGCAGAACAGTGTCGTTTTGAGCGACACTGTTCTTCTTTCTCCTTCCCCCGGACGTGCAGCAGGGGAAGGTAGACAGTTTTCTTCCTCTTTCTTCATTAATTCCTGCTAGCCGCGTGCCCTGCAGAAGTCTCGAAACCCCAAGCCTTGATGATGAGAAATCAGGGGCAACACGCCTTGCCAGCGGCGCCCACTGGCCAACCGACCGGCGCTGCCCTGCCCCATGCGCGACAATAATGAGCCCCACTCCTTTTGCTCTATAAATAGAGGCTCAACGCCAACACAAAGGGGGTGGAGAACGAACGGAGAGAAACAGAAAACGAACCGAGGAGAGAGAACGAACCGAACAAAAAGGGAACCACTGATAAACTCAAACGGAGAGGAAGGAAAAGCTTGAAACGGGGTAGGAAACTTGACAACAAACCGGGAGGATAAAGGGAAACCACCGAAAACGAAAGAAGAGGAAGGCATAAGGAGGAGAAGGGAAGAGCAGTAACCTCACCCTCCATCGTTTGAAACAGCAGCACCGCCGCTTGGAGCCGCCGACCGTGAGCCACGACACCGCCACCGGCCTCCACCATAGCACCACCAGCGAAGCATTCCGATCAGCAAGTCGCCGCCTCCTCCGCGCCAGGTAAGTTCTTCTTCCCCTCCATTGTTTGCATTTTTTGTTAGTTCGTTCCTGCATGCAGATTAGCATTCTGCATGCAGGAGGGGAGGGGAAAAATAATTCCCCCTCCCCCCACGTCAGATATGTCGCTGGGCCAGGCTGATTCTGGCCCAACATTTGTTTTTTTTCTTCTCTGGGCCAGTCCGGTTCTGGCCCAGCTATATTGTCTTCTGGGCCGGATCTGGCCCAGATTAAAAAGGAGAGTTTGTTGGGCCGAGACCGGCCCAATCATTTTGGGCCGAGTCTAGCCCAACCCTTTTGGGGCTGCGTTTGACCCAGTTAGTTGGGTCGGCCCAGCCCACATAATATTTTATATTATGTATTATATTGTTTTATATTATATATATATATACACGGATATATATCAAAAAAAATTAAAGAAATATTCTGAAAAATCCTTGAAAAATATTGTTGATTTTCCTGCATATTTTTATCAAAATTGCCTAATATTGGTTTGTATTTTTATACCGTAAAGATACAAATCCAGTATTAAAATACCGGGTTTTCGTCAAAAACATAAAAAAAAATGTTTTTGGTTTTAATGCATACGGCCTAGTCTCTCCAAAATTAACAAAAAAAAATCATCACATCATATTTTCATATAACAAAAAATATATATGTATTAGCATGCACTTTGGCTTTAACAACAAGTTTGTTAGAACCACGAGAACTATGACAATATTTCAAAAATTCTAAAAAAATCTTTTTGTCTTCCTTTAGTATTGGGAATTATGAATTTATACGTAAAACGTATTCCTGATATTAATATATATATATTTCCTATAGACGTTAGAACGGTTAGGTTTTTACCCGATAAGATAATTACCCGATAAGATAAGGACCTCCTTACTGAGGAGGACTTTTCTTAAACCATAGACAGACCAGCAACTAGAAATACGATAACACCTTAGCTTTTTATTAGACAATCAAACAATGCAGCTTACCTTAGGTAATGAGTATTTGGGGTGCTAATACCTTCCCATTATGCAACCAGTCCCCGTACCCGATCTCTGAGACCAGTTAGGGTTCCTAGTGACCAAAATACTAGGTGGCGACTCCCATTCCATTTTCGACCAATAGACGACAATATTTTCTTGTCTCTTCACATTTGCCAGATAATAAATTTACATTTTAGATTTAAAGTGTGAATCCCATATTTTCGCCGCGACGTCGCACCGTGTAACAAAAAGGATTCCTCATAGTTCCGTGATCAATGCCTCCGTAAATATTGGAGCTGCTGCAATTTGTTTCTTTTCTATTATTGCTTTTTCTAATTTATTATTTTTTTAATTAGAGCTGGAGATTTATTCTGTTATTATTTTCCTAGTTAGAGTTGGAGATTATATGTTTGGATTAGTATTTAAGGAAAGATGAAAATAATAAAAAAATAATTATTCTTGTCCATCTGATAAATTTGAATTGAGTTTTTCTTGGAGTAATTCCAATAACATAGAGAGATTATGTGCTTTTTCCCAGCCCTTGGTTTCAGTGGTGAGGTTGATCCAAGGAATTGGCACCAACTTCTGAAGGTGCCAAGGTTATTTATCAACAAACATGAGAAAGTAAGTTTTTTTTTTATTAAAAAAAAACTTTCATACAATCAATGTGGTCTTCAGTTTCTTTAATTTTTAAGTTTGTCATTTTAGCGTGTCTCTGTTTAATAATCCACATGTGGTTTTTATTACTGCAATAGCTATTTAACTCTCGTTGTGTCATGTTCATATATTATTTTTAAAAAAAACAAATTTATTAAAAAAATTGATATATTTTTGTAGCTAAAAAAATTAAAAATTTTATGCATATAAGTAATTAAATTAATTGAAAACTATATGTGTTAATAAATAAATAAATAAGTTATTAATGATAACTAAAAATAAATTTAAAAAAAAAACAAGAAACAGATGTTGATCAAGATATTTAATCTCATAAGATAAAATATTTATCCTATTGTGTTTGCTTAATCTAATTTATTCAAATATTTTTTTATTTAATTAAATTATAATAGAAATAAACATACACTAAATTAGTTGAATAAAATAAAATGAAAAACATTATGCATAGCTATATATATTAGAAATATTATCTAAAAGAAATATTTTTATTTTACAAAATTCATCCATACAAAAGATTAAAAAAAAAAACATTCTAGACCTGTCATATATTTATTTATTTTACATTTGAAAGGTATGTACACCCCTATTTATCTTGAAAAACAATATACAGACGATGGCTAATGACGTGTCGTTTACAAATCTAAATTCAGGCCACCATTGCAATGAGCTGAAAAATGTGGCAACACGTCTCTTGTCTTAAAAAAAACTTAATTTTCAAGACATTTTAACCCCAAAAGACTTTACTAGCACTATTAGAACACCCACAAATCAATTCATAAATTTAAAATATCCAAAAAAAGAATTTATAAAACATAAAATCAAACTAGATTAGATTTATCTTTCTCAGTATAGATCTTTTTTTTCAAGCAACAATCTAAATAATCACTATCAAGCCCCTCTCATCTCATCTAATACGTAGACAACAAAAAAATTCATTTCTTTCTTGATCAAAAGAGTTATTACAATGTTTTGTACAAAAAAATAGAAAATTATAATAATAATGAATAAAAAATAAAAATAAAAAAAAATTATTTCCTTTAAATAAAAAATAAAATTATTAAACTGAATAAAAAAATAAAAATAACTAAGAAAATATTTATTTTTTCTAAAAAAGCTCATGCATAAATGACTTGTTAAGAAAAGGAAATCCATAGATTAATTATTCCAAGAATTTTAAAAAAGAAAACCTTTTACTCATTAAAAGAAAAAAAGTTATAAAAATATTTTTGATAAAAGTATTGATGATGATGATGATTTATAAAAAAATATAAAACCTTTGACTCATTTAAATTTTTGTTACTATTCCCATATAATTTTTGGACAACTTTTAAAAATATTTTCAATAAAAAGGGAAAATAGTTTTGATAAACATGAAAGCCTATTACTCATTAATTTTAATTATTTTGAAAAACTTGAAAACTAAAAAAGTATTTTTAGAAAAAAAGATATGAAAATACTTGAAATGAAAACTTAAAAACCTTTTTTTTTAATGTAGTTTTGTAAGTGGTGTTGAAATGATAAAAAGAAAAAGTTACACTGTTTAAATCAATTATCTAGCATCTAAACATTCAATTATTTCACACATTCCAGCGTTTAGAATAAGAAATTAGGTGATCAAATCGAACTTCTTCTTTACAAAAGAAATTGAAGGGTTTTTATTTTATTTTATTTTATTTTTTATCACAGAGGCTTTAAGAGCTCTTCATTATTTGCAGCCACGCATTCTTTGCACATTGAAAAATCTAAAAAGATAAATCAATGAAAAATCACATGAAATTGGCAGTACTTATTTTTTATCACAGGGATAAGATGATTGTGCTTGTAATGGAAGTCTTCAGATCAGTAGGTTGAGCATTAAAGATTAAATTGCAGTTCTTCTGAGCAACAACAAACAACATCTATGGCACCATCAAGGCAATAAGGACTTTGAATCAAATTGCGCAGGAGTAGTCCATTCAAATTAATTGTGAAACAACCATTAAAAGCGACAGATCAACAAGAAAATGAAACCAACAATTAACATTCATGTAAATTTCCATGGAAGCAATAAATTACCGTCCATGGAGGGCCTTTCGATGGTTCCGTGACAGGAGCTTTCTTGTACAAGGACATTTTAGCGTTGTTTTCAATCAAAACTTGTTTCCTTCACAAGAAGTAATTATTTGTGGTGGTAATATATGCATATGCTTCTACCATCTGAACCATTCTGCGTTTAAAGTCCTCAGCCCATCTCCCACGTTTATCTTAATCACTGTCTCTGTTACTTTTATAAGTCATTAATTACAGGGATAAGATGATTGTGCTTGTAATGGAAGTCTTCAGATCAGTAGGTTGAACATTAGAGATTAAATTGCAGTTCTTCTGAGCAACAACAAACAACATCAATGGCACCATCAAGGCAATAAGGACTTTGAATTAAATTTGGCAGTAGTGCAGAAGGTCTTTGGAGAAAATGTTTTTGATAAAAATCAAAGCTTATTACTCATTAATCTTTATTAAACATTATTTTGAGAAACATGAAAACTAATATATATAATTAGTTTAGCAAACATTATATAAAAATATTTGAAATGAAAACTAAAACCCTTTTTTGATTGAAAAAATATATATACTCATAGCTTTTCCCTTCTATTTTTATTGAAGAATACTTCTTTTTTTTTTATTAATTTCTTCATCATTTAGCATGGATTTTTTCCTTAAACAAACATTTCATCAATTCCTTAAAGTCAAACGGTTATGCTATCAAATAGAGAAAAAATTAATAATCACTTAATATATATATATATATATATATATATATATATATATATATATATATTCGACTGACTCCAATAGAAGAAATTAAAATTACTGGATGTACTCTGTTGAGAAAATGAAACAAAGAAAGTCAGTGATCCTATAGTAAAATCTCATAACCCTTTATATAGATTTTTGTTATTATTTTTTTAATATGACTTCAAGATTGTTAGAAAATAATGTAAATCATATCCTGGGACCTCACCTAACAGCTTAAGCTATTGGGTTGAGATGGTTCTTTGATATGGTATCAGAGTCTTGATGACCAAGTGTTCTTGAGTTCGAATCTCACCTTTCCCATTTATTTGATAAAAATTAAGCACAAGGTAATGTGAGTTTGTGCAAGTTTCAAGCTCAAAGGGCTTTCACTTGAGAGGGTATGTTAGAAAATAATATAAATCATATCATGAGACCTCACCTAATAGCTTAAGCTATTGGGTTGAGATAGTTTTTTGACAAAGACACAAGCTTGCGACTCCACGCACGACACATACCACGGTCGGATTTATTGTGATTGTTCGTGTAATAAAGTTAACTAAATAGAATAGAAAACATATATATTGATAATAAACAAAATATGAGAGATTTATTAATCAAATTAAAAATATGATTTAACAAGAAAAGAATACTAAAACTCAAATGAGTCAGAAAACTTATTAACAAAACTAAACCCACAATCGTGATTAAGCATAAAAAAGCTTAAACCAGTAAATTAAGTCATATTTTCTAATAATGTTTTGCTTGACCAAATAATTTACAACATGATTTTTTTTTCTTATGTATATATTCAAAACACACAAAAAAAGTTTATTGTGCTCATTAAAAATATTATTGAATTCAATTTGCAAGCACCAAAGCTGCATAACAATATATATATTTTTTTTATAATCATCGAGAGTATATTGAGAAGACCATAAAGCGAATAGCCAAAGAGAAATACAAGCAATATAAAAAAGAAAAAAAGAAAAAAGAAAAAAGAAAAAAGAAAAAAACTGATCTACTACAGCAAACAACAAGAAGACTTCCTAAGATTTCTTATTACACCATAATTTGATGCCATCAGAAGATCTTAAGAGGTCATTTCCTGTATAATTGAAGTTTGAATCTTGAGTATGCAACCAAATAGCAACCCGATGAGGGATGGTGGAGAAACAATCAAACAAGTTTATAGTTCCCTCCTCAAAAACAATTTTGTTCCTCAGCAACCATATACCCCAAATAATACTACTTGAAATTAATCTCCAAGCTGATATTTGGAATTTGCCATGAACCAAATAACAATATTTCTTTTAATCCAAGTAATATTATTGTAAGAATCTGGCTCCTTCACGTATTAATTTGTAGAAGCATAGCAACAATCTATATTCAAAAGCATACATTTTCAAATTGTGAAAACCTCAACTTCATTATAATATTCTATGTTAACTATAGAACAATAACAAAAAAAAAAAAAAACTTCCCTATATGAAAACACACCAATTTTTAAAGGCCTTGGATTGCCATTTAAAAATGCATCAACATTCCACTTTAGTATACCTATAGGAGGAGACAGTCAAGAAGAATCACTTGATATATTTATATATCTTGTTAGTCCATATAAAAAAAGATCACTTGATAACTGAAGTAAATCTGATCTAGTATAGCAAAAATTATCATCATTAAATTTTATCCAAATAGCAACATGATGAAAAAAAAAAGTATTTTTTCCATGAAAAATCATATTGTTACCGGTATTCTAAATAGACCAAACTACACCAAAGTGAAACAAACACTGCACTTTTTTTTTCATAGATTTGAGTTAACCAAAATTTGCGTGGCTAGTTCCGTCTTCTCAAATTTGAATAGATTGTGTGGTCTGTTTTATTTATTGAATTATTTTTAAAAGTTTCTTTCCCTGTTTCTTAAAGAATCATTAAAATGAAAAGAAAAAAAAGTTAGTTTCTTCATTTATTTTTGATAGCGAATGTTAGGTCTTGATGGTTTTATTAAATTCATTCATTATATTATTTTAAACCAATTGCTTGATAATATTTTAAAATGATCCCATTATTTAGCATCCGAATATTCAGTTCTTTCATACACTCCATTCTTTGCAATAAGAATATTCAGTTCTTTCATCCGATATATCATTTTTAGCACAAAACACATAATGGTCACATAATGGTCATGGACCCAATTCTTAGCCCATTTCCATGCATCTTTGATGGGCTTGGTAGAACACTCGAACTTTTGTTTTTTTTTTTATTAAATCCTTAATTATATCAATTAATTAAATTAAAGTTTAATTAAGTTCTCAAACTTATTAATTCTTTTAATTTTTTATTAAATTGACTCTCAAATTTATAATTTCATTTTTATTAGTCCTCAAATTTTCAATTTGTGTTTTCTTAACCAAATTCTCAAATTATTTTTTTAATTCATTTTTTATTTTTAGTTATTTATTTATTATTATTATTTAAAAATTAGGTTATGAAAATTACTCTCTTTTTATAATATTTTACAATGTAAAGACATTGAAAAATTTTGTTTTCTTTTGACTGTATGTAGTAAATGTCATAAGTCAATTTTTTACTCTTTTTATTTTTATTTTATCTTATTTTATTTTTTATAAAAAATAAAAATAATAATAAGTGATGATAAATTAAAAAAATAAAAAAATGAATGAAATAATAAAAAATAAAAAGAAAAAAAAAACGAATGAAAATGAAAAAATAAAATTAATGAAAAATAAATTGAAATTTAAATCAATACAATATAAATTGGAAATTTACACGCATGCAAACACTATTATAATGAACGATAAGTATGAGTACTCAATGAAAATGACAAACAAAGGTGTAATGAGGCTATATGAGAAGATTCAAGATAGTCTCACTGCTATCGATCTCTCAACCAATGGTTTTGAAGGAGGAATTCCAGAGGTCCTCGGAGATCTCTCCATCACGAGAGCAATATTCCATTACTATCACAATTCCGGAGGTCCTCCGACCTTACATGCTTTAATATAACCTTAAAGAAATATTTGAAAATTGAAACAGATTTTGATGGATTGCAGTGATATCTTTACTCATTTATCAATACATTGTAAAAGAATTATATTCTTTACACCTCGACTTCCAACCTCCATTTTGTGCTTTGTTAGAATACAAGCCATTGTAAACAATACCTGGGCTACGTACTCATTTAAGTTTTTCTTGTCAGTTATTAATTTGTTTGGTGAATTCTAGCTATGGAATGTGCGTTCTTGACTAATTTATGATTGTATCGAAGGGAAGCTTATAGGGAGTTGGTACCATTGGTTGCCTTAGCACTGATCGATGCAAGTAAAAAATTAAAATAACTAAGAAAATTTTTTTTTAAAAAAAAAAGCTCATGCATAAATGACTTATAAAGAAAAGGAAATCCATAGATTAATTATTCCAAGAATTTTAAAAAAGAAAACCTTTTACTCATTAAAAAGAAAAAAGTTACAAAAATACTTTTGATAAAAGTATTATTGATGATGATGATGATGATATTTAAAACTTTGCCTCATTTAAATTTTTGTTACTATTCCCATTTAATTTTTGGACAACTTTTAAAAACATTTTCAATAAAAAGGGAAAATAGTTTTGATAAACATGAAAGCCTATTACTCATTAATTTTAATTATTTATTATTTTGAGAAACTTGAAAACTAAAAAAGTATTTTTAGAAAAAAAGATATGAAAATATTTGAAATGAAAACTAAAAATCTTTTTTTTTTAATTTAGTTTCGTAAGTGGTGTTGAAATGATAAAAAGAAAAGGTTACATTGTTTAAATCAATTATCTAGCATCTAAACATTCAATTATTTCACACATTCCAGCGTTTTCAGAAAATTTTTAAACAAAATGGTAATATATGAATGAATCCCGCTTTTAATTTGATCTGAAATGCATCCATTCACCATATTTTTTTATAAACAAATTCTAACTGTTTTAAATTATTTAGTATCTGAGTAATTAATCTGACCCAATTATTTAGCTCATAAGCTATGAATTTCTTCTTTTTTTTGGCGCTGTACGAAAAAAAGTGAAGGGAACTTGATAACTATCCATTTTTTGCAGCCACGCATTCTCTGCACTCTGAAAAATCTAAACAGATACGTACCTTAACATTGTTTTCAATCAAATCGTGTTTGCTTCCAAAGAAGTTATTTGTGATAGTAATGCATCTACACCATGCACTCTGTTCAAAGTCTTCGACCCATCTCCCACGTTCATCTTAATCATTCTCTTGTTAGTCATTATAAAAGGGATAAGATGGTTGTGGTGGTGATAGACGTCTTCAGATTTGGCCAATTAACTTTGGCAATCGCAGTGGAATACGAAGACGAAGACTTCGAATGAAATTGACATCGAAATTAATGAAACAAGACGAAGACGAAGACTTCGAATGAAATTGACAGTACTGCCAGATGGACTTTGGAGACGGAGACCATGTGCACTACTTGTCGTTAAACCAGGTAGAATGATTTATGAAATGGGTGGGGTAGCAGAAAAATATAGCCGGAAAAGGCTATTTCAGTAGCAGCACCCAAAATACCTATACAAACACAATTCATTATTTTGAGATAAGAACACAGAACTAAAAGAAAAAGGCCTTTGTTAGGAAAAAATTGGCATGATTCTTTTTTTTTTTTTTTGAACAAACAATTTTTTTTTTTTTGCCCTTTTCCATTGAAATAACAGATTCAAAAAGAATACGATCAATTCTTAAACCCATTTGAATGTAGCAAATAATAGCGAGCTTGAGAATTGATGTGTATTCAAATCATAAAAACTAGTAATTGCTAGTATGCTGATATCAACAATGTTATTATTGTTGTGATCAAGAAAGCAGTTTAAAATTCACCTCTAGAGTGATATGAAGTGATCAGAGTTGTTGTTACCCAATTTTTGACCCACCTTTTTGATAAAATTTTCGGAAAATCCAAAAATAGCGAAAAACAATGAAAATCCAAAAAAAATACGTTTTTTAATATATTTGCATCGTTTTTAGCATTTTCAACGTCGTCTAAAAAAGAATTTAAGTTTTCAAAGGTTTTTGAACGCATTCGACTTTCACGCGTTATTTTTAAAATCATTGATTTTCCTCATTTAAGTCGACGTTGATATTGCTCGTTTTTAAAAAATATAAAAAAAATAAATAAGAAAAATCAAAATTTACAAAAAAAAAAGAGAAAGTTGAGGGACCAATTTTGAAGCCCAAACAATATTTTACCTATATATAGCTGCCTTCAACACAAACCTAGGGGAGAGAGGTTAATTTTGGAAACATTAGAAAAATACAAAAAAAGAAAACCCTAACCCTAAACCTGGTTTTTGCAAGGAGCGGCGCCCCCATTCCCATTGAGAAAAAACCAGAGAGAGCAGGGGCGGCCGCAAGCCTCCCTTTCCCTGTTTACAGAGGCTGGCCGCCCCTCCCCTTTGATTTTCTTCTTCCCCTCGGCAACAGAGAACAAGAGACAGCTCCCTCTCTTTCAAAACCAAACCGGGGGCAGCCCCCTCCCTGTCCTCTCATCTTCTTGAAGCCGCCTCCCTTCCCTTGGTAAGGAAACCAGAGCTCCCCTTCTCCCTTTGCCGACCACACCCACATCAACCTCTTTCGGCCACAGCCCCTCCCCAAACAGCAGCTCTCTCCACACCGTTTCCCCCATCTTCTTCTCCTTTTCCAGCCAACAACGCATCCCCCCTCCCATTGCAACAAATCGGAGCACCCACAAGAGACCACCCTCACAGCTCCCCCCACAAGGCCACTTCCCCTCTGCCTCTCCCCTTCTCTTTGACAGAACAGAGTCCCCTCACTCTCTCATTTTCATCGCCAGGTCTCTCCTCCATTCGGCCCCAGCGGCGGCTGAACAGCAGCAGCGCCGTCCCTCTCCGTCCCAGCTGTTCGTTTCCATCGGCCTCCCTCCCCGGCCATCTCACAGATCTCCAACCGACCGGCCAGCTGCAGCGACCGAAACAGGCGTCGTCCCCAGCTTCCCTCACCTCCAACGAAACCCCGCAGCAGCTCCTCCTCTACTCCTCCAGCCACTCACTGCACAGACCCGACGATCTCCTCCCAATCAGCACAAAACCCGCCAACCAGACAGCCTTCCCCAAGGGCAGCTTCAGCTGCCATGGATGACAGCACCACCGGCCGGATCTGCGACCAGCAGAGGGAAACAAACTAAAAGGAAGAAATAAAACAGAGGATAATCAGATCTGGAGAGGAAAGAAAAATTTGAACTGACTGCCTTGTGTGTATTTTTTGGGTTTTTGCAGGTGACGGTGACTCCACCGCCGGCGTGGGAAGACGGAGGGGAAGAGGACATTGTCGATCCCCTGTTCGTTTGAGCTTCCAGCGGCAGCGCGTGAGCCCACGCGCCGCTAGTGGTGTGGCGCGTGGAAGGACGCGCCACCACTGTTCTTGCACTGGCAGAAGGGCTTCCCTGTAATTTCTGGAGTTTTAGGGACTGTTTTGTAATTTTTAGATTATGTTATTGTAATATTATTGTAATTTTTGTTTAGTTTGTTTAGAAATTGTATTTTGTATTGTGGATGTAAAAAAAAAAGAAAAGAAAAGAAAGAGAAAATAATAATAGAAAAAAGATGTGTGTGTTTGTATTTTTTTTTTTTTGTTATGTATGTTATTGAATAAAAAGAAAAAAAATGAATTTAATTTATATGCACAAATATCTAAAGGACAGATAAAAATCATGTTGTATTTCCCATGAAAATGTAGAACATGTATCTACATATATTTTGGGAACTAATAACTGATTTATTAAAGCCTTAGAATTGGGCTAAAATTTTATTTTTAAAAACACATTAAGTCCACGAAGCAGCTTACCTCAGGTAGGGTGCGTTAGGGGTGCTCATACCTTCCCTAATCACAATCAGTACCTTACCCGTGAATCTCTGACAAGACCAGTATATCAGGTTTCCTAGTAGCCCTCAATAAATTACTAGGTGGCGACTCCAACGAACCAATCAAATCAAATCAAGCAAACAATGAAAAATCACCAGCCGATGCCGCACGGACACCATGACGTGCGACAAGAGTTGTAATTGTGCATACTTATAAAACACTTAAATGCGACAACAATATGATAAAAACGCTACAATTGTAATTGATCAAGACAGAAATCACAAGGGAACTTGAATTTTTGGTGCAATCGCTCGTGAATTAAGATAGTTAAATTTCATTAAATTAGTTTTATTAGCACCTAAAGTATTATAAAATGAAGCATTATAATAAGATATAAACCATGATTTATAATATTTGATATTTGAACAAAATCAATTAAATTAAAACTAATTAATAGATTATGTTTCATGCATATACCTTTAATAAAATTAATATTTAATAAAAATTAATAATAAAAATAATAATTAATTCATAAAAAAAAACAAAGTAGTTTGATTATATCAAAATTATGAGACAATAAAAAATTTCAGTTTATCATGGGTAAGGACACTCTTACTAACATAATAACCCGTAGAACAAATGCGGACTTGGAAAGAAAAGGCAATAAACCTTTGACTCATTTAAATTTTTGTTACTATTCCCATTTAATTTTTGGACAACTTTTAAAAATATTTTCAATAAAAAGGGAAAATAGTTTTGATAAACATGAAAGCCTATTACTCATTAATTTTAATTATTTATTATTTTGAAAAACTTGAAAACTAAAAAAGTATTTTTAGAAAAAAAGATATGAAAATATTTGAAATAAAAACTAAAAGCCTTTTTTTTTTAATGTAGTTTCGTAAGTGGTGTTGAAATGATAAAAAGAAAAAGTTACACTGTTTAAATCAATTATCTAGCATCTAAACATTCAATTATTTCACACATTCCAGCGTTTAGAATAAGAAATTAGGTGATCAAATCGAACTTCTTCTTTACAAAAGAAATTGAAGGGTTTTTATTTTATTTTATTTTATTTTTTATCACAGAGGCTTTAAGAGCTCTTCATTATTTGCAGCCACGCATTCTTTGCACATTGAAAAATCTAAAAAGATAAATCAATGAAAAATCACATGAAATTGGCAGTACTTATTTTTTATCACAGGGATAAGATGATTGTGCTTGTAATGGAAGTCTTCAGATCAGTAGGTTGAACATTAAAGATTAAATTGCAGCTCTTCTGAGCAGCAACAAACAACATCAATGGCGCCATCAAGGCAATAAGGACTTTGAATCATATTGGCAGTACTGAAATTTCAGTATGCAGGAGTAGTCCATTCAAATTAATTGTGAAACAACCATTAAAAGCGATAGATCAACACGAAAATGAAACCAACAATTAACATTCATGTAAATTTCCATGGAAGCAATAATATTATGAGTGTGATGGTCACATGCAGAACAGGTACCGTCCATGGAGGGCCTTTCGATGGTTCCGTGACAGGAGCTTTCTTGTACAAGGACATTTTAGCGTTGTTTTCAATCAAAGTTTTTGATAAAACTTTGAATTAAATATATATATATTAGTTTTAGCAAACATGATATAAAAATATTTGAAATGAAAACTAAAACCCTTTTTTGATTGAAAAAATATATATACTCATAGATTTTCCCTTCTATTTTTATTGAAGAATACTTTTATTTTTATTAATTTCTTCATCATTTAGGATGGATTTTTTCCTTAAACAAACATTCCATCAATTCCTTAAAGTCAAACGGTTGTGCTATATCAAATAGAGAAAAAAATTAATAATCACTTTATATATATATATATATATTATATATGAAGACATCACCAATTTTTAAAGGCCTTGGTTTGCAATTTATTCCATTTTAGCATACTTATAGGAGAAGATAGCTAAGAAGAATTAATCACTTCTTATATTTGTCTTGTTAGTCCATCATTTGATAAATAAAAATAAAATAAAATAAATCTGATCTAGTATAGCAAAAATTATCATCATTGCATTTCACTCAAATAGTAACATGTTGAAAAACAAAATACATATCATCTCATTCTATTCTAAATAGACTAACTAAACTACACTAAAGAAGAACAAACACCACACTTTTTGGAGAAAAAATTGCAAACAAGAGATATAATCTCAATCATAGTAATCTCTCCATTATCACATTTCCTATTTCTATCATGAACGGGTTTTTAAGGAAGAGGCTTTGAAAATTTTTGTTGTTAAACTCGACCAATTAACGACCAATTAAAGTGTTATTTTTTTATTTGTGGGTAAAAAATATAACTTATTTTAAAATATAACCTTTTGTTTTCTATGATAATTGAATATAAAAATAATAATAAAAAATAAAACTTTTTACTCATTAAGAAAACAAAACAAAACCCATGCATTAACAAAACTAAAACCTTTTACACATTTAAAGAGAAAAGTTATCACAAATAATAATAATAATATTCTGCGCTGTGACAGTCATGTATTTTATTGCTAAATGATTTGAGTTGAGCAAGGCTCTTATTTGTTGTTTATCCCCTTCCTTTAATTGATTACGAAGGAAACCATGTCAAGAAGGAAAATCATTTTATAAACAAACTTCTCAACCACTTGCTTAAAGAATGATTAAAATGATAAGAAAGAAATCTGTTTCTTCATTCATTTATGGCAATGAATGTAAGATCTTGGCGTTATTATGAAGTTCATTCGTCATATTATTCTTAAATCATTTTCTCTATGAAAACTATGAGGGTGGAAAAGTAAACAGGTCAAATTATTTAGTATCTGAGTAATTAATCAGTTCCTTGACCCAATTATTTAGCTCATAAGCTATGAATTTCTTCTTTTTTTGTTCTGGCGCTTTACGAGAGAAACTGAAGGGGAATTGATAACTATCCATTATTTGCAGCCACGCATTCTCTGCACTCTGAAAAATCTAAACAGATACGTACCTTAACATTGTTTTCAATCAAATCGTGTTTGCTTCCGAAGAAGTTATTTGTGAAAGTAATGCAATATCTAAACCATTCTGTTCAAAGTCTTCGACCCATCTCCCACGTTCATCTTAATCATTCTCTCTTATTAGTCATTATAAGATGGTTGTGGTGGTGATAGACGTCTTCAGAGTTGGCCAATTAACTTTGGCAATCGCAGTGGAATATTGGAACTTGTTATCAAGCAAATTCCACCCTGCTCTTTAAATTAATGAAACAATACGAAGACTTTGACTTTGAAAGAAATTGACAGTACTGCCAGATGGTCTTTGGAGACGGACACTATTCATGTGCACTACTTGTCGTTAAACCAGGTAGAATGATTTATGAAATGGGTGGGGTAGCAGAAAAATATAGCCGGAAAAGCTATTTCGGTAGCAGCACCCAAAATACCTATATGAATACAATTCATTATTTTGAGATAAGAATACAGAACTAAAAGAAAAAAGGCCTTTGTTAGGAAAAAATTTGCAAGATTCTTTTTTTGTTTTTGTTTTGAACATACAATATTTTATTTTATTTTGCCCTTTTCCATTGAAATAAAATATTTTAAAAAGAATACGATCAATTCTTAAACCCATTTGAATGTAGCAAATAATAACGAGCTTGAGAATTGATATATATTCAAATCATAAAAACTAGTAATTGCCAGTATGCTCGTATCAACGATGATATTATGTTGTGATCAAGGAAGCAGTTTAAAATTCATCTCTAGAATTATCTGAAGTGATCAAAAACTTATAAAGAACTCAAATGTGACAATTGTATGATAATATGATATGATAACAACGCTACAATTGTAATTGATCAAGATGGAAATCCGAAGGGAACTTGAATTTTTGGTGGAATCGCTGGGGAATTAAGATGGTTAAATTTAATTAAATTAGTTTTATTAGCACCTAAAGTATTATAAAATAAAGCATTATAATGAGATATAAACCATGATTTATAATATTTGATATTTGAACAAAATCAATCAAATTAAAACTAATTAGTAGATTGTGTTTCATGCATATAACTTTAATAAAAATTAATAATAAAAATAAAATAATTAATTCAAAAAAAATTAAAAACAAAGTAGGTTGATTATATCAAAATTATGAAGCAATAAAAATTTCAGTTTATCATGGGTAAGGACATTCTTGCTAACATAATAACCTATAGAACAAATGCGGACATGGAAAGAAAAGGAATCCTTCTAATAGCATCTATTAACATCACTAGAAACATTATTAAATTACTTTTTCCTTAAAAATCCCTTTATTCGTTAATCGGTTAAAGTCAAACGGTTATGCCATCAAATAGAGGAAAAATTAATAGCTACTTAATATATATAATCGATTGATGGCTCGATCTAATAGACATAATTAGTGAAAAATCTCCTTTGTTTTCATTCAAATCAATGAAAAATACACTACTTTGTTTACTTTTCTACCAGACTGAATATTTTTGTCTATATAAACTGCTTTATTTCACTTCTTTGCTTATTATGAAGAATAAAGATTATCTACTGCAAAATATGGTAGCATCTGGGCGTTTCTTAACTATGCGGATGCTTTCGCTCTTTTTACTCTCGTTTTTTCATCTTAGAGCTTGTCACTCTTCTCCCTCCATGCAGCCGCTATGCCATGATGAGGAGAGTCATGCCTTGATGCAGTTCAAGGAAAGCCTTGTCATTCATAGGTCCGCTTCTTATGATCCTGCTGCTTATCCCAAGGTTGCATCATGGAACGTTGATAGAGAAAGCGGTGATTGCTGCTCTTGGGATGGTGTTGACTGCGATGGGGACTCTGGTCATGTGATCGGCCTTGACCTCAGTAGCAGCTGCCTTTATGGCTCCATCGACTCTAATAGCAGCCTCTTCCACCTTGTTTGGCTCAGAAGGCTTGATCTTGCAGACAACGACTTCAACAACTCCAAAATCCCTTCTGAGATTCGAAATCTCTCAAGGCTGTTTGATCTAAATCTCTCAATGTCTGGCTTTTCTGGTCAGATTCCAGCTGAGATCTTAGAGCTTTCCAAGTTGGTTTTCCTTGATCTGGGAGCAAATCCTTTGAAGCTCCAAAAGCCTGGTCTGCAACATTTAGTTGAAGTATTAACCAAGTTGGAGGTACTCCATCTCAGTGGAGTGAGCATATCAGCCAAGGTACCTCAAATCATGGCAAACCTATCCTCTCTGTCATCTCTATTTCTAAGAGATTGTGGATTGCAAGGAGAGTTCCCCATGGAAATATTCCAATTACCCAACCTTCGCTTTCTCAGTACCCGGTATAATCCATATCTCACTGGATATTTGCCGGAATTTCAGTCGGGCAACCAACTTGAATTATTGTTGCTCGCAGGAACAAGTTTCTCCAGTCATGTACCGGAATCCATTGGTAACCTCAAATCATTGAAAGAATTTGACGTGGCTGGATGTTATTTTTCAGGGGTGATACCATCTTCACTTGGTAATGCTACAAAACTGAACTATCTACGCCTTTCTTATAACTTTTTCTCTGGGAAAATCCCTCCTTCTTTGGTCAACCTAATTCAACTTACTTACCTGTCGCTTTCTTCCAACAATTTCAGATCTGTTACCTTAGATTGGCTTGGTAATCTAACCAATCTCAATTATGTAGACTTGCAAGACACCAATTCATATGGTAACATTCCATCCTCTCTTAGAAACTTGACTCAGCTCACCGTCTTCAAGCTTCATGGAAATAAATTAACTGGTCAAATTCCATCTTGGATAGGAAACCGTACCCAATTAATCTCACTACACCTTGGTGACAACAAACTGCACGGTCCGATTCCTGAGTCTATTTATAGGCTTCAAAATCTTGAACAACTTGACCTAGAATCTAATTTCTTTAGTGGTACTTTGGAATTGAACCTTCTTCTTAAGTTCAGAAACCTTGTTTCACTCCAGTTATCAGATAAGAATCTGTCTCTGCTAAATAGCAACAATGCTACCATTCCTCAGCCAAAACTTGAACTCTTGATATTGAATGGATGTAATCTAGGTGAATTTCCCAGTTTCTTGCGTGATCAGAACCATCTGGAGATTTTAGAACTTGAAGATAACGAACTTGTGGGACACATACCCAAATGGTTTGTGAACATGAGTACCATAACCCTCGAGCATCTATCTCTGGCTGGCAACCTTCTGACAGGTTTTGAGCAATCCTTCGACGTTCTTCCATGGAATAATCTACGCTCACTAGATCTTTCTCGGAACAAGTTCCAAGGATCCCTTCCAATTCCACCACCAGCAATCTATGAATATGATGTGTTGAACAACGAATTAAATGGAGAAATCCCTGAAGGTATTTGCAATCTGTCTTCGCTTTCTGTCCTTGAATTGTCAAATAACAATTTGAGCGGCAAACTTCCTCAATGCTTGGGCAATAAAGGCAGCACTGCTACAGTTCTGAATCTCCGCAACAATAGTTTCAGTGGTGATATACCTGAGACATTCACAAGTGGCTGCTCATTGAGGGTCGTTGATTTCAGTCAAAACAAACTGGAGGGGAAGATACCAAAATCATTAGCCAAGTGCACCAAGCTAGAGATTCTCAATCTTGAACAAAATAGGATAAATGATGTCTTTCCTACTTGGTTGGGTATTCTTCCTGATTTGAAGGTTATGATTTTGAGATCTAATGGGTTCTATGGAGTGATTGGGAATCCAAAAACCAATATTGAATTTCCTAGGTTACAGATTGTTGACCTCTCCAACAACAGTTTTAAGGGTAAGTTGCCACTTGAATATTTCCGAAATCGGACTGCCATGAAAAATGTCCGTAATTATAAGCACTTGATTTACATGCAAGCAGACACAAGTTTCAAAACACCGCATGGTACAATGAACAGACGGTATGAGTACTCAATGACAATGACAAACAAAGGTGTGATGAGACTATATGAGAAGATCCAAGAAAGTCTCACTGCTATCGATCTCTCATGCAATGGTTTTGAAGGAGGAATTCCAGAGGTCCTCGGAGATCTCAAAGCACTTCATTTGCTCAATCTCTCCAACAACTTTCTCACTGGTCGCATCCCTCCATCCTTGTCCAACTTGAAAGAGCTTGAAGCTTTGGACCTTTCTCAGAACAAACTCTCAGGAGAGATTCCTGTCCAACTTGCACAGCTCACCTTCCTCGCGGTCTTTAATGTGTCTCACAATCTTCTATCAGGTCCAATACCAAGAGGAAACCAATTCGAGACATTTGACAGCACCTCATTTGATGCGAATTCAGGATTGTGTGGAAAGCCTTTATCAAAAAAATGTGGAAATGGTGAGGACTCGTTGCCAGCACCTAAAGAAGATGAAGGCTCGGGATCTCCACTTGAATTTGGTTGGAAGGTGGTGGTGATAGGTTATGCAAGTGGATTGGTAACAGGAGCCATTCTTGGATGCGTTATGAACACAAGGAAGTATGAATGGCTAGTGAAGAATTACTTTGTGAGTTGGCAACACGAAGGTCAATATTTGAAGACTCGCCTGCGTAGAAGTTGATTTTTAATTATTAAGATGTTTTCCAGTTTGTTGTATTATCTCGTATTCTCGTATTTCCTCTTCCTTCTCTTTTTCTTTTTTTTTCCCCCTTAATTTTCACTTGTAAGGTTAAGAGTGAATTTCTCTTGGATGGTCCATGTAACGTGCTAAAAATATCATGATGATGTCTTTCGAGTAATTAGTAATGTAACATATAGTATGTTGAATATTTGTGTACACTAGTAGTCTAGAGTACGAATTTTAGATGAAAAAAATCTTAATATAATTCGTGCTGCTATAATATGTGACAGCCAAAGAATGGAGAGTTGCTGATGCATGCGGAAGCTAAAGATAATAACAAATAAAAAAAACCTAGAATTTTAAAAAGCGAAAGTGACTGCAAATATAAATTTTAAGTTTATAAATTTTATTTTTTTCTAAAATAAAAATAATAAAATCTGCCTCCTTGGGAGGTTTACACTTAAATAAGTCAAAAAATCTACCTCAACTAAAAAATAAAAATAAAAATATGAAATTACAAAAGAAAGAAGTATAAAATCCAAAAATTAACATTAAATAAAAAATAACAAGAAAAATAATAAAAATAATCAAAAATAGAGCTCGGTGCTAGATTTTTAAAATTTAAAAATCTGATAATCAAAGTAGCGATTTGATACTACTTAAAAAAAAAAAATTCCAAAACTCTTGTAAAAATTGCGTGGGGAGCCGTTGTCAAAAGAAAGTGGAAATAATGGCGAGGACTCGCTGCCAGCAGCTAAAGAAGATGAGGGCTCGGGATTTCCACTTGAATTTGGTTGGAAGGTGGGGGTGCTAGGTTATGCAAGTGGATTGGTAATTGGAGCCATTCTTGGATGCGCTATGAACACAAGGAAGTATGAATGGGTTGGTGAAGAATTATTTTGCGAGGTGGCAATACAAAGGTCAAAACTTGAAGACTCGCCTGCATAGAAGTTGATTTCTAATTATTGTTGTAACCCCATTTTTGTATCCTTGCACAAGGAAAAAAAAACAAAAAAAATGCAAAAAAATTAAATAAATGAAAATAAAAAAAATAAAAAATAATAGAATAAATTAAAATAAAAAATAAAAAAATATATATATATAAATATAACAGTGAAAAGAGGCTGCCAGAACACTCAGAAAGCGATCAAAATTTTGTTGAGGAGGTTCAAAAACACAAAAATTATAATTTGGCAGTATTTTATTGACTGATGATAACCCTGTTGACAAAGAAAATTCAATTTGAGGAAGAAAAGTCCAAGATTAGATGTTGGTGGACTCAATTGAATTTATTGAAGGTTTAATTAAATTTATTGAGGGTTTAATTGCAAGAAAAATTGATTTTTAAGTCAATTTAGGCTTTAATTGGAAGAAATTACGGTTCTGGAGTCAAAGTATAATTTTTGAAAGTTAATTTGGTCAAATCAAGGGCTTAATTGCATAAATATTGAAGTTTGATGGCCAATTAGGGACTTAATTGAAGAAATCCGAGACCAAGGATCAAAATGCAAAACGCACGCAAAAGGAAGGACTGGCGTGAAATCTGGCACTTTGGCGCCAGTTTTCATTTAAATGAAACGGCGCGTTTTGGGCAAAATGACATCGTTTCATGCGTTGAAAAAAAAAACAGATGAAACGGTGTCGTTTTGAGGTGGCAATGTTTCTTCTTCTTCTTCCCCTGGACGTGCAGTAGGGGAAGGGAAGTTTTGTTTTCTTCCCCTTGTCTCTTCCTCCCACGTGCTTTAAAGCCAAAACAGGACGCCACCTACAGCTCCTCATGATGAGAAGATAGAGAGGTCGTGTCCTGCAAGCGACGTCCCCATTGGACGTCTCAGCCGGTGTTGTGACAAGGTAGAGCGACGGCTTCCCACCCCATGTGCAGCGATGGGACGGGGCAGGGTCGTTCCAGCTCCCCCTGCCCCTATAAATATCGTCCGAGTGCAGAAAAAAAGGAGGAGAAGGAAAAGGAAAAGGGCAGAGAAAAGAGAGAAGACGACAGAAAAAGGGGGGAACCGAGAGAGAGAAACCGACTGGGTAGAGAGAGAAACGACCGAAACTGAGAAACACAAAAAACAGGGGAATATCGGCTGGGAAATTGAGAGAGACAGACGGGGAGAAGAGAGAAAAAGAACATAAGGGATAAACCAACGAGGAAGGAAACGCTGACTGGTGTCTCTGCACCGTGGAGAAGAAGCGTCACTGCTGTCACTGGGTCTCACCGTCATCGCCACTGCAGCGCCACCGAGAACAGCCACTGTCATCTCCAGCTCAACCGCCCGAGATCGCCGCCTCAGGTAATTCTTCTTCTCCCCTAGCCGCCTCTGCATGCAAGAAGAAAATAATTAGCCGGTTACTGTGCATGCGCACAGTGACCGGCTAATTAATTAACTGGTTACTGTGCTCACGCACAGTAACCAGTCAGGGGTTTCTTCCCTTCTCTAGTGGGCTTGAACATCAGCCCAGCCCGCGCGGCTGGGCTGAGTCCAGCCCTATTAACTAAAGGCTAAGTCCAGCATTGTGGCTGGGCCAATACAAGCCCAGCCTAGTCCTTTTATTATTATTATTATTATTATTATTTTTTGTGTGTTTTTTTTATATCTATTTTTTTTAATTTGTGATTTTCCCATGGATTCTTTCGTCATTTAGACTAAGATTGGTCTGTATTTTTATATCATGAAAATACAAATCCGGTATTAAAAATACCCGGTTTTCAAAAAAAAAACTTTTGTTTTCATGCATACGGCTAAGTCTTTCAAAGCAAAAAAAAAAATCATATTGTATTTTTATACAAAATAGAAAACTTCAAAAAAATATATATTATATTTTAGCATGCATTTCGGCTTTAATAACCAGTTTATTAAAGTCATGAGAACTTGGCCAATATTTCAAAAAAATCAAAAAAATATTTTTGTTTTGTTTTAATGTTTGGGATTACGAATTTATACGTAAAACGTATTCCCGATTTTAAAAAGGTAGTTCTTTTATAGACATTAGACCGGTTAGATTTTTACCCCATAATATAAGAACCTCCTTACTGAGGAGGGCTTTTCTTGAACCTTAGACGGACTAACATGAGAAAGACCTTAGAATATTTTTATCAGACAATAAAACAATGCAGCTTACCTTAGGTAGGGCGTATTTGGGGTGTTAATACCTTCCCTTTACGCAACCAGTCTCCGTACCCAATCTCTGAGACCAGTTAGGGTTCCTAGTGACCAAAATATTAGGTGACGACTCCCACACCATTTTTTACCGCTAAGAGACAAAGAATTTCTTGTCTCCCCACATTTACCAGTTATATATCCACACATTTGAGGGTGGACAATCGCCGCGACACCGCACACGTGGGACAAGGTGTTTTCTAGTTTGTCAATCATGTTAAGATTGTATTTTATTTTCCTTGTCTTCTCTTTCTTAATTTCCACTTGTACGGATAAGAGTGATTTTCTCTTGGATGGTCTGTTAATTGCATATACTAAAAATAAGATGGTATGTTAAATAGAGAGTTTAGTTTTATTAATTTATTCTCAACCGAAGAAATTAGTTTACTCTGCCAGGATAAGAGTGATTTTCTCTTAATTGGATGGTCTTTTATGCATAAAATAGTTATAAAATAGTCATCCACATGAAAATATTTCTGTTCAATAATAATTTTAAATAAAATTTTAACCCAAATAAATAAGTGGATCCTCTTTCAATTTGGTATTAAATGCATCCATATTCACTATGTTTTTTTATAAACAAATTCTAACTATTTTAAATTAATTAATTCCTTTAATTCCAATTATTTCGTATCTTTACATAATCAATCCCTTCATCCACCCATGCATTAACATTGAATAATCCGCGTTGTTTTCAATCAAATCTTGTTTCCTTCACAAGAACAAATTATTTGTGGTGGTAATGCATATATATGCATCTAAAACATTCTGTTTGAAGTCCCACGTTTATCACAGGGAAAGGTAATAGAAGTCTTCAGATCAGTAGGTTGAAGATTAAAGATTAAATTGCAGTTCTTCTAAGCAACAACAAACAACATCAATGGCACCATCAAGGAAATAAAAATCAAAGCTTATTACTCATTAATCTTTAGTAAACATTATTTTGAGAAACATGAAAACTAATATATATTAGTTTTAGCAAACATGATATAAAAATATTTGAAATTAATGAAAACTAAAACCCTTTTTTGATTGAAAAAAAATATATACTCATAGCTTTTCCATTCTATTTTTATTGAAGAATACTTTTATTTTTATTAATTTCTTCATTATTTACGATGGATTTTTTCCTTAAACAAACATTTCATCATTTTTTCTCTGGGTTTGTATTTGGTTGGTTGGATCAACAACCTGCGGTGAGGGGAAGTTGAAGTGCCCTTTTTGCTGGGGGACAGTCACAAGTCTCTCTGTCTTCTCTATGTTCTGTCTCTGTTGTGTGCTCCCTGGTCTTGTTTCTGGTGCAGTTGCTTCTGAAGATGGAGACCTGGAGCTGCTACTGAAGACGAAGTCGAGGAGTGCTGCAGGAATACAAACTTCCTGGAATTGGTCAGGTAAATTAGCAAAGAAGGGGTCAGTTTCAAGAGTAGAAATGCATTAGGTGGAAGTAACCGGAATACCAAACCCCGCTTGTCTTGATTCGTAGTCCTTCCAAACTGCTCCCCATTCATCAAGGACTATCGGCTTCTTCCAAAAGTCGAGGATGTTGAATGGGTTGCAACTCTTCCCCTCCAAATCCTCACATTCCATTATAAACAAATGAGCTGATTTGCATTTGTGGCCCGGCCCCACTTTTCATCACAATTGTTACATAATCCCATTGCCCTCCTCTCTTTCATTTGTAATGGGGACAAGCGTTGGAATGGAACAAGTGCCTTCATATCTGATGTTGGGGAATTGGGAAATTGGCGTGGGGAATTAAGTAGATCCCAACCGTGAACTCCGCCTGAAGGCAGCCACATTTTCCTCCTGCATTTTTGTCATTCCAAAAGCCACTGTGAGGTTAGAGGGATTTAACATACAAACCATGAAACGAATATCCTCTCGTAAGCCACTTAAAAAACAACTGAGCTTGTATGGTTCTCCCAACCATTTAAGTTGATTAGATAAAATCTCAAATTGGGACTTGTAAATCTCCACTGTTGTGGTTTGTCATAGCCTTGTAAGAGTTTCCATTGGACCATCCAAAATGGAAGGGCCAAACCTGATAAATAAGGATTGTAAAACCATCCCATCTAGCGATGCTGCTCGAGACCTCTAAATCCTAAAACCAAGTGAGGGCTTTACCCTCCATGTGAAAAGAAGCAAAGAGGACTCGATGATGAGGGCTGGTTTGATGATGAGTAAAAAATTGATTAGCACGATAAATCCAATCATTGGGTTCTTCACAACTGAACTTAGAAAAGTCGAGATAAATAGCCCGTGTTTGAATTCCACCATGTTCTTCAAATAAAGGATTTTGCACGTGAGACCTTGACCCAGAAGGAGTATTTTATGTCTGCTTCCTCTGGGTATGGACCAAGGTGTCCACATTAGCAACCACAAGTTGTAGTTGGGTTGTCAAGCCTTCAATTGCCTGTTGCAAGGCTTCCTGATTTTGGTGCTGAATTTCTTGAGTTTGCTAAACTGAAACCAAAGATTCTGCAAGTTGTGAATAACGTGTATTGTGCCTATTAGTGATGGATTGAACGGCTCTGATACCACTTATTATATTCTTGTTAATAGAGAATAAATAAATAGCTACTTTGAGGGAGCTAAGTCCTCTGAGTACTCTGTATAGATAAAATTATAGATATCTTTGAATTTAAAATAATAACTTAAATAACAGAACAATCACTGAAATTAAGCAACAATCCCGGACATCGCGGCGGCCAATTAAAAATCTTTAAAATCTTTGAAAAGAACGAATTTCTGGCATCTTGTTTTTTGATGGGGAATGATCTTGTTTAAGGAGTCGCCACCTAGTATTATGGTCACTAGGAATCATAACTGGTCAACAGAGATTCTATGGTTCGAGACTGGTTACGTAAAAAGGAAGATATGATCACCCCTTAAACGTCCTGCCTGAGGCAGGCTGCATTGCTAGTTTCGTCTTAAATTGCTAAATGTTTATTAGTTTCTAATATGATAATTTGCTTATAATATTCCCGACTCTGGCGCCAGTGAATATTAAACTACGGATACTTCCAACTCTGGCGTTGGTAAATATCACGTAGCTATAAAATAAATTAGATTAATATTTTTTTTATTCCCGACTCTAGTGCCAGTGAATAAATAAACAAAAATAAATTTATTTTTTACGCATGCATATATTTTTTTTATTTTTTCTAGCTAAATAAAATAAAATACAACAAATAAAAATAATATAAATTTAAACCGGTATTTTTATTCCTGACTCTGGCGTCAGTGAATAAACCAATAAATTTATATTATTTTTATTCATCTAAATAAAATAAAATACAATGAATAAAAATAATATAAATTTAAACTGATATTTTATTCCTGACTCTGTCGTCAGTGAATAAACCAATAAATTTACATTATTTTTATCCATACATACATATTTTTTATTTTTTTATTTTTCTGCTTTTTTTAACTGGGTTGGGCCCGGCCCGGCCCCGCATAATTTTTTGGGGCTGGACCCAGCGCAGCCCACATGGACTGGGCTAGGCCCAGCCAGCCCGGCCAGGTCACTGGCCCAAGCCAGTGACCGGCTGGGCAAAGACAGATGAAGCACGCGTGGAGTGGCTCCCCGCGTGCTTCATGCACAGTGCGAAGGTAATTAATTTACCTTCGCACAGTGCAACGATACAATCAAATTGAATGACAAAAAAACGAAAGAAAAATGACTTACCTGTTCTCTGGAGACGGTGTGGATGGTGGCAGCGCGGTGGCCCTCCTCCGCTTATAGCTTTCACTCCTGCTTTCCTTTGCTTCTATGCCCACTGTCCTCTCTTTTTTCTTTGTTTTTCCCTGCTTTCTCAGTCCTTGTGATGATGAACTGATGACGGTGCTGGCTTCTCCTTCCAATTCGGGATCTGGGTTTTGTGTTGGGTTTTTTTATGCAGGGACGTCTGCAAAGATGAAGGCAATAGCGGGAACAATTCTCTGTGTATACTGGATTCCTTTCCTCTCCTTCTCTCTGTGTATTATTTCTTTGCTCCGGGGTTTTTGCTTTTGTTTTGGCTCCAGTTTTCCGTTCTTGACTCTCTGTTTTTTCTGGGTTGTGTTTTGTGTGCTCTGTTTTTCTGGGTTTCTCCTCCAAAATCCTCCTCCTTTTCCAGGCCTTTCTCTAGCTCTAATAAAGCCAGAGAAGGTCTGGTGTCCCTGCCTCCACAAATGGTGGGCATCGTGGAGGCGAGAGATCATGACCGCATCATGGGTATAGTGGCCATGATCTGCTGGATTTTCCCCTGTTGAACCGGTCTTTGGCAAACAGATGATGAACAGTAGGATCCAAAACGACGTCATTTGGCATGGACAATGACAAATTGTAGTTTGGTCTCTGATGTTTTGAAATGTATCAATTGGGTCCCTTAATCAATAAATTTAATTTCACCCCTTGGATTAATTTCAATTAAATCCCTAAATTTATTTAATTAATTAAATTAAAATTTAATTAAGTTCGCAAACTTATTAATTCTCCTGATTTCATTAATTAAATTAATCTAAATTTTTAATTAAAATCTCTAACTTATTAATTCTTTAATTATTGATTAATTGACTCTTAAATTTAATAATTTCATCATCAAACTTCAAATTTTATGTTGTCTAACCCCATTGTCAACTATATTCAATTTTTATTATTTGTTTAAAAATTGAGTTATGAAAGTTAATACTACTCTGTAACATATTCTAACATAACAACCAAATAATTAACTCATAACAGTTCTATTTTTCCAAGACCCACGTTCAGGTCACTTAACAATCTAAAATTAATAGCAACTGCGTAAAACATTCTGACATAACAACTGAATAGCAACTACATAAAAATCCCACGTTTCCAAGACCCACATCCAGATCACCTAAGTCCACGTCCTAACAGACCCGTGACACCTACACCCCCTTCGTATTATTATGAGTGCGGCGATCATTTGAGGATCATTTATTCACTGTACCAACTTTCTATATATACGTAACTGTACTGTATGTGAATAATATAATTGTTCAAAAAACAATTTCAACTTGATAGCTGTGTTACGTACGACTATTCCTGACAATTTTTCCATGAAATTTTCTTTCTGACTCCATCACGATTGATCTGAACATTCTGCGTTATCTCCCATCTAATTTCTCAACATTTAAAGAGACTACCAGTACCACCGATTCATTAAAATTGGTCCTTTTTATTTTTCACTATAAACCTTGATATTCTTTCACATTCCACATAACTAGGTATTCAGAGTATCCCGCTTCTACCTTTTTCCCAATGCATCTAGATATTCCAAATACCTTTTGATAAGGCTTGCTTCTCTCTCGGCAATTCAGCACAAGCATTGGAGTAACATATGTCGTTTCTTCTTCTTCATCATCATCACCTATCAAGATAGCCTCTAAATACCCTCTTTATCAAGCAATCTATCTCATTATATCATCTTCATAACTTTCAGTCCAAATATCAACAATCAAACCATACAGAATACTTGTTTTTCTTGATTAGTTGGAAACAAGTCTGAAATCTTATTAAAAAATAAAATTATTAAACTGAATCAAAAATAAAAATAACTAAAAAAAATATTTTGAGAAACTTGAAAACTAAAGAGAATATTTTTAGAAAAAATGATAAAAAATATTTGAAATGAAAACTAAAAATATAGAAATAGTTTTTAATGACTCGTTAGCTATGGGCATTCTATAAGAAAAATTGTTTAAGCAACTAAATTAAATTAAATGCATGATCTTGAATATGGTAAATTAGATGAGAAATCAAAATGTATGCTAGCTGCTGCCTTGTAACTGCGCTGCAGAAGAAGGCGACAATCAGTTGTATGAAAAATAGACAGAGCAATTCTATATAACATGAAAGATGGTTTTTGTTAATTTAGTATTTGAATATTTAATTTGTAGTTCAATTTAATCTCACTGTTTTGAATCAAATAATTATACAACTTTTTTATGTCTCACGTTTATTTTAGTCGTGGATAACATGATTATGCTTGTCCAAGGCATGTGTGGTGGAAGACTTGGACTTTGAAATTGGATGGGGCGCCCTATATAAACTCCATTGCTTCACTTATTTGCTCATTAAGAAAACCAAGGATTAATTTACTTCAAGAGAAATATCGTTAACAAAAACATCACCTGTGTGTTTCTTAACCATGCGGATGCTTTTCCTCTTTTTGCTGTCTTTGCTTCATCTTAGAGCTTGTTATTCTTCTCCTTCCATGCAGCCTCTATGCCATGATGACGAGAGTCATGCCTTGTTGCAGCTCAAGGAAAGCCTTGTCATTAATGAGTCCTCTTCTTCTGATCCTTCTGCTTATCCCAAGGTTGCATCATGGAGAGTTGATGGAGAAAGCGGTGATTGCTGCTCTTGGGATGGTGTTGAATGCGATCGGGACTCTGGTCATGTGATCGGCCTTGACCTCAGTAGCAGCTGCCTTTATGGCTCCATCCACTCCAATAGCAGCCTCTTCCACCTTGTTCAGCTCAGAAGGCTGAATCTTGCTGACAACGACTTCAACAACTCTGAAATCCCTTCTGAGATTCGAAATCTCTCAAGGCTGTTTGACCTAAATCTCTCATATTCTTCCTTTTCTGGTCAAATCCCAGAAGAGGTCTTAGAGCTTTCCAAGTTGGTTTTCCTTGATCTGGCAGGAAATTCTTTGAAGCTCAAAAAGCCTGGTCTGCAACATTTAGTTGAAGCATTAATCAACCTTCGCTTTCTCAGCATCCAGTATAATCAGAACTGAAGCACTGCTTGGGCAACATAAGCAGCAGTGCTTCAGTTCTGATTCTGCGAAACAATAGTTTCAGCGGTGATATTCCTGAAACATTCACAAGTGGCTGCTCATTGAGTGTCATTGATTTCAGTCAAAACAAATTGGAGGGGAAGATACCAAAATCATTAGCCAATTGTACCAAGCTAGAGATTCTCAATCTTCAACAAAATAACATAAATGATGTCTTTCCTTCTTGGTTGGGTGTTCTTCCTGATTTGAGGGTTCTGATACTCAGATCTAATGGGCTCCATGGTGTGATTGGGAAACCTAAAACCAACGTTGAATTTCCGAGGTTACAGATTGTTGACCTCTCCAACAACAGTTTTAAGGGTAAGTTGCCGCTCGAATATCTCCGAAATTGGACTGCCATGGAAACAGTCCACAAGGAACACTTGATGTACATGCAAGTAGACATAAGTTTCCAAACATCTGATTATCCAATGATATTTGATTATCAATTCTCAATGACAATGACAAACAAAGGTGTGATGAGACTATATGAGAAGATCCAAGATAGTCTCACTGCTATCGATCTCTCAAGCAATGGTTTTGAAGGAGGAATTCCAGAGGTCCTCGGAGATCTCAAAGAACTTCATTTGCTCAATCTCTCCAACAACTTTCTCAGTGGTGGCATCCCTCCATCCTTGTCCAACTTGAAAGAGCTTGAAGCTTTGGACCTTTCTCAGAACAAACTCTCGGGAGAGATTCCAGTTAAACTTGCACAGCTCACCTTCCTCGAGGTCTTTAATGTGTCTCACAATTTTCTATCTGGTCCGATACCACGAGGAAACCAATTCGGAACATTTGAAAACACTTCATTTGATGCGAATCCAGGATTGTGTGGGGAGCCGTTGTCAAAAGAATGTGGAAATGGTGAGGACTCGCTGCCAGCAGCTAAAGAAGATGAGGGCTCGGGATATCCACTTGAATTTGGTTGGAAGGTGGTGGTTGTAGGGTATGCAAGTGGAGTGGTAATTGGAGTGATTATTGGATGTGTTATGAACACAAGGAAGTATGAATGGGTGGTGAAGAATTATTTTGCGAGGCGGCAAAACAAAGGTCAAAATTTGAAGACTCGCCTGCATAGAAGTTGATTTCTAATTGTTAAGGTCTTTTCTAGTTTGTCAATCACAATCATAGTAAGATTGTATTTTTTTTTTCCTTATCTTCTCTTTCTTAATTTTCACTTGTAAGGATAAGAGTGATTTTCTCTATACTAAAAATAAGATGGTACGTTGAATATTAGTATTCTAGAGTACAAATAACAAGAATAGTAGTTTTATTAATTTCTTCTCAATAGAAAAAGAAATTAATATCAGAATAATCTATATATTAATTAAAATTATATTTAATAATTTATTTGGTAACTAACATTTCCTTTTCCTTTTATAAATGGTGGATACAGACAAATCGGGATAGAAGTTAATTTGGCAAGTGTCTTTCCCTCTTTACGTTAATGGCAGCTATATTAATGGCAGCAGCATGGAGAGAATTTTGTCAGCAAAACTATATATATATATAGGGAGAGGGAGAAGGTGCCTGCTTTGATCATCTCCACAAACGTAAGCCTTGAAGGAGTTACAACTCCTCCATCCTCACCCGAAGCAACCTCTGAAGTTGCCAAGGTTATCAATAAACATGAGAAAGTAAGTTTAAATCAAAAAACTTACTCAATCCAAACATTTAATTAAATAAATTAAGAACTATATATATTGATAAATAAATAAATAAGTTATTAATGATAACTAAAAATAAAATTAAAAAAATAAAAGATAAATATAGATCAACATATTTAATCTTGCAAGACAGAATATTTACTCTATTGTGTTTGATAAATCTTATTTATTCAATTTTTTTTTTATTTAATCAAACTATAATAGAAATAGACACGCATTAAATTGATTGAATAAAATAAAAAAAAATTATACAAGGTTATACATATCAAAAATATTATCTGAAAAAAAAAATTTACTTTACAAAGTAAGTTCATCTAAACAAAAGATAAAAAAATATATAAAGGATACGTGGGCGATGGCAAACGATGTGTCGCCTGAAAGCCTAAATTATGGTCACCACTATAATGGCTAGAAAATCGGGGTAACACCTCTTTTGTCTAAAAAAGGCCCATTTTCAAGACATTTCAACCCCAAATCACCTCACTAACACTCTTGAAATACCTACAAACCTATTTTATCAACTCAAAATACTCAAAAAAGAGTTCAAAAATATAAAATCAAACCAGGTTAGATTTATCTTCCTCGACTTAGATTTTTTTTTAAGCAATATTATGGGTCTAAACAACTATTATCAAGCCTCTCTCATCTCATGTAACTCATAGATATCAAAAATTTTTATTTTGGCGGCTAGAAATGACTTGAATAATGACTTTCTCTCTCATCACCAAAATTTAACGACTCTTCTCTCTTCTTTTTCTAACCAGGAATTGAAAAATAATACATATAAATTTGTATACCAAAATTGATTTTGTTTAATTTTAAGGGATGTAAATTGTGAAACTTGCGTTATTTTTAACTTTTACAAACTTAAGTGTATTTTTTACATAATCCCTGACACACCTATGTTTGGTGCCTTTTTAATTTCGATTTCTATTCTTTCAATTCCACTCGTGCTTAAGAAATCGAAATCAAGTGGTCTTCAATTAAGATCAAATCACCTAAAATAAAACTTTAAGGATCAAAATGAGTTATCAAAAAATACTCAGTACTATCCATAGTGTTTTGTATGTGTATGAACAGTGTCGGTTCCACAGTACTCAACCCAACATTTTAGTTTTTTTATCTAATGTTCTTCGTATTTTTAATCATAGTATTTAACTGTTGTGGGTTATCATTTTTTTCTCTTTGAGGTTCTTTCAAGACATCAAGAATTTGGACCGTCTGAAAAATTTATCTGGCAAGTATGTTAGTTTTACTGATCACCTAAAATAAATATTTGTCTTCTTCTCTAAAGTTGTTGTGTATATTTATTCTTTTCTTCTGTTTATTGTTTTTATAGTGGAAATATTAGCGTGTGGCCTCATAGAGTTCTTAAAATATTTAGGTTAGATCAGACTTGATTTCTTGGTTGGACCTTGGTCTAAGTTTTTATTTTATGAACCTAACATCACTTGATGAAGAATCCACGGTTATTTAAAGATCAAGAATAAGAAATATAATAACAAAGAAGAAGAATAAACTAAGAACAGAAAATAGAAAAAAAAAATAATTTACAATTAATTCATATTTTACAGGAAAACTCAATTCATATCAACACTCACCCTCGAGACGAGTCGGAGCCGGTGCATATATATCATTCATGTAAAACTTAACAAGCAAGTCACTAAAGATTTGACTAGCAACAACCATGGTTAGAATATTTGATGTTTGATTCCTCTTAATGGTGGTAAACCATTAGGAATATCTTCGGGAAAGACATCATCAAATTCCTGCAACAAAGAAATAGCCACACTAGAAACAACATAATCAAGATCGTTAGTATTAAAATAAGTCTTCTTATGCACAAGTACAATAATTGGCTTGTTAGTATAAAAAAAAGAATATTTAATCTCACCCTTTATTGTATAAAAATGTGGTTGTTTCTTTAATTTTTCCATACAGTTCGTACTTCACACATTTATTTTCTTCTCTTCTCTTTTCTTACCTCCACTCTCGACCAAATTCATTAAGTTTTAATTAGTGGACGAATCTAAGTTTCTTCTCTCACCATGTTTCTTACTTAAGTTTTCACTCTCTTTGGCCTCACTTTCTCTTCTCAACTTTATTTGATCATCATACACTTGCGTTGGAGATAAAAGTACATGAGTGATGGTTTTACTATCTTTTATAATTTTATGCCTATTTATAAAGCTATCGTGGATGGGCTTCCTATCAAACTGTCATGGATACCCCTAAAAATAGATGATTAGCATGCATAGGAATCACATCATATAGCATCTAATTAGTATATCTCCCAACAATAAAAAAATCAAGACCTACTTAGTTACTTTCACTTCACCATATTCATTCAGCTATTGTATTTTATAAGGTCTATAATGCTTTATAATACTCAAATTCAACATCCTAACAAGAGTAGTATTAGCTATATTGGCATAACTGCCTCCATCAATTATCATAGTACATACCTTGTTTTGGATGTGACATTGTGTATGGAAGATGTTCTCTCTTTGCTTATCAACTTCTTCTTTAACTTGCATAGTAAGCACACACCTTATAATCAAGGCCTCCCTCTCAACCGAGTATGCAATCTCAACATCACTATAATCCTCCAAAGGCGGCACCTCATCATCATCAGATCTATCACTTGTAGACTCTATCTTCTTATGGTCTTTCAAAATCATAACTCTTTTTTTTGGACATTGAGAATCAATGTGTTTAACCCCTAAGAATCTAAAATATTTTATATCACGATTACGAGTAGGTTGAGTTTTAGGTTTACCTTTAGCATCTATAGGAGTCTTTTTTCTGCCTTAGATGGTTCAACCTTAGCATTCACAAAAGTCTTATACTGGGAAACCCCCTCTCTCTTCACATTCAGCCTATAGGAAAATGAAGCTGAATTGAACTGTGGTTATGAGCTACCCCTCCTTTTAATTTGTCTATCCACCTTCATTATCATATGAACCATGTCCTCCGACTCCATATAATATTGTAACTCTACTACATTAGCAATATCCATATCCTACCCTTTAAGAAACCTAGTTATAGTGACCTCCCTATTATGTACTACATTAGCTCGAATCATTATTATCTCTATTTTTTATGGTAATCTTCCACAAACTTGGAATCCTAACTTAAACCTTATAGTTTTTGATAAAGTTTCATGTGATAATGATTAGGAATAAATCGTTTCTCATTAAAGCCTTCATATCATCTCAAATATCAATAGATCTCTCTTTATTCCTCCTCCTACAAGTCACAATCTGATCCCAATAAATAATCATGTAATCAACAAATTCAATCACCATAAATTTCATTTTTTTCTACTCAGAATAACTATAGAAATAAAAAAAAATTAGTCCATCTTCTTTTCTCACTCTAAATAAGCCTTGAGATTGTTTTTACCTTGAAAACTAAGAATTTTCAGTTTAATAGAATCCACATCACCATCCTTATCGTCACAGTTTCCATAGTTTCCAAAATCCCTTATATGGCTAAATTGACCCCTATGTCTAAATTCATCATCCCTTCAGCCTTGGCTATCAAAAATCATCCTCATGACCTACGATCTCATGCTCAAAATCACCATCTCCCACAACATCATCCCCATCCTCAAAATCATCCAAGTTATGGTTTGCATGTCGTTCAAGTCTCCTATCATGGTTACTCATCTGATCAACCCTATTTTTGTATCCATTATTATTGTTGTCTCGCCTCTTTACCCTATCAAACCTCTTTTGCACATTACTAACCATCAAGTTAAACCTCTCTAACATCTCTGCTAGACCTTAAATCTGAAGTTTCAAGTTGTTATTCTCCATAAAAGGTGGTGTATCTCCCTTTTCTTCAGACATTTTGAATATGTAAAAAGGTTGTAAGTATAAAAAATATCCTCACACCTCTTATGTTTCATATAAATTATAGGTTTTTCACTATAATATTTTTGCTGCATCTTTTTTCTCTCATCTCACCTTGTTTTTGGCTCTTACAAAACCGAAATTAACACAACCAAAGAGAACAGCTTAGTAGCGTAATCCAAATAAATATAATTGACCCAAGAAGCAAGAAATATATGGAAATAAGCAAAAACAAGACTACAATTACAATTTCATGAGTAGCAAGCGAATTTGAATGAGATATAAATGTTTTTTAAGACATGAAAAAAAATCAAAAGTAGATATTATGAAAATGACTTGATTGACACCCAAATATCCCAAAAAAATACTTTAGTATACTACATAAATCAATTTCAACAGTAGCAAAGCAAGTTTCAATAGTTGATACAAATCAAACATGTTTTATGCAAACTAAACTTGAATCTGGAATCTCAACCAAATGATGTCCAATTGATTTCAAATTTTATGATAGTGCCATTAGACTCTAAATAGTCAGAATATAAATTTTCAAATAATTTCAATGTGGTTTTATCCAATTTCACTTTTTGTAATTTCTACAAGAATATCAATAATGTCTTTGTTTAATCGACCTTCTTTTTTCTTAATTTTTTTTGTTATTGATATATGTAAAGACACTAACAAAACAAAATGACTTTTTTTTTTGTAAGTGTAGTTGTTGCCACAATTCAAAAGGAATAGATGAAGATTGGAAATAATGAGTTTCAACACGTAAAAGGATATAATCTGATAAGAGGAGTCAAGCTCTTATACCAATTAATTCAAACCTCGTAATTACATGTTTACACAACCCACATGCAAGAAAGACAAATCCCGAAAAGCTAAAGAGTCAGGTTTGATAGGAATGTAACACAGAGATTACTTGAATCTAAACACCAATATTATTGCAATGAACCCCCACCCAATGAATATCAATTTATGAATGGAAAGTATAAGGAAAACACTATAAAGATAGTTGTTCTTTGATAAGTTAAATAGATTCTTTAAATAACCAAAAAATACAAGAATATCTCTCACACACAAGCAATATTATTCTAAAATCAAAATCTATAAAAAAATCAAATAAAAACTAATTAAATAACTCTGTTTATAATAGGTAAAAAGACTTTCTAAACAAGTCTGGAAAAATAATAAAAGAATACTATTCTAAATAGAAAAAAAAATATAAATCAATTAGAAAAATAATGCAATTACCTCACGATATTTTCTGGATTTTATTTCAAGACCTTCTCAATAGTCGATGGACTTTAAATTTTAACCGTATATAAAACAGAACCTTTGAAAATTTCTAGTAAATTTTCAACTTAATCTAATAATCAGATCAAAATTTATTTAATTTTCAAACAACTAACAAAAAGTTACATAGGAAAGAAACCGAAATCACTCAAAATGGACATCAAGTAAACAGAATTAATCAACATAGAAATAAAATGTTTCAACGTACATCACAAATGAAGCCACCATGACTGCCTGAAAACACTAGAGTAAAGGCAGTGAACAACAGTAGAAGATGCAGCGTGATACATGGTGGAAAAAATCTAGATGAAAGAAAATAAAAGTCGCAAAAAAAAAACACCCATCACAAATTTTCATCATCTATAAACCAATAAATTGATTTAGAGTGTGTTTGTTTTTTTTATTATTTTTGATATCAACATATCAAAATGATCTGAAAACACTAAAAATATATCAATTTAAAGTAAAGAAAAAAAATTTAAAATTTTTTTAAAAACATTTTTGAAACATAAAAATAAATAGAATTTTATAAAACTCAGTTAAAAAATATATAAAAACTGCTGTACAAAAACTAATTTTTAAATTTAATTTTTTAGTAGACCTATAGTGCAAAACACAATTTAATTTATTATTAAATATCTTCCTGTTTTTATTTCACTACAATCACAAAAACTAATAAAAAACAAACACAGCCTTCTCTTACAAGCCCTTCTCTAAGAACACCAACGATTAAAAGAAAGGCTAAGAAGCTCAATAAAGAGCAAGGATAAAAATAGTGGTCATGTCATGAAATCTCATAACCATTTTTATCTTTTAAATTTGACTAATACAATAGCAGGACACTTCCTCGGATAAAATCACTAAATTTACTACTTCAAAATACAAATTTTCTTTTAAATTGACTATATATGATGTCACCTGAAAAGAATATAAAGCAAATGCCAATTTGGATTAAAATCTTGAAAACTAAATAAATAAATCTCAAAACTTTTATTTAAAGCGAAACAATCAAATATATTCAATAATACCATTGAATCAAGAAATCTTGAATTCATAAACTTTTTATTTCATAGTAAGAGATATTATCAGAATAATCTATATATTAATCAAAAATATATTTTTCTCAATTAATTTTAAAAATATATATCTATGTCAATATAATACATATAGATAAATTTAATAAATTTTTAAAATGATATTTTTAATAAAAAAATAAAATAAGAAACCATAATTTTTAACTACGAGGTTAACCCTCAAAGTTCAATTCATGAATTCAACACATGGAACTTGAGAGTCTCGGTTAATCCGATGCCAAAAAGTCCATGAATTGTGAAATCAAAAGATAATTTTTCTTTTTTCTCTTCTTTTATTGTTTTCTAACATTGAGGTCTGAACTCAAAATTATTCGGACAAGGTGGGAATGCTGTGGTCCCCGCCCAGCAATATCAAATTGACCAAAAAGCGTAGCCATTTTTTTTTATTTTTTTCCACAATAATATCCAGCCACTCAACTAAGGGCTGTATGGTAACTAGCATTTCCTTTGCCATTTATTAATGGTGGATACGGTAAAGCCAAGATACAATGAAGTTTGGTAAGCTTTCCCCTCTTTATTTTATTGGCAGCTGTAACAATTATAGCGAAGAGAGACACCAAAAACACAGAAAAAATTTTATATACATAGAGAGTGAAGATGCCTGCTTTGATCATCTCCACAAACGTCAGCCTTGATGGAGTTGACACCTCCTCCATCCTCTCAGAAGCAACCTCTGAAGTTGCCAAGGTTATCGGCAAACCTGAGAAAGTAAGTGTTGTTTTATATTTGATCTGAAAAATTTGTCTGGCAGGTGTTGTCTGGTAGGATTGTTAGTTTTACTGATCACTTAAAATTTGGTTGATGTCTTGGTTGGATCTTAGAAGTTTGGTTTTTTAATTTTTTTTTTTATGAATCTAACATCACTTGATGAAGAATCCACAGCACTGGGATCTGGATTATTCAATTCTGATATGGATAGCTATGGTTATGTTCGCCTGAGTTGTGATGTTGTTTACTATGGCCTGTACCATTAGAAAATTGAAATAGATTTTGCTACATTACAGTGATTTCTTTACTCATTTATCAATACATTGGACAAGAATTATGTTCTTTACACCTCGACTTCCAACCTCCTTTCTGTGCTTTGTTAGTTTTTTCTTGTCAGTTATTAATTTGTTTGGTGAATTCTAGCTATAGAATGTGCGTTCTTGACTAATTTATGTTTGTTGTCTTGCAGTATGTGATGATTGTATTGAAGGGATCAATTCCAATTTCATTAGGAGGAACTGAGGAGCCAGCAGCTTATGGGGAGTTGGTATCTATTGGTGGCCTTAGCCCTGATGTGAACAAGACTCTGAGCTCTGTAGTTGCATCAATTCTGGAGAAGAAGTTGTCAGTACCCAAGTCACGGCTCTTCCTTAAATTCTATGATTCTCAGGCAAGCCATCTCAACTCTTAACTGTCATCGAGAACGTGGATAATTGCAATGTACATTTTTCTTCATATTGCATTCTTTCTTTCTGTTTGTTCAGGCCTTTCATAGCCAAGAATATGCATGATGTTTGCATGCTTGATATCCGCATCAAATCCTGTAAATCAATCCTTTTTTTTTCCTTTAAACTGTGAGCATAGTTATGAAGTTAAATTAAACGTGCCTTAGGGTTCAACCTATACTTATTTCTCAGATTGTGTCCTCATTAGCAGCCATTTTGTGTGGTTCTTGTTGCCACTATCAATGATACTGATATGTGCTTTATTTTGCAGGGCACCCACTTTGGGTGGAATGGTTCCACCTTCTAAATCCAGCTTCGTTCTTTGTTGTCTTCGAATTAATGTCAGAGATCCAATAAGATATGCGCCCTTGGTGTTCTGTTATTACAGAAACTTAGCCTTGTTAAGCTGTACAGAATCTACAGGCTACAGATATCCATCCTTATAAGCATCATGGTGCTCACGGCACATGATCTGGGAGTGAATATCTGCTGTTGTTGAACCATTGTCAGCTTATGAGCAATGTTCTTTGGAGTGCTTTGGCCTTGCTTTCTGAGAAATTGTATTCAGATTGTTTTTAGCTAATTAGCCAAAACCGATTTTTCTTTTACTAGTAATGAAAGGGTGTTTATATAACAGGTGTAGCCTAACGATTGGATGTATATGTAGTTGCTTTCTTTGGTGAAGCAGGTTTGAGTCTTGGTGACATTTATTTTGGTTATTTATTTTGGTTATTACTATTTTACTTCTTTTGCAGCGCTACAGGTTGGACTAAGTATTTTTTGAACTTGTGTAATTTTTTTTTTATAAAAATAAATGAGGCGAATTGTCGCAGACGACAGCTTAAAATTCGGCTATTATTTGGTGGTTGGAAAATTGTGAAATATAAATTTTCGGTTGATAATTAATTTCCAACTATTTTTCATCTTAAAATATCTAATAAATACTATAAAAATCTTTTTAATTCACATATTAACTTTAAAATCATTAAAAAAAAAACCAAAATCAATTGAACATAAAAAATAAAAACAGAACTTAATACTCACCACAATTAAACTTTCTTTATTGAATAGAACTAGTACACACTAAATTTGATCATTTTTGTTATTAGTATTATGATAATTAATTTTTTTTTTTCATAATTTTCTCTTACCTCTTTTTAAGTCAATAACTAAAAAATAAACAAAATAAATTTTTAAACTAAAATAAAAATTATTGTGAATTTAAGGTGATAGTAAAAAAATACAATTGAAAAAAATATTTAAAAAAAAATTGGCAGGAGATTCACTGTTAATATAAATAATGCCTGCCCTTCAACTTTTATTAGCTTTTATTAATGTAACAGATTTGAAATCCGACCAAAAAAGGGTTGGAATCTAAACCTTTCATAAATCAACTCGAGTTAATTATTTTTTATTAATATAATATTATTTTATTTTAAAAAAAAATACTAAAATATGGATTAGATTAACAGAATCATAGTTAACTTTTCATGTTAATCGAATTTAGACTAGCCAATTTCATCTTTTGTTTAAATTGAAATCCAGGCAAGGCTTGATTATAGGTGGTGGGTTTTCCGAGTAAAACCCATTGGGCAAGTTTGAGGTGAACTTATTGGAGAAATAAACAATTTAGGTCCACCAGATCTTTAAATGCAAAATCCCAAACTCTAAACAAAGTTATGTCACTGTATTTTCTTTTGGTTGAATCTCTTAAAGTCTTTTAACAGTGTTTTTTTTTATATATTGTTTTTTCAAGTATTTTTTATTTAAAAATATATTAAAATAATATTTTTTATTTGTTAAAATTAATTTTTGATATCATCTTATTAAAAGAATTAAAAAATTTTAAAAAATTAATTTAAAATATAAATAAATATTCTTTAAAAAAATCAACTACACCACACAAAAAAACACACTTGACACACCTAACAACTGTTTTTCGAAAAGGTCATGCAGACTTCAGCAATGTTTGGGAATGTAGCTGCGACTGTATTTTTAAAAAATTTAAATTTTTTTTTAGCTGAAATTTAATATGATTTGTATGTTTTGGATCGTTTTGATGTGCTGATATCAAAAATAATTTTAAAAAAATAAAAAAAACATCATTAATATGCATTTTAACACGAAAAATTATTTGAAAAACACTCGCAATCACATTGTGAAACACGCTCTTCAAAGATGGATTCCCATGCCATGTTAAAATCAGGAGGAAAGACTTTCTTTTCTCTTTCTGGTGCTTCTCTAGAAACTACTTAGATGTTTTCATTTTTAACACATGTTTATCCCAAAAAATGAGAATTTATATTTTTAGATCAATGAATTGTAGACTTAGCTCCAAAGATTTTCTTTTTCATGAAAGTAGGCACCAATTGCTTGCAAATTTTTTTCCAAAAACTATACGCAAATTATTCTTCCCTCCAAGACTTGTCCAATCATTTTCGGAATTTTTTCTCAAAAATGTCATAAACAAAATCTACACTTTATATTTAAAAAAACTCTTGGAATTGCAAGATTTGCACCAAGAAATTCAGTAGATATTTTTGAGTGACAATTAGCAAACTTTGAAGTGCCAAATCAAATGAGAGTATTTGAAAATGCGGTTGTACTCGTGTTTTTAAAAAAATTAATTTTTTTTATTAAAAATTAATTTTTTTATATATTTTAGATTGTTTTGATGCGTTGATTTTAAAAATAATTTTTAAAAAATAAAAAATATTTTTTTATATATTTTAATATAAAAAATATTTTAAAAAACAGTCATAATCACAATCACATTCCTAAAATAGATATAATATTGCAAAATGAAAAAGGCATATGCTTCATCAAGCGAATTAAATCCCAATTCAAAAGTGGCTTCAAGCGTATTGTCTTCATTTATAAGTGGAGCCGTGTCTTCATCAAATTGGCTTGAAAAGTCGATATCCAACCCGTCCGTTCCTAAAAAAATTGAGAAATATATAATTTAATACTAATGGGTGAAAAAACAATCCACTTCTTAAAAATAATGAAAATATAGCTTTTTTATTGTACCTAATTAACATTTACAATTCTTACTCAGAGAATTGATTTTTTTCTTAAAGGGTTTTTTTAAAAAAAATTAATTGATAATAATTTTATAATTTAATATAATTTGGTTCAATAAAAAAAGGGAGAGGGAGAGATTATTTTCCCTCAAGGATATTTTTACAAGCCACGAGTTGTTAAAAAGGGAAGTACATAATCCTCCTATATATATAATACAAAAAAAAGAGAAATTAAAAAACCAAGTGGAGTCAAGTAATTAAATAGATTATTCATTATTGCTACAAAAATAGGTGAAATATTTTGATGGCAATTGGTTTGTTTTTTCGAGTAAAATTCAATAAAGGTGGTATTATTCACTAACTATGTCAGAAAAATTAGAATAGAATCCTTAAACTTTGTTCATTTAATTTTTATTTTTAGAAATATTAGAGGCTATTTTTATATGAAAACAAATTAGAAATAGGATTTTAGGGTTAAAAAACTCTAAATTATGCATGATACTACAAGTCGTCTACCGCACATAAAATGACCTGTCGAAAAAAAAAGAAAAATAAAAAGAAAAGAAAATGGAGTAAGGTGGGCGTAGATTAAAAAAAGAAGAAAAAAAGAAAAGAGAGAGACGCAACATGATATGAATAAAAACCAAAGTTGTTCTCTAGAACAGTCTCGCATCCCTCAGTGTTTGCCATCTTGGAAAAGAATTGTAAACGACTACCTCTCTAGGAGCCAATAATATCTCAGCTAACCGCCCCCTTTGACCAAACAAGGTATGACCATGCACCTCTATATAAATGGTGGATACAGAATAACAAAACCAAGATAAAAGCAGGAAACAGAGGCTTGTATTACTTTGATTGGCAGCCATAACAGCAAAGAGATAAAGGGATTTTGTATTTTTTTTGATAGAGAAGATGCCAGCCTTGAACATTTCCACAAACGTCAGCCTTGATGGCGTTGATGTCTCTGCTATCCAATCTGAAGCCACCGCTAAACTTGCCAAGATCATTGCAGGCAAAACCGAGGCCGTAAGTCTTGTTCTCAGCCCCCTTTTTTTTAATTATTATTATTTTCAAGCAATCTATATAAAGTTCTTTAAATTATTTGTGTTTTCAATTCCCTTCGTGATCTTTTGGACTTTTCAGTGATCATGTGGCTGGCTCTATATGTAATATAGATTTTGTTTATTTTCTTTTCTTTTTGGTATTTTGAGACTTCGAAGATTTTGGACATCCTAAAATACTTCTCTCTGGTGTTTTTTTTATTTTTTTTTTTGTCTGAAATAAAGATCTGTCTTTTTCTCAAAAAACATGTTGTGAATTTTTATTCATTATTTCAGTTGTGAAAAACAATATTTAAGGACATAGAAAGATTTCTTGGATGTATAGGTGTGATCAGGCTTGATTTCTTGGTGGAGTCTTATGAATTTGGGGTTTATTTATGATTTTAATTAAAATCACTGGAATCCATATTGTATTCTGGGCAAATCTTTTTTTCCTTTCTGCTATTTTCATGCTGTCTTTTGATGTCATATTTTGGAGATTGGATCTGCCTTTGCTCAACCATTTTCATGTGTGTTTTCATGCAGGATGTGATGATTGTATTGAGGGGATCCATACCCATTTCATTAGGAGGATCTCAGGAGCCAGCAGCTTTTGGTGAGCTGGTGTCCATCGGTGGTCTTAGCCCTGAGGTGAACAAGAATCTCAGTGCTGCAATTGCAGAAATTCTGGAGACAAAGCTGTGCATTCCCAAGTCACGAATCTTCCTTAAATTCTATGACTGTCAGGCAAGCCATCTCAACTTTTAACTGTCAAGAACATGGATTGTTGCCATGCACACATATTTCGTAGCACTGCATTCCTCCTGCTAGAATTTTAGCAGCCATTAATTTTATATGGCTCTTGCTGCCACCGTCGATGATGCTGATATGTTCTCTATTTTGCAGGGTACCCACTTTGGATGGAATGGTTCCACCTTCTAAAGCCAGCGATCTTGCCCCCAAGCTTGAAGTCTCCTACATTATTCAATACGATGTGTCTAGGTTTTCTCCTCTTGTAGAAGCTTGGCTTCGATAAAATAGATTTTATTTGATTTTATTTTCATGTGGAGTCCCTTTTTAATGGGGAAATCTCATGTTGGCTTGACATTTGGTCGACATTAGTGTTGTACTATGGTGTGCCTATGGCACATGATTTGTTTTTGGGATTGAAATCTATATATTATTGTTGTATTATTTTCTGATTATTTTGCGATTTTTATCGAGAATATTTGAGGTGAGCTTGCTTAAGACATAATTCACTTGGGTTGGCATCCCCATTTTAGCTTTCAACAAATTGACATGCAAACCAGAGATGATGCTTTCCATTTCTTTTGGAAGGATGAAATCTGATTGGGAATCTTGCGTATGATTTCGAAGGAGGCTGCTTTTGTGCTGCATGAGGCTTGTCAATGCCGCAAATTGTGTCGGCAGCAACATGTCGCTAGTCCATGTACTTTCCTTTTTTTTAGGAAGCCTCCCATCATAGGTTTAATTTTAAACGTGATTTGAATTTTACCTTTAGGCCTAATTATTACGGTTGAAACTTATTTTCTATTAGCCATACTGAGTTAATTCTCTTTTTATTTTTATTAAAATTTATTTTAAACCTAGATTTTAAATCACTCAGGTTATCAGTTAGGTTTTAAAAGAGTGGTCTCAATTGACTATTGGAGGTGTTTGGTATAGGAATGAAGGTTATTTTTTAAAGTATTTTTGTTTAGAAATATATTAAAATAATATTTTTTATTTTTTAAAATTTATTTTTTACATCAATACATTAAAACGATACAAAAATATTTAAAATTTTAATTTAAAAAAAAATTCAAAAACTTGCAAAACATTGGTGCGGTGCTAGATTATATATTTGCACTTTTTAAAAAAATTTGGATATAAAAGTTTGAATTGTTAGATAAACTCTATTAATTAATTATATATTATCTTTTAATATATATTCTCATGCAAAATCTTTTTAAACTTAAAAATTTGTATAGGTTAACCATCATCTTGAATGTTAATGGGTAAGATTCAAATTCATGATACCTTTTATATTACATAAAAAAAATCTTCTTAATTAAACTATAAATTTATCTTGGATGAAATTAAAAAAATCTCAACCAAGAAAAGTATAAGAAAAAACAATTAACAATAAAAAGAATAAGAACTAGATTTGATATAAAAATAAAATGTCAAAGATGAAATTAAAAAACATATAAATCAAATTTCATACAATTAAAAGACTAAGGATCAAATTTAATAAAATCAATAGATGATAATTTTTTTGAGTTTTTGCAAGGTCAGTGTGTTTTTAGAAGTCGAGGAGAGAGAAAAGAAGGGGAGGAGAAAAAACATCGTCAGAGCTCCACCGTGAAGGGGTGTTGACACACACCGCATCACCTTAATGGGGGGCAAGATGCTCTGAATGTCTCTCCTGAATGTGATGTTTGACTACTAGGAGACGTTGTACGCACCTCTCAAAGTGCATGGGCACCTCCCACACCCATATGCCAACCATTTTTATTTTAAATAATATTTTATTTTTATTAAAAGATCTAAATATCCTTAAAACAGCTTGTCAATTGCAAAAAAAACTTATATGAAATGATGAAAAATAACCTTGACCGTAACTTTAAGAAAATTTAAGTTTAAGGGTAATTTGGGGATTTTATTATGCAAAACAATTGAAATGTCTGAAAAAGCCCTCCACTCTCAAGTTCAATTAATTTAGTTTTTAAAAGTATTTTAGTAATTTTATTGTACAACTTAAAAGTGAAAAGACTTAGGTGTCCCTATGGAATTTGCATTGACAATTTAATCTCTTGGAAAAGACTATTTTACCCCTCATACTAAGTATAAGTTTTTTGTTGGTAAGGATAAAATGATTATTTTTTATATGAATCCAAAATGTGAGTGTGCATACAATAAATGATTAAGCCTTTTATTTATTTTAACTATAATTGTAATTGTAATGTAATATTCTAGCTAAAAAAAAGTAGTCTAGCCAATACCCCCCCTCTATATATGTTGTTTATAGCCCATAAAGTAAAATAAAAATAAAACCATTATTAAATAACTTAATATAATTGAAGGTAAAAAAAATAACTTGAAACATTTTACCTTTATCATTAGAAGAAAAATAGAGATTGAAACTTACCATAATTATTTTTATAATATAGAAATAATTAAATAATCAATATTATTATAATATAAGTGTTTATTTCGGCACGTTACCCAAGCTTGCAAGATGTTCATTTTGAAATAATATCCAAGCCCAAAAAGTATTGGGTGTCAATTCACACCTAGGGTCGAAGGTGTTGTCCAAGCCCACGGAATGTTGGGCACTCACTTAGCACCTAAGCTCAAGCGAGCTACCCAAGCCCAAAGGGCACTAAGTGTAGGCTTGGGTGTGATGCCCGAGCTCACACCCAACACCTGGACTTGGGTGCGTTGTTTGAGTTTAAATAACAAATATATCTCTTCATGGCTCCAAATATATAGGAAAAACATAAACAAAATAAATAGATTGGCAAATAGTTGATGATGGGTATTTTTCAAATATTATTTTGAGTGTTAATTTGGAGAGGAGTTGATTTATAGTGTTTTTATCTATTTTTTTTACTTGAATTTTATTTGAAGTTCAAATTAATATTTTTTAAAAAATTTAAATACAAAAATTGATTAACTCCATAGCTAAATTCAATTTAAAAAATTCCAGACAGCATGTAAAGAAATATCAAAGCAGGCCCCTCATATAAAGATCCGAAGGTTTTGAAAATATTTTACAGCTTATAATGGAATATCAAAGCAGGCCCCTCTTGTGCCGGATGAGGCTTGTAAATGCTACAATTTGTGTCGGCAGTAAATTATGATCTCCCCATAGGGTTTATAGATATAGGACTGACAGTTTCATTCTTTCAATTCCATGCCTTCTCTACATTGATTAATTTCGTATTAAATAAATATTACCTCCCTTGTAATCTTGGGTATTAAACTCATTCTATGCTGGTGGGTAATCACGAGACCCATAGTTTTGAAACTCGGCTTGGGTTGACGGGTTGATCCAGGACTGGAATTGAGTCAGGTTGAAGAAAAATAGAGGAAAGAAAAACTTGGTGTGACCCGGTTGATCCGGTCAAAAACCCGGTTGCAACTTGTTAACTTTTGTTTATTTTCTACTAAAACAATATCGTTTTAATTTAAAAAAAAAAAAGAATTGACCCGGACGACCCAGTGACCGGGTCAAAATCCGGAACCCAGGTCTTGAATCGAGCCGAATCTGAAAACTATGTCGAGACCTAGTTTTAGTTAGGTTTCAAAATAATAAGGATTAGGTATGAATTGGTTATAAATCTGAATTAGCTTAATTCTTGGTCTAAATCTATTTATTTTAAAAAATTAAAATAATATTATTTTAATTTTTAAAAAAAATTATTTGAATTAACTTATTTAATTCATAGTCAGAGCCCTGTATCACTTAAATAATTATACTTGTAATGGATGACTAATAATTAAATGGTAGCAAAAGCTTAGCACTTCTAAAAAAAAAAATTGCTCTTACTTATGCTTGACAAATTTGCATCAATTGTTCAAACTTTAAATTGACCGGTTTCAATTTGATTTAATTTTTAAAATAAAAATTAATTCAAATTAGTTTAGCTTAGTTTTTTTTGGTTTGGTTCTGTTTTTCAGTTTTGGCTCGGTTTTTTTTTTTGTTTTTTCAATTTGGATTTGGTTCGATTTGGTTTTTTCAGTTTAAGGCTTATAAAATTAAAACCAAACCGGTTGGTTTTTTCAAAATTTTATTGGTTTAATCAGTTTTTTTTCACGGTTTGGTTTTTTCGGTTATTTTTTTCCAGTTTTCTCAGTTTAATCAGTTTTTTAATTTTTTTATCCATCTTGGTTTTTAACCAAATCAATTAAATTACTAAACCAACTCAAATTTTTAACCAAATCATCCGAGGTGTTACCTTCCTCTATGTTTTTTAAAATCCAGCACTAGCCCTGAGGTGGTTAAATCTTGAACTGACCTACCTAATCTCAGGCTGAGTTTTAAAATTATATTCAAAAGGCATAAATTTTTGTTTTTCAATATTTTTTAATATTAGGAGGTGAAGGGCACCAAACACCAATTGAGTTAAAAATGAAAAATAAAAAAATAAAAAGCACTTCTATACAATAAGGGTCCTTCAGTCATTTCACCAATTTATATTTCCAGAACAATCCATAGAAGGCAAGTGTGGTGCCGGTTTTTGCTTTTATTTATTTTTATTTGTAGGAGGGTTTTATGTACAGCAAAGAGTACAAGTGCGTGCTGTGAAGTGTTGTCGACAGAGAAAATGCCTTGCTTGAACATTTCGACGAACGTTAATCTTGATGGCGTCAACACATCTGCCATCCTCTCTGAAGCCTCCTCTCAAGTAGCCAAAATCATCAAAAAACCCGAGTCTGTAAGATTTTTTCCTTTTGCCTCAGATTCTTTAATGTTTTTTTGATTGCTGCAATGTTAAGAATTTATGGACTGTTACAACTTTTTTGTGAGTTACTCAGTACAAGAAAAGATTTTGTATTATTCTGTTTAAAGTTCTAAAGTGGGTTTTTAGTGATTTGGTTAGTGTGTATTCTAGCTGCTGGTATTAAAATTGGTTCACTGTATTTATATTTTCTTAATGCTCAAAAGTTTTGGAAATATTCATTTTTGTAATGATTAAGTGGGTTTTTGTTGATGTTAAATTTGATTGCCTTAAGTGTATTTATATGCTTGTTTACAATCTTCTCTCCTGGATACTTGAGTTCTTGGGGGGTCCATGGCAGCTTGGGTTTATTTATGGTTCTCAACTCGCTTGATATGATTGGGTTGTTTATCATTTGATTTTGAACTGGATAAGTTTAGGTTTTGAGTATCTAGTTGTGCTTTTGTCTCCAATGGCTTTTTTTTTAAACTTTCTGGGAGGTTTCTCTTTTGAAGAGTTTCGTTGAGAACTCAACTCCAATGGTCAAAGAGTGATTTGGCTGAATTGATTCGGGTAAGCTTATAATATAGTCAATTCGGATGTCACTTGTTTGACCATGAAAGATGAAATGGATTTTTTCTCTGAATGTTCTTTGTTAGTTTATCTTTATAGTGGACGACAATTATGTTCTGTACACCTTACACCTGCAAAACTCAAAGTCTCATAATTTAAATTTTTTTCTGCTTTTATGTTTGTGTTATTTTTCAGCTCTTACAACCTAAAAGGAATTTGCATGTTTGCATTGATTGCTATCATGGTTTCCCACTGGATATGTCTTTTAACCGTTTGTGCGTGCAATCATGCAGTATGTGATGATTGTGTTGAAGGGCTCAGTTCCAATTTCATTTGGAGGAACCGAGCAGCCAGCAGCTTATGGTGAACTGGTATCTGTTGGTGGCCTTAACAGTGATGTGAACAAGAAACTGAGTTCTGCAATTGCAACAATTCTTGAGTCAAAGCTGTCGGTGCCCAAGTCACGGTTCTTCCTCAAATTTTTTGATGCCAAGGCAAGCTATCTCAACTTCTGATTGTCAAGAATGATCATTGCCATTTGCATGTTTCTTATCATTGCATTCTTGCTGTATGTTTAGGCCCATCAAAGCCAAGAATATGCACAGTGTTTACATGCTTTACACCAGTACTAGATCATGTAAATAAATCCTTACTGTTTTAAACTGTGAAAATAGTTACTGAATTCCCTTAAAATTCAACTTATTTTCTGATTATGTTCATATTGACTGCCATTTTATTGTTTTTCCGCCACGACTAATGGTTTGGTGCTTGCTTTATTTTGCAGGGTTCCCACTTTGGTTGGAATGGTTCCACCTTCTAAATCCAGCTTCTCGCTTGAGCTGCTAGCGACTTGACACCACGTCTTTGGTGCTCTGCGGTTGTAGAAATCTAAGTAGGATATTTCTGTTTCTGTAGAACGTGAATGCTTTTAAACTGTGCCTCTTTTATGGGAAAACTATGTTTTGCTTGAAACCTAACAACCGTTTAGTCATGAGTGGATGTTCTTTGACATGCTCAGGGTTGTGTTTTTATCCTTTGCATCCTCTTATGATCTTAAACTAAGGCATGGGAGTGTTCAAACCATCTACATAAAAGACACTCTAGTATTATTTCTTCTGTGTTGCTTCTAGCGCTGCAAATTGTTTGAATCTGGGACATGATACAGATTCTTGGAAATTATCATTTGTGTATTAAAAGGATATTAAAAAAAAAACCCGTTTATGTCATAATTTTATGCTAAGGTTTGAGTTTTTTATGGTAAATAAAAAATTATATTATAAATCATTATATATAAGCCTGTTAAATATGCAAAGTTTTATATAAAAAAATAGTCCATAAATATTTAATGGAAATAAAATATATATTTTATTTTTTTATTGTCAATTTTGATATAGTTTTCCCGTATCAATTGTTCTTTTGTTTTTCTTATACAACTACAAAGAAATGTTAACGGTATGCTTCCTCTTCTTTTTTGCATTAAATCTTTCTTTTTAGTTGATGATAATTTTTGTCATTTAAAGGAACATGCTTACAATAAATCAAGGATGGAAACTATTTTATCAGTTCCATAATATATGATTAAATTATCAATATCTTTATAATATAATATAATTAAATTATCATCTATATAATATAATATAATATAACAAAATAAAATTATGTTATACACGATCTCGATCGGAGATAATCGAAGGTTCAGCCTAGCTATAAAAATGCTTTCTTGGATACCTTAAAACATATGATTGAAAACATCAACCTTGCTTTGCTTTTCTTTCCTTTTCCTTTGTTGATGTTCCTTCCTTGTCACTTTCAGTTTCTACTTTGATGAACAACTCCATGAAATGAATCATTCTTTCGATTAATTCCATGTTTTCCCTACTTTGATTAATTTCTTATTAAATAAATATTTCCTCCCTTGAAATAGATAAACTGTATCTAAAAATATGGAAACAAATCCAAAAATATAATGCCAGGAAAATATAAAACCCATAAATAGGGGACCAATATATAATTATCAAATTATTATTATTATTATTAACAAAATTGCTTCCTCTCTCTCACTTTTTTGTCCTTTAAGATTTTTTTTTTCTTCACATAGATTATTTTTTCAATTTTTTCCTTTCACATTAATTTTATTTAAGATTAACTTTGATAATTTATTTTGGTGAACTCAACATCACAAAACATCACATCATTAGGTTTGTGCTTAATTTTACAAAAAAAAAAATAGTTTGGATTTTTGTTTTTTTCAAAAAAATAATATTGAAAAGTATTATTATTAATTATTAACAATAAACTAAAACTGTTCAGTGTTTTATTGTGCAAGTCCACAGTGAAACGCTGAGCTGTCTTCTTTTTTTTTTTCATTTTTTCATTTTTTTCTGTTTTATTTTCCGTTTTCTTTTTGTTTTTTTTTTGTTTTTTTTTTCATTTTCTATGCCTTTATGGGTTTTTTTTGGCTTTTTTCTTTGTGTTTTTTTTCTTTTAATGAATTTTTTATATTTAATTTATTTTGTTAATGTTAATTTTTTATTTAGTTATCAGATTTTCATGACACGGATCCCGGGTTTGACGAGTTAACCTAAAATTTTTTTTTTTACTTTTTTTCTTTTTAATTATTTGTTTTTTTCTTTTTAATTAATTTTTTTTATTTAGTTGTTTAGTTTAGTTTTTTAATGTTAATTTTTTTTCTATTTAATTATCAGACTTTCATGACACGTATTCCGGACTTGACGGGTTAACCCGTTAATTTATTTTTCTATTTAGTTATCAAACTTTCATGACGCGAATCTTAAGTTTAATGGGTTAACCCGGTTAATTCAAATTCTTTTCTTTTTCTTCATTAGTTTTTTTTCTTCCTGTTGGTTTTTTTTCTTTTTTTTTCATTAATCTATTTAATTATCACACTTTTATGACACGACCTTGCAGCCAGACCCACATTCAAGGCTCTTGGATCCGGTGTTGCAGCCAGACTCACTTAAACTTGAGTCATGTAAGTTTAATACTATTATTAATATTATAAATATTACTCTTGGGTCAAGTATTGCAGCTAAACCAAAGGCTCCTTGGCATATCTTTGCAGAAAGACCTAACACTCTTAGATCTTAGCTCTTTTTGATATTTTTTATGTAAGAAAAAAAAATTAACCCGTGGCGTGCCTTTTTTTTCTCCTTTTCTTTTTAAACCTTTTATTGTGGATTGCACAGTACAATCCACAGTGAAAAAACTGATGTCTTTAGTTTTTTTGTCTTTTTTTATTAATTTTTTTAATTTAGTTTCTTAATATTAAATTTTTTTTCTATTTAATTATCAAACTTTCATGACATGGATCCCAGGTTTGACGGGTTAACGCAGTTTCTTCAGATTTTTTTTCTTCCTGTAGGTTTTTTTTCTCTTTGCTTTTTCCTTTTTAATTAATCTTTTTTTTTTAATTTATTTCATTAATAATAAATCTTTTTTCTATTTAGTTATCACACTTTCATGACAAGAATTCCAGATTTGACAGGTTAACCCGGTTGATTCAGATTTTTTTTCTTTTTCCTTATTAGTTTTGTTCTTTCGATTTCATCTTTTAATATTGTATGCAGTTCATAGTAAAAAGGCTGAAGCCTTTAGTTTTTTTTTTTGCTTTTCTTATGCCTTTCATAGTGGACTGCACAGTGCAGTCTACGGTGAAAAAGCTGATGCTTTTTTTTTTCTTTTTAATTAATTTTTTTTATTTAGTTTGTTGATATTAAATTTTTTTCTATTTAGTTATTAGACTTTCATGACACGAATCTTAAGTTTGACGGATTAACTCAGTTAATTTAGATTTTTTCTTTCTTTTTCTTCATTAGTTTTTTTCTTCTTATAATTTTTTTTCTTTTATTGTTTCTTTTTATTTAATATTTTTTTTATTTAATTTAGTTCATCAATATTAAATTTTTTCTATTTAGTTATCGACTGATGCCTTTAGTTTTTCTTTTTGCTTTTTTGCTGTTTTTATACCTTTAACTGTGGACTGCACACTGGAGTCCACTGTGAAAAGGCTGATGCTTTTTTGTTTGTTTTTTTCTTTTTAATTAATTTTTTTCATTTAACTTAGTTTGTTAATGTTCAAACGGGTTAACCTGGTTTGACGGGTTAACCCAGTTAATTTTGTGTTAACCTATCAATTTTTTTTTTCTATTTAGTTATCAAACTTTCACGACACGAATCCAAGGTTTGCCAGGTTAACCTAATTAAAAAAACTAAAAGGCATATGTGTTTTACTATTTCTTCTACTGTTCATTCATTGTTTGCTCTCTTTTTTGTCTTTTAGTTTTTTTTAGTCATATAGTTTTTATTTTTTTTATTTGATCATTCTACATTGATTTTATTCGAGATTACTTTTCATAGTTTGATTAAGTGAAATTTATGTGGAGTTCTCAAAAAATTAGAAAAATTCTCTCCTTAGGTTTGGGCTTGACTTTGCAAAAACTAGTTTGGATTTTTGATTTTTAAAAGATTGAAAATAAAAGGACTACAATTGAAATTGAAAAAAAAAACAAAACACTATTCCAAAGAATTGATTTATTTTATGTTTATATTTAATTACATTAGACATTGAATTGAATTGATTTATAAAACACAAAAAGTAATTCTTTACTACTAATTTTATTTTTTTTATTTGAAAACCAAAATAGAACATAAAAGAAATTCCAATTGATTAAAAAAATAATAATTCTAATGCTTCACATTGAGAGCGATGTTTTTATTTATAAGTGCTTTCAATCAAATGGTAGAAATGTAAGATAAATATTGAATATTAAAATAAAATAATACATGGATTAGGATTGACTAGATAGGTGGATGGTGCTATGTCGTAGGCTGGATCAAAATATTTCTAATATATATATATATATATATATATATATATATATAAAAATGTCCAAGCAATAATAACATCTTTAAGGACCAAGAAAAGTATAAGATTCAGGTCATTGACTCAAATGAGTTCAATAATTTTTTTTTATTTAATAATATGATTAAAAAAAAGTTAGCGACAAAAAAAAATGAACTAGAAAAAAAAAGACCAATTACTAATTAAAAAAATCGTTAATAGTAAAATTAACAATATATTTATTTTAAAATATCGATTGTTTAAGAAATTCATTTTAATAAAATTAATACTAAAAATGTATTTATTTTTTCTTTTCAATAATTTTAATATTAGGAGGTCGACTAAAAAAAAAGCACCGAACATCAATAGAGTAAGAGTGTGTTTGGCATTGCAGTAATTGTTGTGGTTGTGGTTTGAAAAAAGTTGTTTTATAAAAAGTACTTTTAGTTGAGGTTGGTTTGAAAAAATAGGTGTTTGGTTAAAACTATGGTTGAAATTGAGGTTGAAGAAAAAGTAGTTTAATGTGTTTGGTTAAGAGTGCTTTTGAAATTGAGGTTATAAAATAATTTTAAAAAATATATATTAATATTGATGGTTTTTAATTTAAATATTATAGATTTAACTATTACTATTACATCATGAAATAAATCATACTTTATATATAAAAAAATTTATTGTTTCATTAAACTATCTACAATTTCATTACGAACAAAATTCATCTGACAAGAACTACAAAATTAGATAAAATATTATCAGGAATAAAATTAAGATTACAGTACAAGTAAATTTAATTCACCTTAAACTAGTTTAAAAAAACAAAAAAAATTATTGTTCATGTAAACAGTACGAGTGAAATCAATTAACTACATTAATTTTTTTTTTTAAAAAAATTGTTTAATAAACAGTGAAAGCATGTATGCATCCACTGTTTACTGAAGAGTGAAGCACGGTTTTTTATTTTAACGTGCAGGTAGCAGCTCCTAGCTGTTTTTTTTTTCTTGTGTTTCAAATACAATATTTTTTGAGATCCATGTATAGTAATAAGTATTTGTTAATTAACTAAATAGCTTGCAAAATTTAGCTGTGGGTAACGTGGACGCCGCTACGTAGCCAAAACTGTGCTTAGAAAAGCACTTCTACGTACACTACACACGAGCATGGCAACAAGGGCCCTTCAGTCATTTCACCAATTTATACTTCCAGAACAGTCCGTAGAAGGCAACGTGGTGAGGCTTCTTTTATATAGTTATTTGCAGGCGGGTTTTATGTGCAGGAAAGAGAACAAGAGCTTAGTGGAAACAATCGACAGAGAAAATGCCTTGCTTGAACATTTCGACGAACGTTAATCTTGATGGCGTCAACACATCTGCCATCCTCTCCGAAGCCTCCTCTCAGGTCGCCAAAATCATCAAGAAACCTGAGTCTGTAAGATTTTTTTTTTCCTTTTGCCTCAGATTCTTTGAAGTTTCTTTTTATTTCATTTTATTTTGTGGTTTTAGGGTGTTTAGTTCAATCTCCTCATTTTGGTAATATCCTTTTGTTAATACATGTTTTTTTAGCCTTGAATGCTGAAATGTGGATAGAATAATAAAAATTTATGGTCTGATACAACTTCTTTGTGTGGGTTCCTCTGTGCAATAAAAGGATTCTGTATTATTTAAACAATTAGTCTGTTAAATGTTCTAAAGTGTGTATTCATGATTTGGTTAATGTGTTTTTATATTTTCTTTTGATGCTCAAAAGTTTTGGAAATATGTATTTATTTCTGTAATGATTAAGTGGGTTATTGTTGATATTGTTAAATGTGCTAGCCCTAAGTGTATTTATATGCTTGTTTACAATCTTCTTTCCTGGATACTTGAGTTCTTGGCACGGTCATGGCAGCTTGAGTTTGTTTATGGTTCTAAACTCACTTGATATGATTGGGTTGTTTATCGTTTGATTTTGACCTGGATAGGTTTAGGTTTTGACTATCACTTGTTTCTTGAGAAATCCAATGTTTAATGTGCGATTGGGCGAAGTGATTCGTGTACGTAGCTTATAATATAGTTAATTCAACTATCACTTGTTTGGCCATGAAAGATAAAATGGGTTTCAACACTGGCTGCATGTTCTTGGCTAGTTTATCTTTATAGTGGACGTCGACAATTATGTTCATTACACCTACACCAGTACGTAGTCTCTTTGATTAGATTTTTTTTTTCTGCTTTTATGTTTTTGTTAGTTTTCAGTTTTTACAACCTAAAAGAAAGTTGCATGTTTGCATTGATTGATATCCTAGTTTGCCCACTAGATGTCTCTTTTCACTATTTTTGTGCGTACGTGCAATCCTGCAGTATGTGATGATTGTGTTGAAGGGCTCGGTTCCAATTTCATTTGGAGGAACTGAGGAGCCAGCAGCTTATGGTGAATTGGTATCTATCGGTGGCCTTAGCAGTGATGTGAACAAGAAATTGAGTTCTGCAATTTCAACTATTCTTTTGTCAAAGCTATCGGTGCCCAAGTCCCGGTTCTTCCTCAAGTTTTATGATGTCCAGGCAAGCCATCTCAACATCTAATTTTCCAGAAGATGATCATTGTCATCTGCGCATTTTTCTTATCATTGCATTCTTCGTGTATTTAGGGCCCATCAAAGCCAAGATTATGCACAGTGTTTGCATGCTTTACACCAGTACTAGATCATGTAATTAATCCTTACTGTTTTTAAACTGGGAGAACAATTGCTGAATTCCCTTAGGATTCAGCTTATTTTCTGATTTTGTTGATAGCGACTGCCGTTTTATGGGTTTTTTCTGCCACTACTAATGGTTTGATGCTTGCTTTATTTTACAGCGCTCCCACCTTGGTTGGAATGGTTCCACCTTCTAAATCCAGCTTCTTGCCTGATTTGCTATCAGACTTGACACCACGCTTTCAGACAGATGCGCGTCTTTGGTGCTTTGCGGCTGTAGAAACCTCATCTAAGTAGGATATTTCTGTTTCCGTCTAGGGTTATGGCATGTAGAACGTGAATGCTTTTAAACTGTGTCTCTTCTAGGGAAAACTATGTTTTTGCTTGAAATCTAACCTAAATAACTGTTTAGTCATTAATGGATGTTCTTTGACATGCATATTTAGACTTTGCATCCTCATATGATCTCAAACTAGTTACTGATTCTTGTTCAGACTGTTCAGCATAAATCTTGTTAACCCTGCAACGAAGAGAACTCAGACATTGGATTGTTCAAACCATCTCCATAAAAGGCACTCTAGTATCATTTTCTTCTGTGTTGCAAGCTACTAGAGCTACAAATTGTTCGAACCTGGCGCATGATACAGATTCTTGCAAATCATCATTCATGTATCAAAAACAGTGATTCAAGATGCCTCTGCACCTGCTTGAAGCAAGTAATTAATCTTGCATGCATCTTTGCTGCTCATTTGATGCCCATTCATTCTCAATTCCAAAGAATCATCTCTGCCAGGCCCCCATGCACAATATCCTCACTTCCAGATGGTAAAAGACTTGTCAATGGAGCTAGAGAAGTTAGCATATGATAAAAATAAATAATATATCAAAAAAACGTATTTTTATTTTCACCTCGCAAGCTAAGAGATGCAAAAAACATCCTTAATTTTTATTTTTATTTCTTAATCATCATTACCTTACCCCGCCGATCCCGCTAATCCCTGGGTCAAGGTGGGCTTTTTTTTGTGCTAAGCCCAAACCCACTTGAAACCCCATTGGGCTTCCAAAATTTAACCCTTCCCTTCTAGGCTTTCACCATCCTTCCAGCAGAAAGGAGAGAGACAGGAACGTACCAACCAACTACCAAGCAAGCTGGCATGTCAAACCTTTTTATTAGTCAAATTGACGGTAGGAAGGCAAGACGAAGCTGGTCCTCCCGTGTCGGTGACTGAACCGTAATTAAGAAGGAAAGTAAACATTGACCGTAAAAAATAAAAAAAATATTAATAATAATAAAATCTCTCTCTCTCTCTCTCTCTCTCTCTCAACTCCCTACGCTAAATCATTCCTTAAATCGTTTCTCTAAGCTTGGCCATTGTCATCTCCCTAAATTCCCTTCCTTCAAACAAAACAAAAATCTATACGATGTCGTCTCAATCTCCGCCAGTCCTCCCTATCACAAACCTCCAACCAACCACCACCACCACCACCACCACCGCTACAGCTTCCCAACCACCACTCCCTCCACACGCCTTACGCGCATTCCTTAACAACATAACCGAATCCGTCCGCAACGGCTTCTCCCAACGCCGCCCCTTTACCGAACTAATCGACCGATCCGCTTTCTCCAAACCCGAATCCATATCCGAAGCCACAACCCGGATCCGCAAAAACTACGCCTATTTCCGCATCAATTACCTCGCCACCATTTTCGTCATCCTCGCATTCTCCCTCCTTACTAACCCCTTCTCCCTCCTTCTCCTTGTCGGTCTCCTCTGCTCCTGGCTTTTCTTGTATCTCTTCCGCGCTTCCGATCAGCCTCTGGTCCTCTTCGGCCGGACATTCAGTGACCGTGAAACGCTCGGGATTCTAATCGTTCTGAGCGTTTTCGTGGTTTTTCTAACGAACGTTGGATCAGTGATCATCACGGCGCTTTTGGTCGGTGTGGGGATTGTCTGTGCTCATGGCGCTTTCCGTGTTCCTGAGGATCTTTTCTTGGATGATGTTCAAGAAAACGCGAGTACAGGGTTCTTGTCTTCATTCCTCGGTGGCGCTGCCTCTAATGTTGTCGCCTCCGCCGCTCCTATTATGGCTGCCGCCCGTGCTTGAGGATCTGGAGGATGTGGTATCAATTAACGTGTTTTAATAGATGAAATAAACACGGATCTTAAATGGATTTTGGTCTAATTTGTATGGATTTATATTATTATTTTTGATTTTTCATATGGGGTTTTGTACGGATCTACAAGTTTTTTCTTTCTTTTTAGGATGTAATTCATATGATTGGTTGTAATTAGTTTGATTTTACATGATTAGTGAATCTTTATCTTGTTTTACTGTGATTGGATTGTGCATACTCGAAATATTTGGACAGATCTATGGGATCTTGGGGTTGATTTTGTGGTTGGGAGATTGCTGTGTCTTGGTTATGTGTTTTCGTTCGTAAGAGTCGAATGCTGATGAACTTTGTTGGTAGCCTGTTAATTGGAATGCATGCATGATCAAATTTTCAAGACATTGATTTTGTCATTGTTAGGAAGGAAGGGTCTGAGACCTTTTGATGTAGTGAGGTTATAACTTTTGTTCTTGCAACTGATCAGTCATAAAGGAATTTGCATCAATGAATTTGTTTGTCTTGACAGGACAGGATATCCTTCAACAGGTTTTCTTTTTGTTGCTTGCGTCTGATTCATGTGTTTTAGAAGTGTATTCTGATTTAGATGTCCTTACGTAGATTAGTTTGTGGGCATGCTTGATTTATTGATTGAGTTGGTCCTAAATGCAATGTCTAGATCAGTATGATCTTGGCTAGCATCATGACTGTGCCATTGGTGGTTAATTTGAATGGTGATGAGGTTCCAAGCTCAGAGAAATTAGGAGCAATGCTGTTCTTGGAGAATCTATATAGGATTTTTTACTAGTCATGGTAATTAGTAAGTAAATAGTATGCATACCTTTGATAATCTAATGTGCTATTCTTCTGTGTGCTTAGGCTATAACGGATTCATATTGTGTGAACCACCAATTATGATTTTTGTCAAGCAGGGATACGTTTTGTGGACTTCTTGCATGATGGTGTTTTGCTTATTCCTTTTGCTTTAGCAGTAGTTTTCCTTTTGGGGCTATACTCTCCATACTGTGTGTAATGAAGTTATTGAGGTAAATGGGCATGAGATTTCTAGCAACTCCACCCCAAGCTCAATCGAGCATGGTCTTGGTTGCATGAGTTTGTTCTTGTCATTGCGGTGTCTATGCCTTGTGCTAATGATTTTTAAGCCAAAATTTAACTCAGGTGCATACAACCCCCTCTTTTATGTCATGCAAGATGATGTTCTGTCTTGATCTTGATCATGACCTTTTCCTTACAAGTCATCATGTTCTTCGTTGCAGCTGAATGTGTCAATTTTGTTGGCCTCCAGAACCCTTTGTTCATTTGATTTCATTTTATAGCATTACGGTAGGATGCTTCTCACTTGACATATCTTCATCAGGTTTTTGTGGTTCAGTTTACAGGTCTCATGCAGCTGGAAATCAGCATGTTTGCATGATTGCTATGTCTGCAAACAGGTTGTTGTTCGGAAGGGTTATTATCGTTGGTTTTGCACATCTGCACTGTAATTTAGGCCTAATAAATCTATAGCTGGATACTATTTTTGCATTGCTCTGTCTGCAAGTGATGGACCCAAATTTCCGCCCTCTGCCGTCACATGGAGGAAGACGGTCATGGTTCTATTCTCAACAATTGAATTCGGGCCTTTTTCCCATCTAATTGGGCTTTTGTGGGGAGGCTTAATTTTTTAAATAAATATAATAATACTGCATGAATAAACTTATGAGAGTGCACTGTGGTGGCCTGTAGCAGCGGATTTATTTATTTTCTAAAGTTGAAAAAGGCAAATGCATTATACTAAGATCTCAATGAACTATTGTGGTCCAAAAGCATCCATGCAATGCAATCAAGAGGTTCAGAGTGATGCCCAAGCTTTTTGGCGATGACGAGAGCAGATCAATCTGTTGAGTGCATAGAAAAGCTTGAATTTAATGATTAGCCCCGTACGAAGAACAGAGAAAACTAGTCTCATGATGTGCCAATAATTAACACTACCACGTATTGCCTGGAGTCTAGATGCTAGTTTACTGTGGTGAAATTGTAATTTTGACCGAGACTGAAAGCATGTGTGTTGTGTGGTTCCCTGACCAAGAAATATAGCCGTTGAAGGAGGGTCCCTGTTCAGGTTGAAGACTGGTTCAGCAGCTCATGAACGTTCAGTAACATATTGTATACAAGTAAAACTAGCCGTTGGAAGCAGAGAAGAAACTACACCCTCCCCCTCCTTTTGTCCCCCCCCCTATCTCCTCTCTAACCTCCACTATCACATTGCTCCCTCACGGACCAAATTTCTCCTCCTCGCTATTCTCTCTTTCTTTCTTCAAGAGAGGAGAGTGCAGACACTCTTAGAAACTCTCTTCATTTCTTTCAACGTTCTTGTTTCTTGAAGTTGTTCATGGAAAATACTTGTCATTCCCGCGACAAGTGCTTTCTGTGTGCACACTTATGCTTGTTTCTACTAGTTTTTTTGCCCCAGTTTGCTTCGAGCCAAAAAGGGGACGGTGTAGTTGTCACCCAATCAGATTATCGATCTCTTCGAGCTATAAAGAATGAACTGATTGACTTCAAAGGGTTTCTACGCAGCTGGAATGATAGTGGATATGGAGCTTGCTCTGGTAGGTGGGTAGGAATCAAATGTGTCAAAGGACAGGTTATTGCTATCCAGCTTCCTTGGAAGGGACTAGGTGGCAGAATCTCCGAGAAGATTGGTCAGCTTCAAGCACTCAGAAAGATTAGTTTACATGACAATGTTCTTGGTGGCACTGTCCCTTCTTCTCTTGGTTTTCTTCGCAATCTTAGAGGGGTTTACCTCTTCAACAACCGGCTTTCAGGTTCTATTCCTCCCTCACTTGGTAACTGTCCTGTTCTTCAGAGTCTTGATGTAAGTCACAATTCACTCATTGGTACAATTCCTCCAAGTCTTACAAATTCTACTAAGTTATATAGACTTAATTTGAGCTTTAATTCGTTAATGGGGTCGATCCCAGTTGGTCTTACTCAATCCCCTTCTCTCATTTTCCTTGCTATCCAACACAACAACCTCTCTGGGCCAATCCCAGATTCTTGGGGGAGTAAAGGGAACTATTCTTCTCTCCTTCAGTTCTTGACCCTTGATCATAATCGCATTTCTGGAACTATTCCTGTTAGTCTTAGCAAGTTGGCTTTACTTCAAGAGATTTCTCTTAGTCACAATCAGCTTTCTGGGGCCATACCTTATGAAATGGGGAGTCTCTCAAGGCTCCAAAAGCTAGATATTTCAAACAATGCTTTCAGTGGAAGCATTCCATTTAGCATCTCCAATTTAACCTCATTAGTCTCTCTGAATCTTGAGGGAAACCGTCTAGACAATCAGATCCCAGAAGGTTTTGATAGATTGCATAACCTCTCAATGCTAAACCTGAAAAACAATCAGTTCAAAGGCCCTATCCCAGCTTCTATTGGAAACATTTCTAGCATCAACCAGCTTGATTTAGCCCAAAATAATTTTAGTGGAGAAATTCCAGCTTCTCTTGCTCGCCTAGCCAATCTCACTTATTTCAATGTTTCTTACAACAACCTTTCTGGTTCTGTTCCCTCTTCTATTGCTAAAAAGTTCAATTCAAGCTCCTTTGTGGGAAACCTTCAGCTATGTGGCTATAGCATTTCAACCCCATGTCCTTCACCCCCTCCAGAAATTCTTCCAGCTCCAACAAAAGGATCACCGAAACATCATCACCGAAAACTTAGCACCAAAGACATCATCCTCATAGCGGCTGGTATCCTCTTAGTTGTGCTGCTGCTTCTCTGTTCCATTCTGCTCTGTTGTTTGATGAAGAAAAGGTCTGCTTCTAAAGAAAAGAGTGGCAAAACTACTACGCGGGGGCTCCCAGGGAAAGGTGAGAAAACAGGTGCTGTGGCAGGTCCTGAAGTTGAATCTGGAGGTGAAATGGGTGGGAAGTTAGTCCACTTTGATGGCCCATTTTTGTTTACAGCAGATGACTTGTTGTGTGCAACTGCGGAGATAATGGGAAAGAGCACTTACGGAACAGCATACAAGGCAACATTAGAGGATGGAAATCAAGTTGCGGTGAAAAGGTTGAGGGAGAAGACTACAAAGGGGCAGAGGGAGTTTGAGACTGAGGCTGCTGCTCTTGGAAAGATTAGGCACCCAAATCTCTTAGCACTAAGGGCTTATTATTTAGGTCCCAAAGGAGAGAAGCTTCTTGTTTTTGACTACATGCATAAAGGGAGCCTTGCATCCTACCTCCATGGTAAGTTAATTCTACCAGTTTTTATGTCATCTACACTATCTGCACATTTAATGATTCATTTTGACTGCTTGTATTAATTCATAATTTAGGAAACATTTTAGAGAACTAAAATCAAGACGAAATAAAAATTAAGAAGGCTGAAAGTAGCATGAAACACTTGGTTTGAAACAAAGGAAATTTATGATCATGCTTTCATGAATCTTAAATAGCCAAAAGATGTTGTTAATGATTGTATTGAACTTGTGAGGTACAGTTTTGGTGTAAAAGATGAGTTTTGAGCAAGAACTGTCTATTATGCTTCATGGGAACATTGATGGCAAGGAATTAAAGACCAAGGATGGAATGAAAAATTTAAAGAAAAAGTAATAACTGGCCTTGTCTTGCTATGCAAATTCCTAACCATCAGGAGCGATTCTTGTCTATCTTTCGTTTGCAGCTCGTGGGCCTGAAACCACTGTCAATTGGCCAACAAGGATGAACATAGCCATTGGCGTTGCGCGTGGACTAAATCACCTCCACAGCCAAGAGAACATCATTCATGGGAATCTCACATCAAGCAACGTATTACTGGACGAGCAAACTAATGCACACATTGCAGACTTTGGCCTCTCCAGGCTCATGACTGCTGCTGCCAACACGAATGTGATTGCCACTGCTGGAACACTCGGCTATCGCGCACCAGAGCTCTCAAAACTCAAGAACGCCAGCACGAAGACTGATGTGTACAGCCTCGGGGTGATCATTTTAGAGCTTTTGACTGGGAAATCACCAGGTGAACCAATGAATGGCATGGATTTGCCACAATGGGTTGCATCAATAGTGAAGGAAGAGTGGACTAATGAAGTCTTTGATTTAGAGATTATGAGGGATGCACAAACTATAGGTGATGATGAGTTGCTTAACACTTTGAAATTAGCTCTGCATTGTGTTGATCCCACACCAGCAGCTCGTCCTGAAGCCGAACAAGTTGTTCAGCAACTTGAGGAGATTAAGCCAGAGCTAGCTGCTGCTGGTGCTGATGAAGGAGCCGAAGTCCCACCAACAACTGAATAAAGAGTATCCTATTCTTTTTGCGTGCAAGAAATAATGTTTTGTTACAGTTTATTTGTGCTGCTTTACAAGGTGGTGCGCTCTATGATAGGGGAGGGGAGGGGGTAGTAATCAAATTCTTTAATTCTTATATTCCTGTCTACTTTATGTATATACAAGCCAGTGAGTTCTTTTGAAAAATGTAATCTTTTTTTATTGGAATAATAATGTATTCTTTCAATTCATCATTCTGTTAGTAAACAGAAAAAAATCTTAAATAATCAAAATTATCAAATTTCATAATTGTCTGTATTTCTCTTACATTTAGGCATGTTTAGAAATATGGTTACAATTGTTTTTCATGATAAAATGTATTTTTTGATGTTATTTTTTAGATTAGTGCATCAAAAAGATCCAAAACATACAAAAAAAAATTAATTTTTTTTGAAAACATGAAAAGAAATGTGTTTCCAAACGCTCCCGTAGTTATTAAACATACCTAATCTTGTGAATTGAAGAATATTTTTTTAAAAATCAATTTAAAATTGATTTAGTTTATTCTTACTAAAATAAGGTTTGATTTTATTTTATTTTAAAAAACAAATCTTTTAAATGATATTATTCTAACTTGAAACAAAATATAACAACATCAATTAACAAGGTTAACATTCTTTGAATTTATAGAGAGAATAAAATTGGTTAAAGAATCATTATCTTTATTGAAAAGAGTTTTCCTCCTTCCATGAGAACAAATTATAACAACAAATGACCTTGTCCCCTCTCTTCTTCCACACTGCTTGATGACTGATGAGCAAGCAAGCCAGCCATCATCGAGTGTGATTTAGAGCTCGTGAGGGACTCGCCAACCATTAGTGATGATGAGTTGCTTGATGCATTGCAACTAGAGCGGTTCCGACAAGTTCTTTGGTGGCAAGTACAGGAGATTAAGCAAAATTCTAGCATTTTCCTGTACTTTTTGAGGAGTAAAAAACGACTAATTTTGGCTTCCAATTTATTTTGGAAGGTTAACTATACGAGGGAAGTCCACGGATTCTTTGATTCTTGCAATATTTATTATGAAATTAGGAATTGTTCGTAAAAAAATATATAATATAAGGTAGAAATCATGCTTATGATCGATGTCCATCTACTTTTATTTAGAAATTACCTATCAATCTTGAATCAATTATTTTAATTAAAAAATATTATTTTATTTTTTAAAATTAAATTAAATTTAAATTTTATTGAATCAATTAAAAACAAATTTAATAAATTAAAACTTTACTGAATCAATATATTATCTAATTTAATTGAATATTCAATCTGAATCACTCTCTAAATTTCTATTAGCTTATGGGCCGAACTGAATTTAATAACTATATTAATAATGGAAGGAAAATTAAAAAGCCAATAATTTCTCTTTCCTTTCCTTCCCTCCTTTTTTTCTCAAACCGAACACAGTATTTATTCATTGCCCAGCCATTCAAACGACACCGTTTCTTATCTTCTCCCTCAAACCAAAAAAAACACACTCGTCTCTCCCAATACCTAGCCCTCTCTCGCTCTCTCGCTCTCTCTCTATCTCTCTCGCCATGGACGATCTTCCATTCCAAAAGATCACAATATCAGGCCCCACATTATCCGCCTTGATGCACCGCATCACCACTTCCCTCGGCGACGTGGACGGTCTCTTATTCGGCCACGTAACCCATCTCACCCCTTCTACCCTCACCGACGACAACACTCCCCAAAACCCCGATTCTAACGTAATCGCTACGATTACCTCCTTCTTCTGCCCTAATATCCCTCTCTCCTTCTACGACTCGCTCGGCCGAGTGGACTCAGTGACTCTCCACCGACTCGTCTCCCCAACAACTCATCAAAGCAGTAGTAGCAGTAGCACCAGTAATTTCCTCGGCTGGTTTTCCGCGAGAAGGAAGTCCCCAATCCGCCCTTCGATGAGGGAATTCTGCGTTTCGCAATCTTTGAGCCGCCTCAAGACAGCGGCGAAAGGTGAGAAGGATTTGAATCCGTGCGTATTTTTGTTATTTACCACACCAGTACAAGGCGAGTTGTTGTACCATACGCACGAGTATCGCGCGTATCAGTTTCGGGTTAATTCAAGGTGTTTTGACCCGAAATCGATTGGGATTGATAACATTGGGCCGGATTTTCGAGGAAACTACGGGTGTTTTAGCCCTAATTCGCCGTTTCCGGAGTTGAAGTGTGCATCGGCGATGAATGATGAGGTGGGGGAGGGTTTAAATAGGATGGATAGGGTTTTAAATGATCAAAAGGAGTTGGATATGGTTGCAGAAGGGTTTTGTGTTAAGGATTTAGGGAAGTTGATGGGATCGGAGACGCTGAATTCAACAATGAGTTTGGAGGATTTGTATGAGAAAATGTTGGGTAAGCTTGACAATTTGGCTAGGCAAGTTGAGAAGAGTAATGCTAAGGTGTTGGAGATGGTAAGCATTGGATAATTGTATTTGTGCATGCATTTTGTGATTAGCTTCTTAATAATGGTTTACAGTACTGATAGTTGTAGTTTGTCATGGCCAATCATCAATTAGAAGGCAGAAAGATTTAAGTATTGAACTCTGCCTTGTGGATTAGGCATGTTTGTCCTGGATGGGTTTGAATGGCATTGATGTTTGCTTTGAACTTTTGGCAGGAAAATCATAATAGGAAACTGAGGTACAAAATTGCCAGGCCTGTACCAGAATAACTGCTTCAGTCCTGTTTTTAAGTTTTTTTTCTTATTGTATCAGGTAATTTTGTTTCTTTTGCTGAGGTTTTTCTTTTCTTTGCTGCATTATTAAAAAAATAAAAAATTAAGTGTGGTATTTTGTTAGAAAATAGAGCTCTATGCAGAGCGGCTACAATCATAATAACTGCAACATGAATAAATGATGGGTTACAAGATTTATGAATTGAATCTTGTGCGTCACAGTGAGAAATTGGATAGAGAACTAGCATCAATTCATCCATTTCGCAATATGTTGAGAGTTTGTTGTGTGAGAATACTCGAGTTCTTATGCTCTCAAGTTCACTATAATTTACTGTTTGGTGAGAGTATGCGCTTTCACGGGGTTGTTTTCCTGGTTTTTCAAGGAAGCTAGAGTTCATATATTGTGCTCATCTTTGCATAAAAGATTTGTGCACAACATGTTTTTTCCCCCCTCTTCACATTAACTCCTGAACTTCTCTTTAATGTAGTTTTTTACTTTTTGAGTCACATGTATGCTTAAAGATCAAAAGAATCCGATTAGGCTTATCCAAGTATTACTTCTTTATATGGTTTTAAGTTTAACTTGCCCGAAGAGGGACTAGACTCGTGTAAGAATAAAAACACGGGTTCCCTATAGCTTCACAACATTTTATGAACAAATTGTTTCTCTCTTTAGCTTGATGTGTATGGTTTCTACTTATGACAAAGCTATTTATGGTTATTCAAGTTTATCCTATATTAGCTAGCTACTTAGCCAAGTCAATTCTCTCTGTGTTATGGTGTCATGATTTCCCTTCTTAAATTGTAACGCTTGATTTGAGATTCATCTCTTACAACTGTTCATGGTCCCTGTTATTTTTTATAGCAGTCTATAATAACCGTTTGAATCTAAGCCTCAGAAAACTTGTCTGAATGGTTCTCAGAAATCTCTTTATTCATTTGCAACTTTTCTCCTGGATACCCTATAATCTTGTCCGTGGCTTTGAGGCAGTATAGACTGTTGTGAAGGTGTAGTCATGATTCTAGTAGAACCTGTCTTTTGTGTTTGTGGCCGAGTAATCTTACATTTTAACAAATTATTAGAATTTGGTGCCATTTTTCTTTGTGAGCTGACTGAAAAGTGTGATCTTCCATTTGATATCGAAGTTCTAATTTTCTTAGCACTTGGCTGAAATGTTAGAAGCTGATCCGCTTTAGATTTCTCATTTTTCCTCCTGCCATGTTGTTTTGGGGGAATCTTTGTGAACAGGAAGGTGCCCAATCACGTAGCCATTGTTTGGGAGATCTGTAATCAAGAAATTAGTATTGATTGCTACCGTTGTTGTATATTTGTGGCGGGAGTTCAAGATGCCTGATTATCATTGAACCGCAGATGATACCAGCAACTGCTTTGCGGTGGATTTTCAGAACGGCTCATTGCCCCCTTCTTTTTGAGTTTGTGTACACTGTACACTTTCATTGTATTAAAATCGTTGCTTTGTGCTATCTTGAATTTGCTTATACAAGGAGAACTGAGAACTTGATGTTGGTTTAGAAAAGAAATGAAATCAAATGGTTATGCTGCTTTGATCTCTGCTTATTGAAGTTTTCATTTGTGCACCCAATCCGGTCTGGTTCTGATACCATTGCCTAAGGATGGCAATTTGTACTCTCATGTTAGGTTTCTACTGTATTCATTCAGTCAGTGTTTTCCCCGCAATCATTAGCACTATCGTTTTTTATCTTTTTTTTCCTATGTTATTGATTTTTTTTTTAGTTTAGCTCTTGTATGATATGTTTATGGGATTTAAAGTTATAAAGAAATACTTTAATATTGGATTGGTATAAAAAAAAATATCATAGCATTGTTGGATGGTGAATTTTTTTAAAAAACTTGGTTAATAAACTTTGTGAAGTCAATGATCTGGTTTGCGAATTTGGTGAGGTAATCATGATATTCATGGTTTGCGGGTTTAGCAAGGTTTTTTTTTTTAAATTGAACTTAATTATGTGATTATTTATTTTTTAATTATATAGTTAAAAAAATAATTTTAATAAAAAAATGTTATTAAATTTTAGAAAGTTGTGTAAGTTTTTTTTTTAAATTATTTTTTATTTTATCTTTTGATATTGAACTGATTGAAAATCAAGTTTTATAATTTATTTTGTTTTACTTTTTATGAGGTTAGTATAGTCTTAAAAAATATCTTAGTATTAGTTTGACATTTAATTTTGTAATTGTTTATTTTTTTTATTATATAGTTAAATAAAAATAGTTTTAAAAAAACAAGTTATTAATTTCAATGGAGTCCATTACCTAGTTTGTGGTTTGACGTGTTGACTTGGGTTACCTAATTCACGGGTTTAATGGGTTTACCTATCAAACCTGATATGTTTTTTTAGTTTCTAGTCTTTTAATTTTTTTATTTTTTTTTATTTCACTCTTATTCAATATTGGACTAGTTTAGAAATAGAATTCATTATTTATTTTTTTATATTTTCTATAGGGTTATCATGATTTTAAATAAATATTTTCTTAGAGTTGATACTCAATTTTGAAAGAATCTAATATTATTATAAAATTAGATAAAAATAATTTATAAAAATAATAAAATTATTAAATTTGTTAAAGTTCATAACCCAGATTGCAAGGTAACCAAGATCGATCCAATCTTGTATTGTCTCAATATAAAAACAAATTGTTGTTTTAAAGTTTTTTTAAAAAAATTATATCATATTTTTACCGGTTATCCAAATTATCTTTGAACTCATTAAATTAAATAATTCATTTTACATCAGCTTCCACATCGTTTAATTAGAAACTCAAGCTAATTATATTAGATTTAATAATTCTGCTAAAAAAATTCTCCATATTCCTAACTTTTTTAAAAATATTAAAAAAATAATAATCCGACTCACAATAGAATGCATGCAAATATTTAAAAAGAATATTAATTTAATTTTAAAAAAATTAAAAAGATGCTGTAATGTAACATAAAAACAACGCGTAAAAAGGAAAGAAAGTAGAAGTTACACGGATCCTTGGCCTCTGTCAAGACAAAGAAAAGTAAAAAAACTTACGCTTCCGCTCCTTTACCTTTTCTTTTTATCTTTTTCTTCCCGTATTTGATGCTCTAATAAATAGCCGCAATTCGGCCCAAATTGATATTTTCTTGGATAGACCAGAAGAAAATATCAGACGCGATGCCTTGGTCTCCAAGAAAATGACATGAAGCAAGTAATGGGGTATTGCCACGTGTACTATGCAGTGGCCAAATGTAAGCCACGACAAAGTCTTACAGGGCCACGTCAACAAAGCATCATCTATCTTGGGACTATAAAAGCAGAAGTGCAAGCATATCCATTCCCTCCTAAAGTCCTGAAATCTGAAGGAGTAATAGTAGACGATCGTTGCTTCGCATCGAAGATAAGTCCTCCCAGCAGAGTTTCTGGAATAGAAAAGACCACCACGATCATAGAGCAACAAAGCCCCACAAGAACACGAGCACCAACTTATATTCCTAAAACCCTAGATAAACCTCAGTAGACAAAAATAAAAGGGAGAAGGACACTTGAAGGAGTTAGAAGAAAGAAAAGGGAAGGTAAGGAGGGTATCAATCAAGTTACTTTTGGTGAGTTCTCTGTTTTTAGACTTCAGACAACTTAGGTTATTTTTATTAGCGGTTACTGACTTGTTATTATCGTAAGCAAAGACCGGATTCTCTTTGAGATTCTTACGAGAAACACATGGGGTTTTGTTCTCATAAACCTTTTCATTTTGTGGTTTTAGAACAAGCTTGAACGTCTTTAATGAGTATTGACATGGAAGATTCGTTGAGACAGAGTTCTGCGCTTGGGTTTAGCAGCAAGAACAAGAAGAAGTGGCAGAGAAGGCGGAATGGTTGTGAATCAATAGAAGATACACTTGCAAAGTGGAAGAAAAACAACAAACTTCAGATAACCAAGGTTCCAGGCAAGGGGTCGAAGAAAGGTTGCATGAAAGGAAAAGGTGGCCCAGAGAATAAGAGCTGTCGATATAGAGGTGTTAGGCAGAGAACTTGGGGCAAGTGGGTTGCTGAAATTAGAGAGCCTGTCAAAAAAGGCAGCGTAACGAACAAAAGAAGAATTAGACTCTGGCTGGGTACATTTTCTACTGCTATTGAAGCTGCTCGTGCTTATGATTATGCTGCAAGAGCCATGTATGGTCCTAATGCCATACTCAATTTCCCAGACTACTCTCATGAATCAGGGGGTCAGTTGGGTAGCTTATCGTCTTCGATGACTGCAACTGAGTCTAAAACAACACTGGATAACTATGAGGATAATAAGGTTGAGAGATTGAAGATGGGTTATTGTGGGTCAAGAGAAGTAAATAAACAATCAGGCTCTTCTGGGATTTATGCTGTCAATGAATCGGAGGAGGAAGTTGAGAAATTTCAGGTGGCAGAGAGCAGTGGAAGGGAGTTGAAAGCTGAGGTATGGGATTTAACAAATGAATGGATGTCTTCTCATCCTGTTGAAGCTGAAGCACCCGTATTGAGGGGAGAAATGGATGGAGACCTTGCAGAAATTGTGGAATCTTGGGGCTGTCATGGTATCGACGACAGATATGATTTCTTGCAGAATCAGACTGAAAATGTAGAATATAAATTAAAGAATGAGATTGCGGAGTCCAGATTGAGCAACGGACTCCATGAATGCTTGTCTTCCGACCATGATATGAGAACTGATCGTAAATCTTTCTATGATGCTCAGATGCCATTAACGACGGGAGAAGAGTTTTCAGGCTTGACAGTTGGCAACTCTAACCACTTTGAGGCCAGGCATGATGACATGGACCTGGGTTTATGCAATCCAGAAATTGATATCAAGCCTTTTATCCAAGGTATTCCTGACAGTTCTGCTTTAAAGGGAGAGAGGAATTATGGGTATGTTCACGGCGAGGTTCATGCTGCAAGCCAGTTACAGAGTGGAAGGCCACCTGAACTCTCCTGCCAGTTACAGAGTGGACGGCCACCTGAACTCTCCTGGCAGTTGCAGAGCCCAGGAACAAATCTACCAGGGAGCTTGAGCTACATTCAGGAGGCAGATTTAGGCGGGGGCTGTAATTTTGATCTGTCGAAGCAGGACATCAACTGGGGCTTAGTTGGAGAGCCAGAATTGCTTGATCCCTGGTTCCCCGAATTACAATTCTAGTAATATTCGAGTATCAATAAAACAAGTTGCTTTGGTATCTAGCGGCGAGTACCATTGATGGTGCTAAAGCTAGCTGTAATTTTTGAACCTTGGCCTGATATATATGTCTCTCTTTTACTCTATCTGCGGTGGAAGGATCTGTAGCAATTCAATCTCTTTGAACTCCCGGCAGAGAATTTTAACAATCTTGTACAAATATTTGCTGACTTTGTATGCATGTCATTTTCTATAGAATATGTAGTTCCTTTGAGAGGGGAACAATCTTGTACAATATATACTGACAATCACTCTTCAGAGATGCACTAAAAGGAGCATTTCTATAGCTCTTGCAAAATCTTGGCAAGTTTCTGTCTAAATTTGTCCTCCAATTACAGTTTTTTATTTATTTATATATAAAGAGAAAAAAATTGGCCTTTCAGCTCCTAACTAGAATTCTCCATATACAATAATTTGTTCTAGCTCACTATTTCTAAAATCAGCCACTGTCGTGTAACTCGTGAGTTCAGTAATAATCAACCCTTTTAACAGCCACCTCCATCAACAAAGATGCAATCCATTTCAAGTTCCATGAAGACAGCATGATCTAGGGCACCGATGCGTGTTGCTCGATGGTTTTCAATATCTCGTCTTGAGTACTCCTGGCGCCATGTTGTAGGACCCTGTCCTCGTATGGCATCACAAGCCTACACTGTTGAGCCATCTCACTCGCTTTCCTGTTGCGAATTCACCCAGACCATTTCCCACGGTCCCCTTTTTGTGCCCAGCCTAAAAGAGATTGAGATTTTAGGAAGACCTGGTGCAAGGTGGCAGGAAAAAGCAATTCGATATACACAAACAAGTGCAAGAAAGTATTTCGTAGAGACCTTAGCTATATCTCAAGCCCAAAAGAATGTTTACTCTTCATGAAGTCATGATTTGGACCCATGAATGAAGCATAAACATTTTGATAGTAGAGATGCAATTCAGGAGTTCTAACAGGTAGTTAGACTGGAATAGCAGATACATACTAGTTTGATATGACATGAGTGGGCGGAGCTAGGATATATTGTAACCAGAAAATCTCACATTCCCGTTTGACTCGTTCTAACCAAATATGGTTTTTCATTACATTAAAAGTAAATTAAAAAAAAAAACTTGTGATGCAATTGACTGATGATCTAACTTCAAAATACAATTTATAGACACCTATATGATTATGTGAAATGGTTGCGGAATGGTTAGAAGAAAATTTACCTACATGATTAAGTGAAATGATTGCGGAATGGTTTAGAAGAAAAGTTTCTCAAGTATGAGAATTATTACCTCCAAACTCCAGCCACTACACGCAAGGTCATGAAGAGAAATAAACCTGCCCAGACTCCAGTGAGACCAAATACAGGAGCAGCCACAAGTACGAAGACAGAAGAAATCAGAGAAACCAGCACCTACAATCACAAATGTGGAGCTGAGAAGGGAAAGGGCACATCATATAATACACTTGTTACAAAAGAAACAAGAACAAACCATAGAGTAGGCAGCAAAGCCAAAGTCTGAAACCCCATAATATAGCCCATCAAGAACAAATGCAAGAGCATTCATTGGCTGAGACCCAGCAACAAACTGCAAAAAAGCAGTGTTAATGTTTAGGTGAAGTTAGGCAAAACAATTGGATTGTCCAAGTTTCATAAGTAGGATCCAAACTATGGCTTCATAGGAATTGAGAAGCTACAAATAGAATCCTTAAATTCAACCATATGTGAAAAGGTTTTTTCAAGATGCCTGACGTGATGCTAGGACAAAACCACATAGGTTAAGGCATAAACCTCAACTGCAACCTTGAGGGTTCTAGTGACCAGCACCATAAGGCGCAAGTATTTTGAAACTGGACACCTTTCTATTTTTGACTTCTCAGCATTGCAATTGACCAAAAATCAAAACTAAAAATTAGGTAGCTACAAGGCAACAAAGACCTATTACTAAGTTCTTTTTTTTTTAGGCTTATCTGTTTGCTTTTATGATTCATTGTCGATTACATTAGTTTTTTCTATCAATATATTTATTAAGAACATATAAATGACCTCCAACAAGAAAAAAATTAGCAGAAAAGAAATCCTCACCCAAATGCCAGACCAGACAACTCCCAGAACTTCTGGATCTGTACTAAACAAACTGGAAAAAGCTCCAAACCCAAGGGATAATATCACACCCAAAGCAATTCCAGTTACCAAACCAATCTGCTCTTCAATCAAGTGATAGCATAATGGAATTCAATTTGGTTAATTTTTCTAATGTCAAAAACTATGAAGCCAACCAACAGTGAATACAGCAAAATAGCTAGAAGTATCAGCAACCTGCAGAACTCTATAAATCACTAGTCGTGCTTGTTCATAATTCCCTTGGGAGTAACCACTGGCCAGAAGAGCCTGTAAGAGAAACAGAACAGCAATGATGGAACTGAAATGATCAGCACTTCTCAGCAACCCTATCTATGACGGTAAGTTCAGAATCAAAAGATCAAAAATGGAGGCTGCAAAATTTTCCAAATACCTTACTTCTATGTATAGAAGCCTCCCTTCTAAGACTATTAGAAACACGGTTTTAACAACAACTTCTACCTAATTTAAGATCAAACAATGACTGCAGTTGTTCTGTCTTGACCTTTGCACTTTGGCTCTAGTTCCAAACTTTTTGTGACAATATTCATTTTGTTTTCTTTATTTAAGCCAACATACCAAGATTACTCAAGCAGTGGAAGCTAGTAACATTTTGTTTCTTCTTTTTGGAACATGTCAAAGGAGTAATCAAGACAACAAGCACAGGAGTTGTGACAGATAGGCAGAAGAGTGATGATTACAGAAACAATGATGGCATGCATGTTCCACTTTTCAACTACAGGGAATTCCAGTGTGCACAATGGAGTCAAATGGTTTCAATGAAGGAGAACAATCACTGGCTTCAAGGATCATCCAACAAGGTTACCACTCAGGATACAGCTCTTCTACGCAAATGCCATCAAATTAAATCACATATTTATATATTTGAGATGGAAAAAAAAACATTTCAAACAGAAAGATCAAATTTTCCCCACAGATTTAGCTTCATTTAGCCACAACTTACATATGAACATCAAAATGTCAGGCTACGAAAATAGCTGTCAGGTCAAACTGTCCAGCATTCCAATGCAATTTCACATACATCTGTGAAGTACACTTTACATCTGTGAAAACTGTAAACTATGTACCTGGCCATTGAGGGTTACTGTAGCTTCATTTATCTAAAAATGAAGCTACAGCTTATGTATGAACACCAAAATGCCAGACTCAGAACTATTGATCAAACAGCTCTAGCCTAGTCATACTATTCAGTATTTTAATGCAATTTCACATCAGCACGTGTAAAATACACTTTACAGACTAAACTGCACACTCTTTACCTGGCCAGCGATGGCTAAAGCATCATTAAGCAAAGATACAGCTAACCAGACTTGCATGCAAATTTGATGACCTGCCATTTGTATGGGGCCTTCCCTAGCTGCCATGGATGTTGCTAATGTCATTGTTAACAGCACTGCAATGGTCCTGCCAATAAGAAGACCACCTGCAAGTTTCATAAAACTTGTCACATGGTTAATTAAAAAACTTCAGTAGTTGCAGCATTCTATGATTGACAGAGCATTATAATTTGTCTACTCCTTTTTGCGTCCCTTGTTCTATTGGACTGAATTCATCAGTCATAAAGGATATCACTTTGGTTAAGATGCTTGAAAGTGAAACATAAAATTTCAACTGAGCTCAGGAAATTAGCTAGCCGACAGCCAAGGTGAAGGGATCCCACTGAACGTTGCATTCACATGCAATGCTGGCAGGAAGCATAAGTAGTACTCATAGGTGTTGAAAGTACATGATAAGAACTTCTTTTCTTAGACACATTAGTCATGCCCCCCTGGCCTCCCCCATTCATCTGGCAAACAATCTTCTCAACAGGATATGTGTAACAAATTCGTTGCCAGCTAACCCAGAAATATTTTAATCAATTACTGATGACACATCTACAACATGCCCATAACAGGCTTAAAAACTTATTATGTGTGAACTGTGTAACATGCAGAAAAATAAATGAGTTGTTCTCTCATTCATGATACTTGTAGTGGGTGTTATAGTTTACAGTGGACTTTGATCTTTTAACTGAACAGAAAAGAAATCCACAGAAAAAATGTTCAATATGAAATACTTATGTGCATATGTTGTCACCCTTGGGTAACTAAGGTAGCCAAAAGTGGGTTTAGCATGCCCCACCAAAAAGGCTGGTGATTTAGTTGCATGGAAAACTGTATTTCTCTATGATAGAATTTTCTTAATGACATCAAATTGAAATGAAAATAGATGTAACGGAGCTGGTAAGAAACATACCAGAATTCAGATAGCGGACAACTTCTCTTGCATCAATGTTTGGAGAGATTAGCTGCACCTTGTCATTCAACTCCCAGAGAAGGATGAAAGCAATGAGATATCTGTAGAAAAAGGGACAGTTAAATTTATAGGAGAGAACAGTTAATCAGTTCCATTAAAAAAAAAAACCACAATAATATCATGTGCAAAGGACACTGATATTATATAGTTTACCACATTATTAACATACTCAGAAATCACTGTAGCAACTGCAGCAGCACCAACACCGAAACCAAATACAACAATGAATATTGCATCCAATATTGCATTCAGTAAGTTGCCGGCACCTGATAGTCAAAATACAAATTTATCACAAGTGTGGTTCGCAACAAAATCATGCAATCAGAAGAAGTAGCCTGAAATGCTAGACATATTTTCAGAGCATATGGGACCCTGTTGCTGATATTGGTGGTGAATATGAGGCCATCTTTTGCTTACATCATCAACCAAACATGTAAATGCATAAATGTTTATTGCAAATACATTTTACTGACTTGTTGCAATTTCCTTGCTAACTAATAAAGGTGTACCAACTACTATATTCAACTATTGGTGTACTTAATAAAGGAAAATCCATCTATATACTTTCTGTCCCTGTGAACTCTAATGGATTGCAAGGAAAGGACGAGGAAAACAGTGCTGCAATACTTGCCAATGGCATATAAGGGTGTCTTTGTATCCATAAATCCTCGAAATGTGCCTTGTGCTGCAAGTGCAATTACAATGGGTGGAGCACCAAAGGCCCTCAAGGTAAGAAACTGCTCAGCTGGCACTCGCATTGGTGAATCCTGTGACATGAAAAAAATCTCAAAAGACTTTTTGAACCATAATCCTGTGTCAATATTATAATATTTAAAATTCATTTTACAGTAATGTACCCTCAAATTTACAGTATATCCAAGTAACTTGACAGATTACTTGATGAAGATCATCAGTACAAGCTTGCCATATTAACATTCTAACAGGCAATCATTAAGAGCCAAAATGCAAGATAGAAGCCAATATCACAGGATTGGATTCCTCTTAAATTAGGGGCAACGATACATCATGTTAGGTGAATCCAAACCATTGATTTGAATTTCAATAGTTTAGATTTCCTTATAGAAAAAAAATTTTTAACTAACTACCAATTTTTTTTAAGAAAAAATCCTAACCGCCCACTAGTTGGATGATATGAAATCCTAGCCATCGAAATTCAAAACAATGATCCGGATATTCCTAACATGTAGATCATGTTACACCTAACTTGAAAGGAGTCCGATCCATTATGTCAAACAAAATTCATATGTAATGTACAATTACAAGGTCAGCAAATTAACCCAAATTGTCAAAATCTCACAAACAAAAAAATTAATAAGTATTAGACTCCAGTTTTACCATGGATATAACCATATCAAAGCAACATAATTAAAATGACTTGAATTTCAATTTATCATGGTGATCAAATGCAGCATTGACATTTAGACGACTTTCGCATCGCGGTCGTATGCAGCATTGACATTTAGGTGACTGATCACTGACATTACCAATCCCAAAAAAACATAAATTCTCTATCCAAGAGAGCAACTGATGCAAGAAATCTAAATTAATTTCACAACTAAAAATGTTAAGAGAAAATAAAAAATTCAAAACTAAACTTGACGTACAACAGGTATACCCATGATATTCATCAAGAATCCCGAGCCAACTGAGAGGGCCACCGTTTCTGCAACACCAACAGCAGCAGCAAGCGCTAAAGAAGTCGAAACTGAAGGAAGAACTCGCTTCCCTTCCTGATCCTTCACCGAATCTAAACATAAAAAAATAAAATTAAAATTAAAAAAAATCTCAAATAAAATAAATAAGTAAATAAATAAAAGCTAATTAAATTACCATCGTTACTTTTGCTAATCAATGCTTGCTCTTCGGCGACAAAGGAAGTAGTAATATTAAGCAAAGGAACATTAAACAACTTGGAAACCAAATTAAATATCGAAATTGACACTCCAACCGCCGCCAATTCAACCGATCCTACAATTATTTAACAAATCTAATCAACAAAATTAAATTCTTAATTAATTAAAACTAATTAAAAATGAGAAACAAAAAATGAATAAATACCGATATGACCAACATAAGCAGTATCAACAAGTGAGGCAATAGGATCAGCAGCAAGGGCCAAAGCAGCCGGCAATGCAATTGATAAAATCTCCACACCAACCTCATCAATTTTAACTCCATCTCTACACAATTATAAGCCAGAAAAAGTAATTAATCGCTGTAAAGATTATAATTAAAACCTAATCACCAAATTTAACCGTTTCTACTTGTTACCAGTAGTTAATGCACCTGAGACGAGTAAACAGATTAGCAACCGAATCGGTTAGAGATGACGTGGAAGTTGAAGAAGGTTTGCTGTCAACGGAAGTCGGTTTTAGTTTCGGTTCGTTAGGGGTATTGTTATCAAGCGACGTCGTTTTCGTCGTCTTCGTGGTGGTGGTGATGGTGGTTGCGCTGTTGTTTTGAGGAGGTGATGATCTAAGGACGGTGGTTTTTAAAGGAGCGGATAAATTTTCGTTTCTTTTTTGAGAAATAAAGGAAGGATTTGTGTGGAAATTGTGTATGCTTAGAAGCTTGAGTGAGAGAGCTACTGTGGCCATTTTGTTTGAATTTTTTTTTTTCTCTGTGTGTGCGTGTTTTGAATTTTGGTTGGAAAGGAAAGTAAAAATCTAGATGAAGAGGGGCTGGAAGCCAGAAGTTTGTTTATGGCTTCCATTAACAGATAGATTGCTTGCGCGCCTCTTGAAAAAGAACAAAAAAAAATATCTTCGTTCAGTGAATTACATGGGCCTAATGGGCTCTTCAGTGTATTACATGGACCGAATAATTCGCGTCTTCAAAATTGAGCGGCCCAATATAGAATTTCTAGACTCCACAATCTCGTTTGGGCCTCCCAGTTCAAATTGCTACTACGCAATATAAGCAGGAGTTTTTACTTTTGATCGACGATAAAATTATCCTTAAGTTATATTATATGTAAATCGAGACTTATTTTTTTTAATGATATAAAAAATGTGATGTTTTTAAGGAATAAATGCACTAGGTGTAGAAATTCAAAACATTATTGTTAAATTTAGTTTAATTTGATGGGTTAATTCAAAACTTAACTCAGATTAAGATTTTAGTTGAATTAAACTTAATTAAGTTAACAAGATTTTTAGTAACCAGATTAATATAATTAAATCTAGTTTAACTTATAAGATAAATAACAATATTTTATAAAAAATAATGAAATAATTGATTCGGATTGTTTGGAAGATTCATGGGTTGATCTTTCATCCAAACCCCTTTTTAAGTCGGTATTTAAATCATTTCTCGTAATTATATTTCAAAGTTAAAATTTAAATCGAGAAAATAAATCTTTTTAACCACTAAAGATTACCTAACAATTTTTCTGTTACACTAAATAGTAGAAATGTCTGATAATCGCTTTTTCTATGACAACAGTGAAATTTTTATTCGTTCATTTATTTATCTAAACGTATAGAAAGTTACTTCTGTCAATTAAATCAAGAAAAATAATTGTCATTTATGATAAGTAGACTGATGGTACGTGGATTAAACATGATGATTTCGGTAATGTGCACAATATTAGCTGTAAAACAAATTCCTTGGTATTTGTCTGTTTTATTTACGATTAAGATTCCATTTATTTCTATGCTGTACTATAGTGTCATATGTGTTTTATCTTAATAAAAAATTTAAAAATATTTAGTTAACTAACACATATCAAAAACTCTTCTAAAATTTTGATGGAAAAAAATTACAATTTATTTATTTTTTTCTTATTTTTTAAAATCACAACCACAAAATTTACTATTACCCATGCTTTTTTTTAGAGAAAAAAAAATTGAGAGATGATGATATCTCAAAACTCAAATAATATCTCTTTATAGTAGGAAGAAAGATTTTCTGTTAATTAATTAATTATTATTATTATTATTATCCAAAAAGGCTTATGAGATGTCTTACTGGGTTGAGCGTATTACAGCTTCAGCTGTTTGGACTTTAGCTTTTAGGCTCATCCTATGGGCTCCAGGTCTATCAAATCTTGACACCTTTCTCTTTGTATTGGAGCTTTATTCCTTACTATATTAGCTGTAAAACCCGACATGAAATAAGAAGGTCTAGGACATGGATAAAGAGGACAGATTTTATTAAAAACATTATTTTAATTAAAAAAAATTAGAACTAGAACTGAGTTTTTAAACAGATAAACCAAACTTTATTTTTATTTTTTTAACCAATATGGTTTTTTTATTTTTAAAACTGATATATTTCAAGTTATAGATCAATTCATTAAATCAGTAGGGTTCAATTAAATTTTATTTATTTATTTTTTAAAACTGATATAATTCAAGTTATGAATCAACACATTAAAGTTTAAGTTATGGTTCAAATTATTAAACTAATATAATCTAAGTTATCAATCAGCTCATAAATACGGCGGGTTTTATAACCATATATTGCATACAAATTAACCACCTTGCTTGAATCCACAGGAGAATTCTATCATTATGAATAACCAAACATTACATGACAACTATATAGAAGAAAAAAAACATAAAAAGAAGGGAAAACCTCTCTGATTACACATGCAAAAAGGTATTCCGGATACGAAAAGAAGGGGTTAAAATTTGTCCTTGTACAAGTGTAGAAAAGGTAAAGGACTGGTGAAATGTCGGTAACCCTCCTCCATGAATTCCGGCCACTACAAATGATGTCGTCTCCTCTCTTGTCTTTGCTGGCTTATCTCCATTAAAGCTTCGTGAACTTCTTGTGGTCATTGACATGTCAAGTCACAATCCCAATGTGGTGGCAACCTGCGATTATTCACAAGATTAGGATAAGTTCAACCAAGTACAAACGTTAGAAATGATGAATACCTAATACCTGTTCTTAGATAACTAGAACAAGAAATGCTCCTAGCACACATTGCCTGGGCTTGAGCAAAATTTGTGTGGTAGGTTCGCATGGAAACACTGATATAGCTACAAAACTAGTCCTCAATCTGCACATCACCTAACTTAAGCATATCTTTCCAAATGTCAAAGATATCATTTCCTTCATATCTGCAAGGAAAGTTTTTCAAATTGTTAACTTCTCGTTGTCTTATTAATACAGAAATTCAATCTAAAAGTTAACACAAACAACCATATGGAAGAATAAGTTAATTCGAGTTAATTTAAATTTTTAAAAAAAAAATTCATAAAAAAACTATTTTTCCACCGACACGGTTAAAATCACCCTCGAAGTTATCCAATTGACTTGTCAAACCAATCCTTGGATACATATATTGTTTAAATAAATATAAAATGCTTATTAATTAAAAAAAATTTAAAAAAATACAAATTCACAGACGAACTTTTAACTTTCATGATATTTCAATAATTATGAAGGTATGATATATTCAAACTTGCAAAAAATTCTACAGTGCTTTAGGAGAAATCCAAGTCATTGGCCTTGATATGTTTTTTCCCAGACGAGATAACGAAATTCAAGAATGGTCTCAAGATTATGAATAATGTATATAAAAATCTGAATCAAATACGAGATGTTGAAGCTTCTCCATGGTTGGAAATTTTGAAATTTTGATGGCCAGTGAAAAGGGATTTTAGTAAAGGCAATACCTTTGTCTGTTAACCAAATTAAGGAACACAAGAAGCCGCATCAAACTTGGGACCTCCTCAGACTATGCTGAGATTTATGGCAACAAACACTTAATAATTATTTCACTGTAAATTCCATGAACACGTTAAAATCTGAAAAGATTCTGCTGTGATATAGAAAACAAATCTAAAATGGCCACTTGAGATATTTTAGTGGAAACAATGGAGGAAGCGTGGAAACACAGCCACCTGAAAAGGGAGTAAAATATCAGAGTTAAAGCTGGAAATGAGTGCAGAAATTAATTGCACAAACCCTTGTCTTAAATTTTTAGATAACTGATGTAATGTAAAGTAGAAGACACAAAAAGACTAGCTAGGAACCGTGACTTGCACGAAGATGGGAAGAAGACAAAGTCGCTAAGTTCATCATCCCAACTCCCAAAATTGACAAATGGATAAGCTAGCCCTGCATTATTTTGTTTCTGTATTATAATTACTATTGTAAACTGATATTATTTTAGAGTTTTTTTTTTGTAGGTATTATGATCATCACCATCACAATCACTTTCATCATTTATATGTAAAGCAGAAGTTTAGCTCCCTCCATAACCATGATCAGAGTGCCAAGAGGGAACCAAAACAGTGTAATAGAGCTGCATAAGCAGAGGTATGATATGTAGATAAATGTAAAACATTATCAACATATGTGCAAAAATAGTGAGTATGCATCAACCATTTTACCTTCATCAATGGCGTATTTCTAAACGAAGGTACGCTATGATGGTTTCCAAGCATGAGCACATAGCTCATAATGGCCCTTTGAACAGAAACCATATATAATAAATATATACTTTATTCATATATTGAGCATAGGAATTTTCCCTCGTTAATCAACCATGGAAACTACAAAAAGAAATATCAACAAGAAATATATAAACATAAAAGCGCTAATGAATCATACCGCACATAAATCACCTTCTCAAAGAGAAGAAATGGCACGTTAATCCTGAAGCAACAGGGAGGATCCAGGAGCTGATCGTAGCAAGAAGAACCAGTAAAACTCAGGATGGATAGCGCCACTGATAGTCAAAAACCAAATAAAAAGAGCCCATGGCTATCCTTAGGGCGCTATCCCTCCTGAGCTTAACAGATTCTTCCATACTTCTATATATCAAGCCTTTTAGCTAGTTAGCTTCAAAGGGACCAAAACCATAGCCGAGGTTAGTAATGGTGGGGATGGTTTGAAGGAGGGGAAGGTGTATTTATAGCAGAAACTCATAAGAGAACGTGGGGGTGTGAAGACAAATGTCATTTCTGGAGCCCCATAAGAACTTGACTAAATACCCTCATTGACAAATAACAGTGTTTTCTGGTTTAGGGGATGTTTGTTTTGTATATAATATTTTTATAGAAAAATGTTTTATGGATTTATTTTGTGTTTGTTTCTCCTAAAATATTTCAAAGAAAAATTCTTCAATAAAAAATATTTTACTGTTAATCTTTAAATTTAGTTCATTTGTTTAAAAATAATTTCAGCTCATAAAATTTTTATAAAATATTTTATAAATAATAATCTTTTTATAATATCATTTAACTATTTTAACCATCATTTTTTTTTATCACCAGCACAATTATTTCATTTTTAAAAAAATAATTTCAATTCATAAAAATTTATAAAATAATAATCTTTTTAGAATATTATTTAACTATTTCATTTCCTTCTTGATCCATCATCATAATCTCACAGTCACTAATAGTCTAATACTATAATCACCACGATCTCTCAGTACCTCTTCCTCCTCTATTATCATCATTAAAAAATATTTTATCAAAAAAAAATTCAAGCCAAATATTTTATTATGCAGAACAAATCAATGCTTAGTTTTCAATGGTTTTTTGTGTGCTGAGGGTCAAAGCGTATTTAATGTCTCTGCCGACTACGGTTGGAATATAATGATATACGGGGAGGTTTATACGGTATACGTACATTCTTTCTTTCTCTGGTGAAATATTGTACTCCCACAATTTCTTTGCTTCATGATTACTTACTTATCCTTTCTAGTTAATCTTCTGATTAATGATTACCGTCGTAGTTTTTTCAACAGGCAAGACTATGGTGTACTAGAAGTTTATATCTTGTTTAATTATGATATACCGCGTATTTACCATGTTGTTGGCCCATTTTCTCACTTTATTTCTGCTAACTCAGTTTTTAGTTCTTATCTTTTACGTGTTTTTATATGATTGTAATTAATTTTTTTTAATATTTTTTATTTAAAATATTTTAAAAAATTATTTTTGATATTAACAATACATCAAAACAATACAAAAATATTAAAAAATTAAACTTTTTTAAAACATGATTTCAATCGTAGCACAATTATGTAATATTTAATTATTATCTTGAGACAAAATAAATAAGTTTTTTTATAATTTTTGTTTTAAAATTACAATTTTTTTTTAAAAAATTATTTTAAATATAGATTTATTTTATAGTTCTCTTTTCATTTCTGTATTTATTCATTTTATTCAGAAACACTAATAATCTTATCATACACATTTTCATTAATTACACATGCATGTGTGTTTGGTGGAAATAGGTAAGTTTGAAAAAATCTAGCTATGCAATTCAATGCATATTTTTTAAACGTCTGGTAGGAAAAAGTAGGGAACGAAGCTACATATTTTGAAATTTATTTTAAAGATCAAAGTTGATTTTTGATGGTGCTAAATAGTTTCTCAATAACTATCTCGATTTCTTGCCCTTTTTCTTTCTCGTGAGTAGAGTAAGATTCAAATTCAAACTCCTCCTTGTTTTTTTTTTTAAAAAAAAATGCCAAACTCTTCTCCTTTCTTTTTACAAGATAAATTACTTTTTATTTTGATTTATATATATATATATAAAATATAGTTGCGGTTATTTTTTAAAATATTTTTCAATTATAAATGTATTAAAATAATATTTTTTATTATTTTTTAAAAATTATTTTTGATATCAGTGCATTAAAATAATATAAAAACACAAAAAATATTTTAATTTTGAAGCAAAAAAATAAAAAAAAATTAATTCTTTTAAAAAACGCTTTTAAAACACAAATAGAAACAGGACCATATCAAATACGATATTAATATATTGAATGTTTGAAAAAAAAAATCTCTCCTTCCCAAATCTTCCTTTATATAACAATCCAACCGTGTTTTTGAAGATTTTTAAATTTTTATATCCTCAAGTTAATTTTTTTAATATTTTTTGATTAATTTAATATACTGATATAATTTTTCAAGAAAATAAATATTATTTTAATATATTTTTAAATAAAAAACTAAAATAAACTTTAAAAAATAACATCTATCTATTCCAAGTTTTAACGTGTGAAAGTACTAATTAAGGCCTATGGGACATCGACACATGAAACGAGCTTAGGCTCAAATGTCCTCACCGAATCTTTTCTCAGCTCCGAATCATGTTTCAAGACTCTTTTTTTTCACATCATATCAATGTTTCCATAATCAAAACGAATTTCACCTTGTCTCCTAAATTATTGATCATTGCTATCTCCATTAATGGCAAATCTGTGATCATGATATAATATGAAGACGCGGGACCAGGAAATATACTCTAATTAAAATTATGATACCTGAAAGTACTCCTTCCTAATTGTTTGGTGTCGGCTCTGAAAACTTCTCCGGTGATCGGGAAAGTTCCTTTCTCGATGATAATTACATCGACCATTAATTACATTAATCAAGTATTATATAAAGTTGCGTTTAGTTAATATTATACAATAAAATAATAGTTACAGAAAGAACAGAAAAATATTTAATTAAAGGGATAGAAACAATAACAGAAAAATCTGCACTAAGTTGTAATATTTTTCTTAATCTTACATTCATAGCATTGGTGGCTGAGCATGGACTGGATCAACGGGCGGTCAAGTTAGAAATATTACGGGGTTTAAGGGATACCATGAGAATATTTTTGAAATTTTTGGAAGATTTGGTAATAATTCTTAAGGGATTGATGCAAAAACAGACTTGAAAATAAGGATTAAATTGATTTTCTGAAAAACTTGAAGGTCATCGTAGTATCTCATAGTATGCTGATCTCAAGCAGCATGTTCGAATCCACATTCCTTCCTAGTCAAATTCGAAACAGGCCATCCACTTATAACTTAAAGCCAAATGGAAGATAATTCATCCCTTAAACATTTTTTCTTATTAATGTCAATATTTAAACTAGTTTGCGTGTACTCGACTAATCTTACGGATCTTAAAATTAACAATTATATAAACTTTCAATAACCTAAAATTTATAACATTCAAACTAGTGATTTTTTAAGAATCAAAACACCCTCAATCATTTTTTTTTTATTATTAACACAGGTGTCAAGACCAACTTGTACGCACCTCAACTAATATCATGGATTCTAAAGTTAACAATCATATAAGCCTTCAACAACCCTAAAATTTATAAGAATCAAATCAATAACTTTTAGAAAACAAACTTAAAATCTAACTGCACCACTTAAAATTCTATCAACCAATTTTTTTTGTTTTTGGGCTAGGAGGAAGGCAGAGGCACTCATTTCTAAAGACAAAGCCTAGCACGTTCATCAACCTCTTTCACGAAAAGAGAATTGTATAGCAGTTGACGTTCATGGGTCATGGCTGCATTACTAAGATATCTTTGTGCAAGATTTTCCGATCAGAAAATAACATTTCCTCAAGACACTGCTTTAACCGCATTATCATCTTGTACGAAGACGAGTAATTACATGCCTATTCAATGCTCCTGCCACAGTCATTATAGCCACTGCTTCCATTGCCAAAAACACCATCCACAGTCACATTGCATACATCGCATCCACACATTCTCTTTATGTACCTTGATATGACAACACACACCTCATGTATAGCAATCAATGGAAATAAATTCTCTATTTTACTCTGTATAGCATTTGGAAACACTCAATCTGACAATGCTCAACTACTATCACCAACTTTTCATGCTCAGAGAACAAATTTCGAATTGATTTCCAATGGAAATCACATGCCATAACCTTCGCAACCAGCAATACCTGCCCCATTGGAATAAAATTGAAGCAAATGGTGCCAAAAAACTATTCAGTCTCGTATAGTAAGGTCCCATTTATAAAATGTTCAGCGTATGATTGATGATATTGGCAATGACGCCAATGCTAGACGCTCTATTGACCCCTGGCTATATCTATGTCTTGTTCTTGCGATGAAAACCCAGTAATTCCTTGCAAATACCAGTGTTTAATAACGGGGTGCCATTTTTGGGAAAATCCCAAACTCTGTCAACACTTCTTACCCAAATAAAACTTTTCGCTGACTCTTATATGGAAGCCCCTTCGAAATTGTACCAGCTTCTCTGGCTTCATTTTTAACTTTCTTCTTCCCAGGCCTTTGTTGCTAGTTCTTCAGTCACATGATGAGCCAGCCCCCACCTCCCAGGCCTGGAGAGGGACAGAGGCGCAGCTGCACAGGAAAGCTTACCAGAATTTCAGAGTCCCCTCGCGACTGTCAATGTACTTTCCCTAAATACCCCTACAGGATTCAACTGGGATATTAGCACCGACTCTTTTTTTTAAAAAAGAATATTTCAATGTTATAAGGCATAATTAAAGCAAGTTTATTATAAAATATTTTAATATGCCTCCCTTTATAAATTATTAACAGCACCTCTTAGTCAACACCTTAGCTCTCCTAGTTTGTAAAAATACTTGAATTAATGACAACTTAACCGATCCTTGTATTTTCACGAGGTAAATCCCTGTTTTTTTTTTTAATGATAACCTAATCCTTTGACGATATTTGACTGTCAAATTTATATCAAAGGTAACATAATAAGTGAAGGTAAGAAATATGGGTGAGGAGGTTGTGTTTTTTAGCCTATCAATAAAGTTTAGGAGCCTCCTTCTTTATAGGTTGTTAAGCTTAGAGGTTGAGCTATTGAATGTGGTTGTTGAATTTGAACTTCTAATATACGTGCAAAAAAAATTTTATGAAGGGATTTGGAGACCATCTAGTGTTTAAATTAATGTTTGTAAAGAAAGAGAGAAGTCTTTTAGGTTGTAATGGTGTCCACGCAAAAATGTTTTTACATTGAAGGTTCAAGAAGAGAGTCTAAAATTTTTACATGGGTGTTTATATATTTGTATCTTTTTTATGGTTAAGAGAAATTTTTAAATACTCATGAGTCATACTCTCTTACATGAAGTAGCGGGGCCATATGGTGATGAGTTGCATGTTCAAATAACACCTGGTGGTTAGGTATTACCTTAGCATTAAATGCTAAGGACCAGTCATGTAAAAGGTTAATGGCTAAAATCAAACATGGGTAATAACATTGGATCTTGTCTTGTAGAGTGCATCTAAGACCAAGGGACCCCTAAGTCCTATCTTGGACCCATCACTTTGGGCTTGGGTATTAGTAGGATTGGCAAGGAATATTTTTTTTGAAACCATCACTTGCATCCTCTGAGTCTTTGTGTTCATAGTGACGCAAAAACTTTAGTCAAAATAGAACTCTTTGAAGAAGCACATATGAAGTAATGGGGAATTTGTATATACTAATGGGCCACACCTATTTACAAGAAATAGTAGGTTGCATGTTTAAATGACACTTGGTAATGAGTTAGTATCCTAGCATTAAATGTTGAGAACCAATCATATAGAAGGTTGGTGGCCAAAATTAGACTTAAGCAGTAACATTAGATCCAGTCTTATGGAATGTCTTTAAAAGTGGGGGGACCCCTAAGCCCTATCTTAGACCTGTCATTTTGGGCCCTGACATATTAGTAGGATGGGAAGGAATATGTTTTTGAACCCATCACTTGCCCCTCCAAGTCTTTGTGGTCATAGTGATATACAAACTTCAGCTTATTTTGTCAAAAGTGAACTCCTTAAAGGAGCACTTATAAATTATTTTAATTTCCATTATTACCACTACCTATCTATTTATTAAACATGACGTCTCGGGTAGCATCATAGCTAATAGGTTTCAGGAACCTGGTTGGGAACATACAATCTCTACAAACTGAAAACTATCTTGAGTTGTATAAGAGTTGGTCATTTTGTTAAATAAGAAACATTGCCTAACATGGAAAAAAAAGATATTAGTATTGAACTTAGAGGTTTGAAGGGTTTTTCCTTACCATGCATGAATATTTAGGATCAAGTAAAAGAAAAAACCCATGTTGAGGGATTACTTAAGAGATAAATGATTTCAAGATGAAAGCGTTGGTGTTAGTTTTGAGTTCAACTTATTAAAATAGGTGAGAGTCTAATCGTAGGGTTTTTGATATCTTTATATGTTGATCATGGTGCTTTGGATGTTCCTGGTAGGCTTAGTTAAGGATGCCTATTGTTTAAGAAAATCTCAAGTCTTTTATGTATTAAAAGTGCTTTCAGCAATTTAAAATGATTTATTAAACTTGTCAAGAAGATCAATTATCATTAGAATTGTAGGGTTGTCTGTGCTACCCAAGGTAGCATTAAGGCCAAGGGATCTTGGGATCTAGATTGAAACCCTACAATTTATTTGTAGTCAATATGTTCTCAGCCCAAATAAAAGTTAATAAGTCTTGTCAAATAAGATTTGTCATTTAAAACAATAATGTGTGAAGGTAGCAATGTAGGAGATTCTTTAATGTTAAAGGAGGCTGATTTGATTAGTAAAAATGTTATGGATACTTTGGGTCAAGTTATATATACTAGCAATAAGGCCTTCAAAATAGGGTTTTATCTTAGGATTAGGATTGAGTGTGAAAGTGGCATTGGTGTCTTCTTTAGGAGGCAAACCTCGTTAATCGAGTAAATTTAAGTGTTTGTTATGATTTTTTCGACATGGTTCTGCTAATATGTGAGTTGTTTTGCCATTCTAAAAGCAATGTGGTGCCTTTTTTTTGTTATTCTGCCGCTCTAAAGACAAGGGTTTGGGGTCTTTTTGAGCTGTTAGATTATGCATGATGAGGATTATTCCTTGAGTTATATCTATTAAAAGGAGCAATCAAAGATTAATACAAGAGAATAAGTGTAAAAGAATTTAATTTTACTTATATATGTGTTTAAGAATGCCTTTTAGGAAGAAAAGTCTTGGGTATTGTTGGAGATGAGAGATCACGAAGATCTAAAGCATAAATAAAAATCCTGTATCATTTTGGAGAAAAACTAATAATGGAAACATAGAAAAGGATCCATGATATTTTTAAAGATACGTGATTATAGAGACCTAGAGAAAGATTTTAGATCATTTTAGATAAATTTATACGGTGTGTGTTGGTCTTTATAAAATATTTGCCAAGATTGGCTAAATTCATGACATGTAAAACCATTAAAGAGGTATCATCCCTTGTATAGGATGAATCATATTCAATCCCAAAGCCTTATTGTTTGGTTTTTGTCTTAAAAGGAGTTAAGGTATCTGAAGTTGTAAAGGTGTGAAAATAACAATAAAAAGAATAACAAAATAGAAGATTATATATATAAAAAAATAGTTTCCACTATATTTAGATATGGATAAATAGATTACAAAAATCTTAATAGATTCAAATGACTTAGATTGTGTGTCTAAAGTATCTCTTTATGTATAGACGAGCATGTTATTATACAAGTCTAACTAAGGTTATATTTTTATATATTTTCTTGTGGAATCCTGATTCTTTCAAGATGTAAAAGAAATAATGAACTAGTAGGACTACTTTAATGATAACATGGGATTGTAAATATAATTTTTTATATAAGAGATTGGTCATGACTTGCATGCTTATGTATTTGTACATAAAGGGAGAATTTGAGTGACATGTGTGAAGTTCTGTCAAATGGGATTGTATGAACAATGAAATGCATTATACTATTTTAAGTTGCATGTGTTAAATAGGCATCTAAATGTTCTAAAAACGATGGTGTGCATAATGTGGTATTAATTCTTGTGATGGGATTGATAGTATATATACTTTGTAGCCAATTAGCTTGGTTACACATGACATTGACTTTATTCATATAAATATATTTAATTTTAATAAAGATTTTATTTATTTTTAATACTCATCAAATATTTAATTAAAGAATCTAATATTTGATTGATGAATATAGAATAAAGATAAAGTTCTTGGGACAAAACGACTTTGCAAAAAAATATTATAAAATTATTATAATTATAGGATTTTTGTTCCATTAAAACATTGTTCCTGCATGTTCCTAGTCATTGTTTTATTAAGAATGAATATTAATTAAAGCTAAGACTAATACATATTATGCTCTTTGTTTTATGAAAGAAAGCAGTTATTCTAATAAGCTGAGGTATGAAAAATACATATAACTAATATGTAAGTGATTGTCAGATGACATGTACACCGAACCGAACCGCATAAGAATTCCATATGGAGAGATCACTCGTGTCTATGGAAAGGTTCATGTGATGGTTATTATGTAAGTGATCCTTATACTTGAGACACTAAGTTATCTTATATAGAGAATGATATGTTTTGATCTTGCTATACATTGTTATAATCAATTGCAACAAACTAGCAAATTTTGGGTACAACAAGAACTATATAAAGATATTTAAGTAATCAAGAGATGATTCATCACCTTAGGTAAATTAGAGAAAATATTTCACATGTTCTCAAATAGAATTATTATAAATCCTTGTGTAAGGTAGAATTATATTTGAAAAGATTTTCAAATCTTATTCAAATAATTAATGACTATGATGCAGAAAACAAACATGATTTGACATAGTAATCACAATCTATGTTATAATGTTTAAATTAGAACATTGTTGATGAACGAATAATAATTACACTGAGAAACTAATCATTAAAAGATTAAGTCAAATCACTTATGACTTTCTTGGTATTCGGGGGATCATGACATGTTAACATTGTACTTAATCTTTAAATATTAACCAATCAATTATTGAATTGATAATAAATTAATTTATTTAATCCTATTTTATTTAGGATTGTGATATATATTTGGATAAACTTATTAGAAAACTTAATGAGTCACACATATAAGAATCATTAATTAGAAATTAAAATATGATGATTAATCAAGTTTGACTTGATTGTAAATAAGTTTTAGAGATTGGGGACTAGACTATTATTTATAAAGAGAATTAAAATTTATACATGTGTATTTGATATTATAATGTAAAGTACTTTTTAATTGAAAATGTATCATAATAATGTTTTCTTATTTTTTTTAAATTTTTAACATCAACGCTTCTAAAAATCATTTAAAATTAATCATTTAAAAGTATCAATGTAATACTTTTTTAGAAAAAAAAATTAAAAAACATTTTAAAACACAAAAATAAACACTTACACTGTTTAAGACAGTCCAATTGGTTTAATTAGCCATGCCATTTGTGATTGAGTGCTTCATTCTATTATTGCAAGCCCTCGCAAAGTATTGTGGAATTGAGAAATACAAAAAAATACTTATTCTCTTAAGGCCCATGGGGATATATCTTCCTACGCCTTTTGACCATGCCGAAACACTGTAAAGCTTGGGAAAATCACGAACCACACACAAATTCATGAAAAAACTTAATAATTATTATAAATGATGTTATAATTTA